>NC_134560.1:21740695-22072183 GCF_025594145.1 Primulina tabacum | reverse complement strand
AAGTTGATGAGTTGGAAAATGAATCTTCTAGCACTAAGGGTGGCCGAAAAAATGCATGATAAAATAAAGGGAAATGTTGATTATCTAGTCAACTAATAATCCTTGAAAGCCTTACTAATCCTTTAAATAATTTAGTGAGCTAACCCCTTAATTTAATAACTTAAATGAATTCATTTCTTAATCACCTCAAATAATTAAATTAAATCCTCAAAACCTCCCTTTCTAACTTAAATGAACTTACTTGCTAGCTAAATTAACTTCTGGAAATATTTCTCGAATCTTAAATTCTACCTCAAAACTCCAACTCCGGTCCGGCCTCACTGAAATAACTGAAATGCTAAAAATCAAACTACTGAACTGAAATAATGAAATAATTAACTTCAAACAAATGCATTTAAAATGATCATGCAATGAAGTCAATTAAATTTAAAAAAATCTAGAATTATGCATGGCTTATACGTCTACTGACTTACGGGTTCTACAATCCTTCCCCCCTTAAATAAATTTCGTCCTCGAAATTAGAACTCACCGAATAACTCAGGGTATCGACTTCTCATCTCCGGCTCAGACTCCCACGTAGCTTCCTCCTCTGAATGGTTGAGCCATTTGACTTTGACTCTCTTAACCAACTTGTTCCGAAGTTTCTTCTCCTGTCTGTCTAGGATCTGCACGGGTCTCTCCTCATAAGATAAGTTCGGAGTAAGCTGCAACGGCTCGAAATTCAGCACATGCGAAGGATTTGCCATATACTTCCTCAGCATGGAGACGTGAAAGACATTGTGTACTCCGGCCAGATTTGGCGGAAGAGCCACACGATACGCTTGCGTCCCAACTCTGTCGAGGATCTCAAACGGTCCAATGAATCTCGGACTGAGCTTCCCTTTCTTGCCAAATCTCATGACACCCTTCATAGGTGCCACTTTCACGAAGACATGATCGCCCACTGCAAACTCTAACTCTCTCCTCCGCTGATCGGCATAACTCTTCTGTCGGCTCTGGGCAGTCCTCATCCTATCACGGATCTTGACTACTACATCAGCTGCCTGCTGAACAATCTCTGGACCCAACTCTGCTCTCTCTCCTACTTCATCCCAATGAACAGGAGATCTACACTTGCGGCCATACAGCGCTTCATACGGAGCCATACCTATAGACGACTGGAAACTGTTGTTATAGGTGAACTCTACCAATGGTAAGTTCGACTCCCAACTCCCCGAGAAATCAATGACGCAAGCACGGAGAAGATCCTCTAAGATCTGAATAACTCGCTCCGACTGTCCATCTGTCTGCGGATGGAAAGCTGTGCTAAACAGCAACTTCGTACCCAAAGTCGAATGCAAACTCTTCCAAAACGAGGAAGTGAATCTGGGATCTCTGTCGGATACGATAGAAACTGGAATACCATGGAGTCGGACTATCTCTCGGATATACAGCTCTGCATACTGAACCATGGTGAAAGTCGTCTTAATAGGCAAGAAGTGCGCTGATTTGGTAAGACGATCTACAATCACCCAGATAGCATTCGATCCTCTGGCTGACCTCGGCAATCCGGTCACAAAGTCCATGGTAATGTTCTCCCACTTCCACTCGGGAATAGGAAGAGGCTTGAGCAAACCTGCTGGTCTCTGATGCTCGGCCTTCACTAACTGGCAAGTCAGGCACTCGGATACAAAACGCCTGATGTCCTTCTTCATTCCTGGCCACCATTACAATAGCTGCAGATCTTTGTACATCTTCGTACTCCCAGGGTGAATGGAGTACGGGGACGTATGGGCCTCTGATAAGATGTCTGCTCGGATCTCTGCTAGGAACCCATATCCTATCTCGGTATCTCACAATACCGTCGCTGACTGAATACAAAACACTGCCCTTGGCTTCATCTCTCTTCTTCCACTGTGCCAACTGCTCATCTGCTGCCTGACCGCTGCGAATACGGTCAATAAGAGGGGACTGGATAGTCAAGGTAGATAAACGAGGAACTCTACCTCGAGGGTAAGTCTCAAGATCAAACCTCTGCATCTCGATCTGAAGAGGTTTCTGCATCGTCAAATGAGCCATCACTGCGACTTTCCTGCTCAAAGCATCCGCAACTACATTAGCTTTACCCGGGTGGTAGCTAATGTCACAATCGTAGTCTTTCACAAGCTCCAACCAACGCCTCTGACGCATGTTCAGCTCCTTCTGCGTAAAGAAATACTTGAGGCTCTTATGGTCGGTAAAGATCTGACACTTCTCTCCATACAGATAGTGCCTCCAAATCTTCAAAGCAAAAACTACGGCCGCTAACTCCAGATCATGGGTGGGGTAGTTCTTCTCGTGGATTTTCAGCTGTCGAGAAGCATACGCTATCACTCTCCCATGCTGCATCAAAACTGCACCTAAACCAAGTTTCGAAGCATCGGTATAAAGGACAAACTCACCAGATCCTGATGGCATGGCCAAAACTGGTGCTGAAATAAGAGCTTGCTTCAAAGTATCGAAGCTCTTCTGACACTTCTCGCTCCACACAAACTTCACATTTTTCTTTGACAGTGCTGTGAGTGGAACGGCGATAGAGGAAAATCCTTGGATGAATTTTCTGTAATATCCTGCTAGCCCAAGAAAACTGCGGATCTCTGATGCATTCTGAGGCACAACCCAATCTCTGACTGCTACAACTTTCGCCGGGTCTACCTCAATGCCACTGCTAGAAACAATGTGGCCCAAGAACGCCACCTTCTCTAACCAGAATTCGCACTTACTGAACTTTGCGAATAATTTGTGCTTCTGCAATGTCTGCAACACTGTGGTCAGATGCCTGCTGTGCTCCTCCCGACTCTTGGAGTAGACGAGAATGTCATCTATGAACACTATCACAAACTGGTCGAGGTACGGCTGAAATACGCGATTCATGAGATCCATGAAGATCGCTGGCGCATTCGTCAGACCGAACGGCATCACTAGGAACTCGTAGTGGCCATAACGAGTCCTGAAAGCTGTCTTCGAGACATCAGCATCTCTCACCCTCAACTGGTGATAACCGGAACGCAGATCTATCTTGGAGAAAATCGAAGCTCCCTGCAACTGGTCAAACAGATCCTCAATCCTCGGCAGTGGGTATTTATTCTTCACTGTAACCCTGTTCAACTCCCTGTAGTCAATGCAAAGCCTCATCGAGCCATCCTTCTTTTTCACAAATAAGACCGGCGCGCCCCATGGAGAAAAGCTCGGGCGAATGAACTCCTTGTCGAGAAGTTCCTGAATCTGCTTCTTAAGCTCTGCCATCTCTGTCGGTGCTAGTCGGTATGGCGCTTTGGATATCGGAGTCGTACCTGGCATAAGCTCAATGGAAAACTCCACCTCTCTCTCTGGTGGCATACCAGAGACGTCTTCGGGAAAAACGTCTAAGAAATCTCTAACTATCGGAACATCTGAGGCTGACTGGCTGGGTTCCTCGGGGACAGATAAAAAGGTTGCTAGAAATGCCCGACACCCTCTATGCATGAGCTTCCTAGCCTGAACATAAGGAATAATGCGCGGTAAAGGAAAGTACCTGTCCGGCTCAAATAAGAACTGCTCCATTCCAGGCGGTCGGACAAGAACGGATCTCCGCTGGAAGTCTATCAACACTCTGTTCCTCAATAGCCAGTCCATCCCTAGGATGATGTCAAATTCCGGCATCGGTAGCACAATCAGATCCGCATAAACAAGATTACCGTGCAGCTCAAGGTCTATATCTCGGATAACATTGGTAGCTGCCATCTCCTCGCCTGACGGCAACACTACTGAAAAGGCTGTATCTAGCCCAATGGTCTGGATCTTGAGAAAGTTTGCAAAGATCTCCGAAATAAACGAGTGAGTGGCCCCTGAATCTATCAAGGCCTTGGTAGCGGAACCAGATATAAAAATTCTCCCTGAAAGAGCGGAGCCCACTACAAGATCTAAACTTATAGACATGCAAAGGTCAATGTTCCTCTAGCTTAATTCCCCGAAATAAATCTGAGTAGAGCATGCAATCCTATAACAGTTCTAAGTTCAAAATCTAAATCCCGATTCCCAAAATGCTGAAATTCGAAGAATAACTTAAAGTTTAGAGGTACCTGTCAACAACATAGTCTCCGGGTTGGTTTCCGCGGCATGGAGAGCAAAACCTCTGCCTTGGGTAGGCAGATTCCTCTGAGGACACTGCAGCAACATGTGGTCTGGGCTGCCACACTTAAAACACTTTCCTGAGCCAGCCATACATGCTCCAGGATGGCGACGTGAGCACCTGGGACAGATTGGGTGCTCCTGAGTCCTCGGGACTGGGCGTCCCCGCTGCTGCTGCTGCTGCTGCTGGCCTCGGTTCCTGGGCGGTCCATGAAAAGGCCTCTTATTCTGCTGCTGATGCTGATGAGGAGGAGGGCGGTGCGGTGCCTGGACTGGGCGCTTGCTCTGGCGATCCCTCTCGATATCCCGCAGATCCTGCTCTGCGGCTAAGGCCTTGGAGACGGCAATCTCATAAGTAGCAGGGTCAGATACCCTAACATCCCGGCGCAAGATCGGCCGTAAACCCACCAGGAAGTGCATCAGCTTGGCTTTGGCATCATTCGCTATCAGGGGCACAAAGTGACAGCCCCTCTCGAACTTACGGATAAACTCCGTAACCGACATATCCCCCTGTCTCAGGCTCATGAACTCGGTGGTCAGCCTGGTGCGAACCTCCTCAGCAAAATACTTGGAGTAGAAAACCTCCGTAAAGCGGGTCCAAGAAAGTGTAGCCAATGTCAGGGCTACCGAAGCTCCTTCCCACCATAAGCGGGCGTCTCCAGTGAACAAGTAGGTGGCACATCGGACTCGGTCTGCGTCCCCCAGCTCCATAAAATCGAAGATAACCTCGAGGGATTTGATCCATCCCTCGGCAACCATGGGGTCAGATGCCCCAGAGAATTCCTTCGGGCGCATCATCATGAATCGCTCATACACAGCCTCGGGCCCTGTCGGCCTGGCTGCGGCTGCGGCTACGGCTGCGGCATTGCCCCCCGCAAACTGTGCGAAGAACTGTGCCATCCCAGCTAACATCTGGGCACTCATGTCCGGTGGGGGCGGTGGAGGAGGTGGTAGGTCTCCCTCCGGTCTATGCTCCTCTCTGTCCTCTCGGCGAGGCTCCACCTCTCTGTTGCGCTCTAAAATGCGTCTAGGGGGCATACTGTTCCAACATAACCCATACGTAACTAACATGCATAATTCCATAATTTATTTTAAATGGACACTGAAGTACTGAAAATCTGGAAGCATGCTGACAAAATAATTCATGCTTTAACTAAAATGCTGAACAAAATGATGAACTGAAAAACTTACAGACCAAAGGCGTGGCTTCGTGAGCTTCTCGCGGTCAGTAGTAGTGAAACCCTATACAGAACCACCGCTCTGATACCAATTGTGAGGGGGCCAAAAACTCCATGCTTGAAAATTTGCGGAAAATTAAAAATTTTCTTTTTTAAAAGAACTTAAATGGCCTCATTCATAAAAATCACTGGTGAATCAAGTTCCGTATTTCAAATAATAGCAGCGGAAGAAAATAAAGTTTGCCAAAAATCACAATTTAAAAATATCCAACAACTGATAAAATTGTTTGCGGAAAAACATAACAACTGCTGCACTGAGGTCCTCGGGTGCCACTACTGCCGACCCAAGCTGGCTCACTGGTCCCCGCCCTCGGTCCTGGCCTCATCAGTGCCTACAACAATCAAGTCTAGTGAGCCTAAAGACTCAGCATGCATATATCACAGGTAACGAGTAAAAATCTGAATTAAAATATGCATGAGTTAACATATCCTGTCCTGAGGCACACTGAAAATAATCTATACTGAGCAATTATAATACGTGCATAATTGAACTGGAAATCACTGTAAAAATATTTGCTCCTTGGAGCCTGTACTGAAATGTCTGGTAAAATTTTCTGTTGAGATTATGTTTTACGCCTGTGGCCACTGCACTAAGCTGAACTGATCGGTAACTGGCTACCGGGGAGGCTGAAAGTGAACTGAGCTGGCCGGTCACTGGCGACCGGGTGGTACCATACTGAACTGATCGGTCACTGGCGACCGTATAAAATAACACTCTCACATAGTGAATGAACCACAAGCCATATCGCATAAATCTCAAAAATAATCATTTTCTATTTAATGCACGTAAAATAATTAACTGGCGTAATGAAAATTCCTGTAATTTTACCAACTGGATTGGATTGGATCGTTCCCAGGCTCGCTGCAACCTAACTGTTCCATGAAAGATATGCAATAGCTTAAACTTGACCAACTATGCAATTTACATTCAAAAGA
This sequence comes from Primulina tabacum, assembly GCF_025594145.1. Lineage (NCBI taxonomy): Eukaryota > Viridiplantae > Streptophyta > Magnoliopsida > Lamiales > Gesneriaceae > Primulina > Primulina tabacum. Next base: position 22,065,881 of record NC_134560.1, on the reverse strand, counting down.
TGCGACTATGACGCCTAATGACTTCGCATTTAATCATGACTCCGAGCCAACCTGAACCGACACCGAACCGACGTATAGTCATGATTAAAATATGCTGAAAAATCATAAAATAATGCTCCTAAAATGATAGGGTCGAAATCTAGGTGGAATGGAGGCCAAAACACGAAACGCTCTTTCGAGAGTCAATATGCACATTGCACCGTAAATTCTCGTACGACCTCAAAAATGATCCAAATGACGAACGGTCAAAAACATGACCTTCCTAACTCAATGAGGCACTGTCCAGTCCAAGGCCATGGGCTAAAAGCCAACCAAGAACTCAAACGACGCTTCTGAACAGCAGCATACTTGCTGTCAAAAATACAGCAGCTGCGCACTACAAGACTTGCATTGGTTTCGAGACTATCGGCCATTAGGGGAGTGAACCACCGACCAGAGACTCTTACCAACATCCCAAGGAATGATTTGAACCATGGCTAAGGGCCCTAGGCCAGCCACAATCCGCATCACACCATAACTCAACCGAAGGGTCCAACCGAGAGCAACGTGCATGCGTGTGTAGTGTTTATGCTATGATCGATGTCTTGCGTCGTTCCAGTGGCCATTTGATTGACCATGGCACGATCTAGACATCTAGGATCATGATATGAACCGTGGCTAAGGGCCATAGGCCAACCAAGATCCATACCAAGCAACAAAAGAACGAAATCAAAAGCTGAACAAATGAAGAAGCCGAATGGGGAAAGGGGCTGTTTTCACGTTTTGATTAAAAACCGAGGGGCCATGGACCAAGCCACCAAAAGGGCAACTTAGTCACGACTTAGACATGCTAGGGAAGTGATCCAACCATGGCTATAGGCCCTTGGGGCAGCCAAGATCAGATCCTTCCTCCTTGACATCCAAACTGAATTTTCGAATCACATTTCTGCACCTATGGGGAACTTGCTGTCATTTCGGTTTTCCAGCAAGCATGGGGCTGGTTTGGATGGACCAACATGGTCCTAATGCATCCTACTACATGTATACAAGCCGCCTTGGGAGCCTGGAGTCGATCCAATACCTGAAACTCACAAACCAAAAGAAATCGTGAAGCTTGCCATGAAGAGCCGAAATTCTGCATGTGTGTTCCAAAATATTTTGACATGTATCTCGGTTTTTGCTTGCTAAAACATGATCATGTACTGAAAAATAAATGATAATATGACTTGATTGAGGTTTGAAAGAAATCTAGACATGCCTGGTTTCGTTTTGAAAGAAAACGAACGAAACAACGACGACGCGGCACGGAGGAGGTGGAGCGCTTCTTGTCTACCTTTCTTGAACTCGATTTTCTTGCCTTCCCTCTAGCTAAGACTCACGATTTTTCTACACTGAAAATGGATCTGAATGGTGCTGAATTCGGTGGTGAGGGAGGGAGAAAATGGTTGGGGAGTGAGATAAGATGGGTGCAAAATATAAGGAAGGATCAAGACCAAGTCCACTCCCTTTTGAATTTGAATTTTGAATTATGGTTTGATATCAAATGAGTTGGTGGATGCTTCTAGGAGGTGGTGGCCGAAATTTATCTTGATTCTAGGCTAGGATATGTCCATTTATTTAATTAAATTGTGCTCCCAAAAATCCTAGAATTATCCTACTAATTACATGCAAAGAATTGGTCAAAGTTGATGAGTTGGAAAATGAATCTTCTAGCACTAAGGGTGGCCGAAAAATGCATGATAAAATAAAGGGAAATGTTGATTATCTAGTCAACTAATAATCCTTGAAAGCCTTACTAATCCTTTAAATAATTTAGTGAGCTAACCCCTTAATTTAATAACTTAAATGAATTCATTTCTTAATCACCTCAAATAATTAAATTAAATCCTCAAACCTCCCTTTCTAACTTAAATGAACTTACTAGCTAGCTAAATTAACTTCTGTAAATATTTCTCGAATCTTAAATTCTACCTCAAAACTCCAACTGCGGTCCGGCCTCACTGAAATAACTGAAATGCTAAAAATCAAACTACTGAACTGAAATAATGAAATAATTAACTTCAAATAAATGCATTTAAAATGATCATGCAATGAAGTCAATTAAATTTAAAAAAATCTAGAATTATGCATGGCTTATACGTCTACTGACTTACGGGTTCTACAATGGCTCTTTCTGCTGAGAGGAGGGTTCTTCTTCTTCTTCTTCAGAGGCTTCCTCAGGAAGAACTAACTCCTGATCCATTTCCCAAAATCTGATTTCCCTTTGTGGGCCATTAAGATCTGAGTCCAGTTGGGTGAACACAACTCTATCATGATATGCAGTTGGACCTATGGGATCGTAGTTGGAGTTTAGCTTTTCAACCATTCTAGTCGGCTTTTTGGCTCGAATTTGATCAAAGAAATATTTTTGCCTCTCCAATGCCTGGGCAATAGTAGCAGCTTTGACTATATTCAACACAATCGCTTCAAGTTTAATAAACTTTTTCAGTTGGGATTTGTGCTTCAGCTCTTTGGCAAAAATCTCAGTCCTAAAACTCTTCCAACTATCAAAAGATTTTAGTTTCGATGTGGCAAATTCATTTACATGTTCCCAAACCAGGTCAATGTGAGTTTGGATGGCATTAGATGCTCTTGGCTTTTCAACTAGCGTGCCTTTCCTTTTTCAGTAGTGAGAATGTGAGGAATATCCAAACCAGAGTGAGTGGTTTCCACTTGTTCCCTTATTATAATGCCTTTAGATCTGGCCGGAGGCAAAATGGTAGGGCGATTTACATAAGTCAAGGGAGCTCTTACTTTAGTGGGTACCTTTTCTTCAGTAACTGAATCATCAGGTGGAACAACCTGCAAAGGGATAGCCTGTATAGGCTGTTGGGCAGGTGATTGAGTCAATCTCTCAGTTGGAATGAATTCCACCGCTGTTATTGGTTTAGTTCTTTGCGTCCTCGGTCTCTTGACAAGCTTAGGAGAAGGGGTTTTCTCCGAATTTGATTCACTGATAATCAGTTTTCGTTTTGCAGTATTCAGTTGGGCCAAAGTTTTGGCCTTCTTGACTGGTGTTGGAGCAGGTGGTTGCGTCCCAATCTCCTTCTTGATCTTCAAAAACTGTTTGGGAGAAATGTCCAGTTTGTTCTTTGGCGGCAAGATGTTCTTGGCAGTGAATACCTTGAACTTGGATGATTTTCCAGCATTGTCAGCTACCAATCCCTTTAGTTTCAGAAGATAACTGATTGGAATAGCAAAGCCTCTTGATTGTTTGGTAGATTGAAGCATGTTCTTCAGAATATTGAAAATAATATGCCTCCAGTTAGCTTTCTTCTCTCCCATGATGATGGTCATCACTTGGAATTTTTCAAGAGTAAGGGCAGCATAAGAGCCTGTCTTAGCCAATATGCCCTTCGCCACAATGTCGGCTAATAACTGAATTTCTGATTTCAGCTCTTTCTTTGGATCGGAAGCTTTGATTTTCCGCCCATCAGCAGACAGTAAAGATTGCATTTCCTCAATGTCAGATGTTTTGACTTCAGAGAAGCTGACGTACCCATCAGTTGGCAAAGATAAAATTTCTCCGAAGGCCTCTTCAGATAGGATCAACAGCTGATCATTGACAGTTACAGGGATACTTCCATCAGTAGTGACAAACCCCTTTAGATAGAATTCATTTACTTCATTGGGGTATATCTCCTACGTAGATTGTCCCAAAAACATCCTGAGACCAGCAGATTCAATCTTCAGAAAGACGTTCTTAATTTCAGCTTCTTGAACTGATAAAACTGAGTCAAAATCAATGACCATAGTGTTCAACACGTGAGCTGGGATTTGATTCGCCATTTCGAAAGATAAAACGATCTGAAATTCGTAAAAGATAAGCTCTGAAATTAGTTTGCTTTTAGGAACAGATTGTATTCGTAAGAAAGAAAACTGAATTGAAGCGGGCATAGTACATTTGTACGTGACTGTTTAAATTCGGGACACGTGTCAGTCCATGAAAAAATTTGAATAAAAATATGTGTGCGTGTGCTGTAAGCGTGTGTGCAAAAAAGTGAGCGGTTTAAAATAGGCCACGTTATGAAACTGCAGTCACGTCAGTTGATTTGGAATATAATATGATTAATAAGTTAACTTATGTGAGAAGATTAGTGAAATTCTCAACTGAACGATCAGTTGTAAGACTGTGTCCTTTCAGTTGAGAGTTTACTAACATTTGTCTTCTCAGTTAACCTCTTAAAAACTGATATTCCCCCTTAATCGGTGCATAGAATAATTAAAGTGACGATATAAAAATAAAAATTTAAAGGTCAGAAAGATTATCGTTTGCTGAAACGTTGATGACCCTTCAGCTTCCATGATTTTCGGCTATCAATAGAAGTAACACGGTTAGTTTCAGTCATATTGGTGAAAATATTCAAGACAAAAAGAATGGCAGATACGAGTAGCTCGAGTGCTTCGTCGTTTGCTCTGGAGACCAGGAAGGCTGTTATAGAAGATGAAGTCTTTTATAAGAGTCTTCACTACTGGAAAAAGTTACAGAAGCTTGAGTTCCTGTATAATACTGGAGATGCTACCACTCCCGAACTGGTGGCAGAGTTGAAAAGAGTGCGGGAGCACTTGAACATAGCTGTGTGGGTGGACATCTTTTAAGGATGGTCATATCTATCAGCTAATGCTTCGAAAGGAACTGAAAATCCTTAAGCGCATAGCTGTTTCTCAGAGCTTTGTCAAGACATCTACCGCACCTTTATCCACTTGGTTGAAAATGTGGATAATTGTTGTAGAGGAAAAATATGATGATGTAATCCGTGCAAACGTTTATGGTTGAATGAAGTATTTATATAAGCTTAATTTTGTTTTTCTCTTTCCTGCAAATGATAAATCTCATCAGTTGTTATAAATGAATTGCGAACTTAAGCAGATGAACTGATGAAAGACTAACTTATATAAGTTGACTATGAACTGAAATCAGTTAAGCATTAAGTAATAAATGACAAACTGATATCAGTTGATAATGAACAACTGATAAATAAGAAGCCTGAATAAATGAGAAAAACGCTTCGGTTGACTTGAGACTCTTTGGTTTCTTCAACATTTAATGTCATCTGTCTATAAACAAGACGAGAGAGATAAAATGTGAGACAATAACAGTTCAATATTTTGGATTCAAGTAATTCTGATGCATGCAGCAGTACGCATATTCAAGTTACTGAACAATTAAGTCCTTATTTAGAAGAGTTGAAGAACACGATGGAGGAATATGTCGAACGAAAGTGATGTCAACATGGTTCAAAATTCATGATTTGTAGAGGATAAGTAGTAGTGGTGCTGCTCCTTCTCGTGCTCAAGTAGAAACAGCAAGAAAATACATTGATCGTTTTGAAGTCAGGCATGATACAGACCTGGTTGATGACAATGTTCTGTTACAAGCATTGCTATGGAAGGAATGGCATGTGATTGAGAAGATTTCTACAACTGAATCATTTTCTAGAATCCGAATTTATGAGTTGAATAATTAAATTACAGAATGGCAAGATTCAGTTGGTTCTAAGTTATCTTTTGTAAGATGGAATCGATTTTATTCTTAATAAAGTATCATTTCCAATTTGTTGTTGTGTTCTTATTTTCTACAAAGAATTTTATTAGTAAAACAGCATCAATAATAATTTTAGGACAAGTCAATTAAACCAAGAATATTTCGAAAGTAAGAAAACTTAGTCTAGGATAATGGTTTGGTGAAGATGTCAGCTGCTTGTTGCTCAGTTGAAATATACTCCAGTCTAATGTCCTTCTTCAAAGCGTGATCTCTAATGAAGTGGTGCCTAACATCTATATGCTTGGTCCTTGAGTGAAGAACTGGATTATAGGTGATGGCAATTGTGCTCGTATTGTCATAAAATATGGGCGATTCATTTGTAATTACTCCATAATCTCTCAGTTGTTGCTGGATCCAAATCAGTTGTGCACAACAACTACCAGCAGCAAGGTATTCTGCTTCAGTTGTTGAGGTAGCTATAGATGTCTGCTTTTGACTGAACCAAGAGATCCGTCTGTCTCCTAGAAACTGACAAGATCCACTTGTACTTTTACGATCAAACTTACATCCTGCATAATCTGCATCTGAATATCCAACTAAATTGAAAGTAGAGTCTTTAGAATACCATAACCCAAAATTTTGTGTACCCTTAAGATATTTCAAAATTCTTTTAGCAGCTGAGAAATGTGATTGCTTAGGATTTGCTTGAAATCTAGCACACATACAGACATCAAATACAATATCAGGACGACTGGCAGTTAGGTACAGCAATGAACCTATTAAACCTCGATATAATGTCGCCTCAACTGATATTCCCCCTTGATCATTGTCCAATTTTACTGATGAGCTTATGGGAGTATTTGCAACTGAACATGATTCCATGCCAAATTTCTTCAGCAGCTCCTTTGTATATTTAGTTTGACTGATGAATATACCAGTTTCCAGTTGCTTCACTTGCAGTCCAAGAAAAAATGTCAGTTCACCCATCATACTCATTTCAAACTTATCCTGCATTAGCTTAGCAAACTTTTCGCATAATTTGGGATTAGTTGACCCGAATATGATATCATCTACATAAATTTGAACTAATAAAATGTGATCATTTTTGGCAAATTTGAACAAGGTCTTATCAACTGATCCAACAGAAAAATCATGATCAGTTAGAAATTTTGAAAGAGTTTCGTACCAAGCTCTGGGAGCTTGTTTAAGACCATATAAGGCTTTGTTCAAATGATATACATGATCAGGAAAGTTGTGATTGACAAAACCTGGAGGTTGTTCAACATATACTTCCTCTTGCAACTGGCCATTTAGGAATGCACTTTTTACATCCATTTGGTAGACTTTGAAGTTCTTGAATGAAGCATAGGCAAGGATTATTCTGATTGCCTCCAGTCTTGCAACTGGTGCATATGTTTCATCGTAATCAATTCCTTCCTCTTGCCTATATCCTTGTGCTACGAGTCTTGCTTTATTGCGCACAACTGAACCATCCTCGTTCAGTTTATTTCTGTATACCCATTTTGTACCTATAATAGTTTTTGAAATTGGTCTTGGAATTAAGTTCCAGACATTGTTATAAGTGAACTGATTTAGCTCTTCTTGCATTGCATTTACCCAGTTAGGATTAGCAAGAGCTTCATCAGTTTTCTTCGGTTCTAGTTGTGAAACAAAAGCTAAATAGATAAATAAATTTAGCATTTGATTGCGAGTTCTTACTAGATCAGATGGATTTCCTATTACTAGTTCAGGTGGATGTGATTTTCTCCATCTGTACTCAGTATTTGTTGTATCAGCAATTTCTTCAGTTAGTAACTGAACACAGTTTTCAGTCTCAGTTGGTGCTTCGTCAACTGGTATTTGAATGTTATCATTATGCTCTATCAACTGATCATCAGCAACGACTTCCTGCACATCTGATTGGTCCAGTACTTCTGGTTCAGGTGTTTGAAGTATGTTTTGATTGCCATGACTTTCATTTTTGTCATCATCTTCCAAACTGATATCTGTAAATCGATCAACTAGCTCAACTTGATCAGTTAGCATATCAGTTAGTTCAGTTTCATCGAAATCAACATGAGCAGATTCTTCAACATTTAGGGTTTTCTTGTTGATGACTCTATAAGCTATACTAACTGATGAGTATCCAAGAAATATTCCTTCTGCAGATTTAGCATCAAACGCTTTTAAATAATTTTTACCATTATCAAGAATAAAACATCTGCAGCCAAATATTTTGAAATAAGTAATTATACTTTTTCTTCCATGCCAGATCTCATATGGTGTTTTCATATGATTTTTATTAATCATTGATTTGTTCTGAGTGTAACACGCATTGTTTACTGCCTCTGCCCAAAATCTTTGAGAAATACGAGAATCAGCAAGCATCGTTCTAGCAGCTTCTTTAAGGGTCCGATTTCTTCTCTCAGCTACACCATTTTGCTGAGGAGTTCTGGCTGCTGAGAGCTCATGCTTAATTCCAGCATTTTCTAGGAAGTTTGAAAGAGTTTGATTGATGAATTCAGTTCCTCGATCTGATCTGATTCGATCAATTCCAACTGATTTTTCATTTAAAAGTCTTTTGAAGGGCTTTATCAGTTGTGAAGCAATATGGTCTTTAGATTTGAGAAAAATAACCCAAGTAAATCTTGAAAAATCATCGACGACTACCAAGGTGTATTTCATTCCCCCTAAGCTCATGACTGGTATAGGACCAAAGAGATCCATGTGCAACAGTTCTAAGCATCGGGATGAAGATTTACAGCCCTTGTTTTTAAAAGATGATCGTACTTGTTTACCATACTGACATGCTGAGCAAAGTTTTTCTTTTGAAAAGTCTATTTTGGGCAAACCAGTTACAAGTTCATGTTTACTCAGATAGACAATGGTTTTAAAGTTTAAATGGTTTAGTCTCCTATGCCATAACCAGTTTTTAGACGATTTGGAAGCAATAAAACAAACTGGTGCATAAGTTTTATCATTCCAACTGACTTTATATGTGTTTCCACAACGTTTGCCAGTTAGTATGATTTTATCTGTTGAAGTTTTGATTGAACATGAATTTTTGTCAAATTGTACTGAGAATCCACTGTCGCATAACTGACTGATGCTAATCAAGTTATACTTCAGGTTTACTACTAATAGAACATCTTTAAAAGTAAAGTTACCATAGATAAGCTTACCCTTACCCACAGTTCTACCTTTGGAATTGTCCCCGAAACTGATGTTTGGACCACTGTATTTGATCAGTTGAGATAACGCACTTGCATCTCCTGTCATATGTCGCGAACATCCACTGTCCAAATACCATATTGAGTTCTTGTTTGTACATGTTACCTGCAATCACACACATAATATCTTGGTACCCATATCTATTTGGGTCCTGAACTGATTAGTCCCTTAGGAACCCACACTTGGATTAGTCTAACAGACTTTCCAGTAGCTGTATTCCAAATGGTTTTTCTCGGCTTTTGTGTGCTTGGTGTGTAGTGTACAGATGATACAATATATGTTTTAGCTTTATTCAACTCATTGTTCAGTCTATATCTCTTCTGAACTAGCTTGCAGTTATAGTAATTAAATAGCTATTCGAATAGTTCTTGTGAAACCTCTTTGATGACTGACTTTGTGAATCAGTTGAGAATTTTTGACTATAACCAATCCCATATCTTCTAGACTTGTTCATATTCTCAGTAGGTTGCTCAATCAGTTTACTGGGCTCAATTTGTTCTTGTACCTCTACTGTATTGACAAAGTGAATGTATTTCCCTTTGTCTGTTTTTAGCTTTGGTTGAGTATCATTTGTATACATTTCTCCTTGAGTGTTGAACCCTAAACCAGTTTTATCAAAAACTGATTTTTGTGAATTCTGCATCTCATTCAGTGCAGTAGATGACTTGTTCCAAGACTGAATGAGCTCAGTCTGTTTTGAGTTTTCAAGAATCAACTTCTGGATTAATGACTTATTTTTGTCTCTTTCTGCTTTTAACTCAGCAATTTCCCTTTTTAGACTCAACCCATCAACTGATTCATCAGTTTTGGTTTTATTGTCTGTGGGATCAGTTTGCTTTGCTTTGATTTTTTCAAATGATGATGCAAGCTTTTGATACTCATTTACCATGTCATGTAGTGTTAGAATGAGTTCTTCTCGTGTGAAATCAGTTGAGCTGAAATCAAATACATGTTGGCTAGATGATTCTTCTTCTGCATCATTGGCCATCAAGCACTTGACTTCCTCATCATCACTAGAGCTGCATGAGCTTTCTGGTTCTGACTGTTCACTGTCAGTTTCTCCCCATTTAGATTTGTTTTCTTCAGCTAAGAGTACCTCATGTTTCTTTTTGAAGGACTTCTTATCTTCCTTGGGTCTTCTTTTGTGCTCATATGATTTCTTTCTTCTATCAGTTGAGCCTTGACTGTCCTTCTTGGGTTTAGGACAGTCATCAATAAAGTGACCTGATTTTCCACAGTTGTAGCAGGCATTTGATTCATCTTTGGAGCTGTTTCTTTGGTATGGCTTCTGGAAGTTTCCTTAATTCTTTCTCATGAACCTTCCAAATTTTTTGATGAATAATGACATAGCATCACTGCTCAACTGATCAGCAGATTTCTCGACTGAATTGATTGGTTCTATTCTGACAGCAGCTAGAGCAGTTGTGGCTGCAGGGGTAGATGGTTCTCCTTCTCTGGTCTGCAGCTCAAATTCATAAGCCTTTAAATCAGCAAACAGATCATGAAGTTCAATCTGGTTCAGATCTTTGGACTCCCTCATTGCCATGGTCTTGACATCCCATTCCTTGGGAAGACCTCTCATTATCTTTAGTGCAATCTCTTTGTTGGTATACACTTTTCCAAGTGAATTTAACTCATTAATGATACTGCTTACTTTTTCATCATACTCGTGCATTGATTCTCCTGCTTTCATTTTGATGTTATCAAACTTTTGAACAGCAACAGAAAGTTTATTTTCTTTGGTTTTGATCATTTCCTTCACACAGCTGAATCAGCTTTTCCCAAATTTCTTTGGCTGTCTTACACATCTTTATTTTGCTGAAGGTTACTTTGTCCAGCGTTTTAACCACATTATCAAGATTTGCTTTTCTTTTATCTTTAGTTGTCCATTCATCTATGGGCTTTTCTATTCTTTGTGGTGCCCCTTCTGTTATAGCAACTGCTGTATTTGTTTTTAGAATCTTCATGGGTCCATCAGTTATAACATACCACATGTCATCATCTTGTGCAGCTAAATGAGCCTGCATTCTGATTTTCCAATCATCAAATTCTACTATAGAGAACATAGGAATTTTGTTGAATGAAGTCATTCTAACAAGTTTATAGATCAAAAGTATTCAAGAACAAGATTCAACCGCTCTGATACCACTTGTTAGGATCGATTCGGGGGAAAATCGATGAACTACAATAGCTCGGTTCTTGAAATATTGAACATCGATGAATTAAATTGAGTTTGGTGTTCAAACCAAGCGGAAATTACCCGAAATAATCCTTCGTAGAAACCGATTAAATATTTTGTAAACCATTTAAAATATATGCAAGTTGAATGAGTAAAAATATTTTAGTTGAAGCATTTTATCAAACAATTGGTATGCAATATTTTGGTATTTGAAGAACACATAAAATGCTTCAACAATACTTCTTTAAAACTATGAAAATGATAAGTAAATGTAATAAACAAATAGGCACGAATTTGTTTAAGGATGTTCGGAGACTTCAAGTGCTCCTACGTCACCCCTTCTTCCCCTTGGGAAGGATTCACTAAAAAATTTTGATTTATACAACTCTTTGTACAAACCCATTCAGCTAGGACTTACCCACTGCCTAAACTGAACTCCTAGCACTCAAGATTGTAGGCAGCACCTCACAATCAGCATGTTGTTTAATGATTCATATGCAAAGACTACATACACAAGTTTATTGTCTTTGTGCAAGACTCACTCAACTAATCTTTTCAGCTCAAACTCTCTGCATATGTGTGAGTGATTGTGTGTGTGGAATTTATCATTTACATTGTGCATATCAAATGTATCCTCACACAAGGACTTGTGCTCTCAACTAGCTGATTTTTTCATGCTAACTGCCCATGCTTTGAATCCTCTTCAAAAGCTCTTGTTTATTCTTCAAGATGTATTTATAGGCTCCAACACTGATATATACGTTAGACACAAGAATATGACCGTTTGGAAATTTTCTGTACTGTTTCTGGAATTGCAACGGTCAAATTCGTCTTGCTGGACATTTTCCCAACTTGTCAACTCTGGTCAACTGGTCAACTTTGGTCAACTCAACTGGTCGTTCAGTTCAACTGGTCAGCTACTGGTTCAGTTTAGTTGGTCAACTGCTGGTTCAGTTCAGTTCAGTTCAGTTCAGCTGGTCAGCAGCTGGTTCAGTGTATCTGATCAGCACCTGGTTCAGTTCAGTTCAGTTCAGTTCAGCTGGTCAGCAGCTGGTTCAGTTCATTTGGTTGGTCAGCTGGTCAAGTTCAGTTTCAGCTGGTGTGCTGAAATCAGCCTAGCTGATTTCAGTTTGTGCAGAACCAGTAATTTTATCGTCATTTATCAGCTTCGTAAGCTTCGATTCAGACTTTGACTTCTGAAGATGATTTATAGATCTTTGTCTTATCTTTCCAACGCATACTGAATCTCTTTATTTCGATAACCGAGCTAAGAGATATGACCAAAATACCGTAGCTGATCAAACCCAACTGATTGCTGTTTTCGTGTGATCAGTTCGGTAATTGAGCGATCTGTTAGGCCATGATAACATCCGATTTTGCCCAACTGACGTGAAATACGACTTGTTCCAAATTGAGTTTTCTAATTAGTCCAGTTGGCGGATTGTCATCTGGATCATCTTGTTGAGAGATATATTTAAAACACCAAGCTTGCCAGAAATTCAGTTTGTGCAGAATTCAGTTTCGGTTTGCTTCTTGTGTTAACAACTTCACACTTGAGTAAATATGTTAGAAACACAATAACAAGTTTTGTTAACATCAAAATCAAGATTGCGAACTCGAAAAGTTCCAACAGCTTAATATTAAAGGCAACTGATACCATCGCAACTGATTTATCGCAACTGATTTACGCAACTGAATGAGCAGTCAACTGACTGATCAGTCGTAAACCTATACATATTCAGTCGAGAACATTCAAGCCATTATCCTTCAGCTAATCTCTCAGTTGTACATGTCACCAGTTGAGAATGACAACCGACAAATTGTACAACAGACTGCAACTAGTAGTGGAATGCCGCATTTCAGAGTGCAGTGTACGAATGTCAGAGAATAATGACGTGGCAATCAACGGATATATGTATTCAAAAGCTATTTAATATTCCGTTGAGAGGAAAGCCTATAAATAGCTGAAGAGGGCAGCTGAGAACATAATATACGAACTACTATTCTATTCAACCTTGCTGTTACTCTGCTAAAATATCAACTCGTATTCAGATATCGAAAGCTCACTCTTATCAGATATATCAGTAGCAATCAAGGCTATATTTACGAGCTTGTTAGCACCTTGAAATCTTTGTTAGATTCATTCAGTCGCGTTTAAATTTCAGTCACGCACTGTAAAAGTTTTTGTGTACTAAGAGTTTCAGTTTGGAAATGTTAAGTCCAAACTGAAGTGGGTCAATACAACTCTTGTATTCGATCAAAATCTTTTAGTCGAAATCCTATCTTCGTGAAAGAAGGGGTGACGTAGGAGTTATTCCATTCTCCGAACATCCAGAAACAAACCGTGTTCAATTTCATTTCAGTTATTACTTTCAGTTAGCTTTTCTATCTATCAGTCATTTAAACTGATTGTTATCGACTGACGAGATACCGAGAATCAGTTTGTCACGAAACTGAACTCAATATTCGAAAAGAATACAAAAAAGAAAGTGTTTAAACAACCCCCCCTTCTAAACACTTTCCAACTTCTAACCGATCCTTTCACTTTATATCTATCCCAACACTAATAAAAAGTTTCTCCTTATTTTTGAGTGAAAGTGATGATTTTCTTTTTGAAAGAATTTGTTCTATGAGATGGAAAAAACTTTTTCAAAAATTGTTGTTGCAATTCATCCCAAGTTCGAATGGATCCCGATCTAAGATTTTGTAGCCAAATTTTAGCTTTATATTTTAAAGAAAAAGGAAAACGCTTAAGTCGAATGGTGTTCATGCTACAATTTAGATCATTATATGTGTTGCACACTTCTTCAAACTCTCGTAAATGCATGTATGGATTTTCAGAATATAAGCCATGAAATTTGGGTAAAAGTTGGTTAATACCAGGCTTAAAATTGAAATGAGATGCATCAGATCGAAAAACTAGACATGAAGGTGCACTAGTACGTGTAAGATTCATGTGATCTCTAAGTGTGCTTCGTCTATCATGATCATGTTGAGGTTGAATTTCATCTTCATTTTCTTAGATGGGTTCTTTCGCCATGTTTTGTGAAAATAAAGAGATATTTCGAATGAGTCGACCACTAAGTGTACTTGACCAAATGCCCATGCATATGCAAAAGAAAAACGCATAAAAAACAATAAAAATTCAAAGAAAGAAAAACAAACTATAAACAAAATTAATAGACTTGAAATTAAATTATACTTCCCCGGCAACGACGCCAAAAAATTGTTGCGACTTTGATTTTTGCACTCCCAAGAGCAGGTTGTCCACAAGTAGTATAATTAGGTGAATCCAAATATCGTATCCACAGAGAAGCTAAGGTAATTAAAAGTCCACTACAATGTCTTTTTGTTTTGTTTTTATTTTTTTTAATTGTTTGAATCATTAACTAGTAATTTTTAATAGTTCAAATTTTAATTTAAGTAGTTGAGTTTAAAGGATCCACTTTTGGTATTTTAATAAAGCTAACACTAATGAATATTATTGAAATCCACTTAATAAAATGGTTCCAATATATTAAATAATCATATTTATATTATGTTGTATATTATTATCTTAAAAGTTTATATAACAAAATTTATAAATGATGTCAAGTAATTATTGTGCTATATATATATATTTATAAAAACTAAATCAAGGTTCTCACTTTAAATGGTTGGTAAAACAAACAAATATTTAAATGGTACCAAAAAATTAATATTATGATATATTCAAATATAATAAATCAAGACATCCACTTTAAATGGTTGGTAAAACCAAACAAACAATTAAATGGTGCCAAGATATTAACATTATGATATATTCATATATAATAAATCAAGACATCGACTTTAAATGGTTGGTAATACCAAACTAACATTTAATTGGTTCCAAGAGTTTAGTGTAACATATAGCAACAATAAATCAAAACTCTCACTTATAAGTTGGCTATAATAATGCTTAAATAAATAAATATAACATAAACAATAAATAATGATTAAATAATATAAAACATAGATTCTTACCTTCTAATAACTTTATTATCATGCCAAGAGTTTCACCTTTTCATCTCAACTTTGGGAAGTTAGCTACTCATTATTTAAAGTGTAAAACTTTGAATATGAAATTAACATGCTAATTATATTTAAATGAAGAAATAAAGGAAAAACAAAGAGAGAAATGTTATGAACTCAAATGTTTGTTCATTAAATGAGGGATATCTAAATACATTGCAATGCACCTCTATTTATAGCCAAATTTGGAGATACAACCACAAATAAAATATTTTTTTTTACACATAAGTCTTTAATGGTGTTCCAAGAAATTATATTTTAATACACATCACTTTTGAAAATCTTCCCATCCGAATTTTCTTTTCCACATAAAACAAAACATGTAGATAATTGAGTTGTTTGAATTGTGGTATTTTTTTAACCATTAAACCAAGTAATTTGAGAGATATGGTCAAAATGCTAGAGCATGGTAAAACTGTCACTTCTTTGGTAACTTTATTTGTTGCTTAATTTGATCCCACTTGTGAGAAAATTTTTATCTCATGCTTTGCACCAATATTATAGATATTAACATCAACTTTCTACAGGTCCAGGACTCATCTTAATCCCATTTGCAACGCCAAGGTTTTTCTTGTTTTATCGAACTTGTAAAAATAGTAAAAAGTTATAATTACACAACAACTTATATTTTATACAATTTATTATAAAACATAAAATATTTAAACATTTAATAAAACAAAAACTATAAATTTATATTATAAAACATTTAATTAATATACAATTTTTATGTTTATCAATGACTCAGTATGTAGAGCTCTATATCCGGAAGATAGTTCGATTGCACGGGATCCCAGTTTCTATTGTGTCTGACAGAAACCCTAGGGTCACATATTCCTTTTGGAAGAGTTTGCATTCTGATATGGAGACGAAGTTTTTATTCAGTACGACATTTCACCCTCATACAGATGGCCAGTCTAAGAGAGTAATTCAGATATTGGAAGATTTGCTGCGAGCTTCTGTGATTGATTTCCATGGGAATTGGGAATCGAAGCTAACTCTAGTGGAGTTTACCTACAACAATAGTTTTCAATCATCCATAGGTATGGCCCCTACGAAGCACTGTATGGGAGGGAGTGCATACCGCCGATTCATGGGGATTAAGTCGGTGAGAGATTAGAACTTGGCCTAGAGATTGTTCAGCAGACCGCAGATGTGTTTGTCAAGATCCGAGACAAGATGAAGACCGCCCAGAGTCTCCAAAAGAGTTATGCTGACAAGAGAAGAAGAGATCTCGAATTTGTCGTAGGAGATCATGTATTAGTGAAGATAGCACGTATGAAGTGTGTTATGAGGTTTAGGAAGAGAGACAAGCTGAGTCCGAGATTTATTGAGTCGTTCGAAATTCTTGACAGATTTGGGACACTTGCTTTATCGTGTAGCTCAACCGTCGAATCTTTTCGGAGTACACAATGTATTCCATGTTTCGATGCTGAGGAAGTATATTGCAAATCCTTCGCATGTTTTGAGCTATGAGCCGTTGCAGCTTGCGCCAGATCTATCATATGAGGAAAAACCAGTCCGAATTGTAGACATACAGGTAGTGGCATGCAACAGTCGGTTTGGTCCGGTTTCAATAAACTTTGGCTCGGTTTTCGATTTACGATTTTTCGAATGCCTAATCCTAAACCAAACCATTTTAATTCGGTCTAGTTTGAATTTTTTGTATTACGGTTTGGTTATTACGGTTGGTTATTAAGGTTTGTGTAATAAATTTAGTTATAAATGAAGTTGTACGTTATAAATTTAAAATATTTAATAAAATATCACAATAAATTTGGTTTTGATTATCTTACAAAAATCAATATAAAGTAATAAAAAACAGGCATAGCTATAATTCGTGTAACCAATTTGTTAACTATCTCACAAACATAAATATAAAATAATAAAAAATATAGCTATGGCAATTGAAAGCAATTTGGAATTTGGATATGTTGATAGTGAATAATTCCAATATTGGATCCATCAACTCCTGCAACAAAAATCCTCATGTGTAGGAAACTTAAAATATCAACCCATTAAGAAAAAGAATAAGTTCATATAAATTAGATCAACTTAACAAACCTGATTGCAAGTCACAGCTATATATCAATAATCCAAAAATCTCTTCCATCATTGATAAAATCTAGAAAAATTTAAAAACGAGTATCATCAACCGATAAAGAATAAAATAATTATAACATAAAAAGATATGAGATACATAGATACTTACCAGATTCAAGTCGCTCAAGATAATCCAAGTCTTCTTCTACTTTAACGGGTGAAGATTCATTTCGAAGCCAATCTTGAACACAAACCAGAGCTTGCACCAATTAAGGAGTCAAAGAACTTCTAAATGAATCAAGAACACGTCCTTCAGTACTAAATGCACTTTTCGATGCCACAATAGAAATCGGAATTGCTAACACATTACGAGCCATCTCAGCAAGAGTAGGAAATCTAGGTTCGTTCATTTTCCACCAGAGTAAAATAGCAAATTGTTCATTTTCAACCTCATTTTCTTCACCAAGGTACCTATCCAACTTTGTTTTAGCATCCATACTTCCACTCTTTGCTTTATGTCTCAAATATTCTTGTTGTATCAGTGATCCTTTATGAATGCTTCCAAAATTTATACTTGATAGGTCCAATGTGTTAGAATTTGAATCAGATGAGACTCCACATGCTTTTGAAGTTATCTTTCGATACTCATCAAATAAACAAGCCATATATGTCTTAACTTCATCTATCATTTTCTCCCCTTTTCTTGCCCATACATCCTCAAAAGAACAAATGCGACATAATCAAACTTGAATCGAGGATCAAGAACACAAGAAAAAAAATCATCTTTTTCATCTTCTCTGAAGCACCCCAATATTTGTCAAATTTAGCTTTCATTCTCCTTGCCATCAAACTCAAATTAATATCATCACCCTCTGTCAACAATTTCAAAACACAATAAAGCTCACCAATTTCATGGAAGTTAACATTTGAAGTTACGTATAATGAACTTGATACCCTCAGTGTAAGGTTATAAAATGTTTCAAGAAACTTCTATATCCGTCTTACATTAGCCCAATCATCACTTGTGAGGGCTCCTGCAGTCTTTCCATCTTCACAAACATAAATAAGAAGATGTTCCAACAACACGAGATCAAGATTGCTATAACTTACAGAAGCATTTTCAATTTCTTGAGCAGCTTTTAACATGAAATAAGTGGAATTCAACCCAGTGGCAATATCTAAACACAAGGACCTTTTATTTTTTATTTTTTCAATTTCACAACAATCTTTAAATCTTTTGATCCTTGCATGAGATTGTCTGATGTATATCACAACTTGTCTAACACGTCTAAAAGAATTACTAATTTCTTTTAAACCATCTTGAACAATAAAATTGATCACATGAGCCATACAGCTGACATGAAGGTGATGACCATCCATCATTTTTTTTCCCCACTTACTAAATTTTTTTGACAATTCTTTCATAGTAATATCATTTGAACTAGGATTATCAACTGTGATAGTGAACACTTTATCCAAGCCCCAATCAAGTAAACACATAGTTATTGCAATTGTCATATCATCACCTTTATGGCTACTAGTAGGTCAAAAATTTAGTATCCTCTTATGCAACTTCCAATCTTTATCAATAAAATACGCAGTGAGACAAATAATTAATTCTTTGGATTGAAGTCCATGTATCTGTAGTTGATCAGACTCTTTGATTATTCTCCCTTAAAAAGTTCTTAAGCTTTTGCTTTTCTTCATAAAAAAGTTCAAAAAAGTCCCTCGTCACTGTTGTACGAGATGGAATTCGAAATTGAGATTGTGCCACACTTAAAAAGTACCTAAATCCCCCCTTCTCAATAAAACTAAAAGGTTGCTCATCTACAATTATCATTTTAGCTAAAGCTTTCCTATATAATTCTTCATCAAATCTTCAAATACTCATTGAAACATCATCCTTATGAGCTTTTGAAGCTTGTTGAAAACCTATTTTAGCTTGGCCAGTTTCAACATTGTGGGGATTTTGTTTGCATTTTCTCAAATGAGCGCTCAAAGTTGATGTGCCAATATAGCTTGTATTAGCATAATAATTAGAACTACAGTATTTACACCTTGCTCTAGGAGCCCCATCAGAATCATCATACTTCTCAAAATGTTCCCACACAACAAATCTAGCTCTTACCACTTCCTTTTTTTCCAGCATCACTAGTAATTGTAGATGCAGAAGAAGGTGCATTAGAATTTGAACCTTCACTATCATCAAGTTTACCACCTTCTTCGGCCATCTATTATAATATTAATATAAAAATTACATAAGAAAGATATAATGTAAGACCTGAGATTTATTAGTCTTCATTGATGCGATATTCAAAGATATGAGAATGCATGACATGTAATGAGAAGCAATAAATGAGATGGGGGAAGGAGAGAGATGAAAAAATTGGAATTTTGAATGAAGGGAAGACCGCACCCGCACCATGAAAGATACCGCACCCGCGGTGCATGGACAAAAAATTGGTCATTTTTACAGTAGGGTCACCGCACCCGCGGTCCAAGAAAGAGTGCACCCGCGGTTGATGGATAGAGAGTTGGAAATTATTTACGGAAATGACACCGCACCCGCGTTGATGTCACCGCACCAGCGGTCTTATATGTAGCGCACCCGCGGTCGTTGATTTTGGAAAATGAATAAACTGAGTGCACCTGCGGTCTAGAGGGAGCGCACCCGCGGTGCTGCATGCGAGAAAGCCACCTTTGTTTCTCAAGTTGACACATGGCATGGTATATATATAGAAATGTGCTGATTCATTTCTCTCCACTTCCACCAGCTGAGAAACGAGAGAGAGTGGGGAGAAGCTTCAATTCCTTATGCTCTTAAATTGTGATTTTGAAAGATTCATAGATCCAAACTTTAATCCGATTTCGGTTTTGAGCTCCTCTCTTCAAGGGCTACAAGAGGATGTAAGTATCTTTAAATTTCAACATGTTCTGAAATGTAAAAGTTGAGGAAAGATTGATATGATTGAAATTATATGTTCTTGAGATTATTGACATCGTAGAAACGCAATCGGATCGAAAAACGGACGTTGAATGCTATTGTAACTATTTTCCAGCATGTTTAGAGTTAAGTTATGCAGATTTTGAGTACTATCATATGCTTATGATGATGATTATGAGTTGAGACTTATGAATTGTTGATATATGTGAGAGTTGGATTGACCGGCATTGAGAAATTACGTCGTTATGCCGTCAAATGGTACAGAGGTCAAGTATTGAATTGGATATGTGCTGATTGAGATTAGAGATTGATAGAATATGTATCAACATTTCCATTTCAGATTTGATATTGACAGATTCGTCTTCGAGACTTCGACTACGACAGAAATTGTGTGACGAAAGGTATAATTCATGTTTTGTGTGGGGAAGACACAACTCAAATGAGATTCAATTTCAATTTCCCAACCAAATCACATACTAGAATTGTTGTTTATCTTTTGATATGAACTTGATTTGTTTATAGATTTATATTCAAATCTCTTGATATGATGATGTCTTGTTTATAGATTTATATTCAAGCCTTTGAGATATGAGAGTCATTGGCAGACTTGCCAAACTAGACGTTCGGTGGTATCGATGCTGCGGATCAGATTCAATCCGATTGTAGACATTCGATACAGACAGGGCCGAAGTCTAGGAATAAGACGTACAGTTACCCCGATTGGGAGGGTAGGTGACAGACAGTGACGTCTTATTCACACCGGGATCCCTAGAGTAGAGTCGAGTTGAGTCAGGACATGATTTGATTTGAATTGCATGCTCATATAGATTTGTTTCATAGACTATGGAACCCATTGTTATTGCTTTCATGCATGATTTATGATTATGTATTAGCATGCATACATGTTTTATACTGGGATTTGTTCTCACCGGAGTCTCCGGCTGTTGTTATGTCTGTATGTGTGCGTAACAACAGGTGGGGCAGGATCTGGGTCACGACAGAGATGAGTTCGAGATAGCGTGGTGACTTCGGGCGCAGAAGATTACTAGTTGTTTCTTACTAGACTTGTACTACTTATGGTTGTAGTTTGTATTAAACACTGGTTTGTATGAATGTATTAGAACAAGACATGTAATTATGTTTATTGACGTAAAATGCAGAACTATCTTGTGCTTGTTTATATACATTTGAATTAATGTTAAAAAGCAAAATTTTGACCCACATTTTTGAATAAAGATCCGATTAATCCCGAAAAAAATTGAGTTAGAGCCCGGGTCCCCACAACAGGTGGTATCAGAGCAGTAGTTTCTGTAGACTGAGATAGAATAGAATGAGCGGGGTAGATCGTGTCTTCTTCCTTGCTTTTGATGTGCTAACATGATTTATTGCTTTCCCTATTACATGTTGTATTGTTATCTGAATTGAGTTACAGCATGTACTTGTAAAGACTGAATCAGAACCGATTCTGGATCAGAGGTATATGATCAGAGGAGGACTGAGACAGATTGTATGGACTGTGTACTAATCTGTTTGATAATCAGATTATGCCGCCTAGAAGGATACCACAACCAGCTGCAGGGCAAGTTCCAGAACAGGGTAGTACGTAAGGTACTCAGATGGATGTTACTGCTACACCTATGGAAACCTTATTGAAGAGATTTCAATCATTCCATCCTCCGAATTTAAAGGGCACGGAAAATGCAATGGATTGTGAGAGCTGGCTAGACGATATAAAGATGTTGTTTGAATCTCTTGCCTATACAGACGAACGGAGAGTGAAGTTGATTGGGCATCAATTACACGAAGTGGCAAAAAGTTGGTGGCTTACAACGAAACAAGCCCTGGAGCATAGAGGTATCGATATTACTTGGAAAGTATTTAAAGATGAATTTTATCAACGTTTCTTTCTAGTGTCGTATCGAAAAGACAAAGGGGCCGACTTTGCCAACTTGAGACAGGGGCAGTGGAACATAGAAGAGTATGTTGCCAAGTTTTCTTCTTTGCTCCGATTTGCGCCACATGTGGCAGGAAATGACGAAGCGGTCGCGGACCAGTTCATCAATTGTTTGAACCCGGATATTTTTACTTTGGTGAAAACGGGACGACCTAACACCTTTTCTGATGCACTGAACCGAGCAAAGGGAGCAGAAGCTGGCTTGATCAGGCAGCGAGGAGCTTCCTATAGTGCTCAGAGTCAGAGACAGCCACAGCCTGCCATCCAGTTTCCACCACCTCCTCCTCAATTTGATAGTGGAAGCAGTAGTAGTGGCAAGAAGGATTTTTTGAAAGCTAAGGGTAAGCAGTTCAAGAGAGCAGGGAGCAGTTCGTCGAGCTCCAGTGGGCCACGACAGAGAGGTCCTGGCCAGAGTACAGATGTGACAGGCGTGTATTGCACTACTTGTGGAGGCTGACATGCCACAGAGCAGTGTCAGGGAGTGATGGGCAGATGTAACATATGTAAGCAACAGGGACATTTCGCCAGAGTCTGTCCCCAGAGAGGTGCACAGAGATTTCAGAGTGCAGGGTCATCAGCATCCGTGACTCAGCCCGAGAGGCAAGTTTCGTCTGTCCATTCCTTCCAGCCCACGCCTACACAGTCCCAGCCTAGAGCCAGAGGTGGCCAGACAGTGAGCCAACCTCCGAGACAACAGGCTCAAGTGTTTGCATTGACGGAAGAGCAAGCCCAATATGCACCGAACGATGTGATTGCAGGTAACTGTTTTCTTTGCGGTTATCCTGCATATGTGTTGATAGACACAGGTGCATCCCATACATTCATATCTGAGCGTTTTGTATTATTGCATTCATTGCCTGTCGAGTCATTGTCTACTGTAGTATCTATTTCTTCTCCGTTGGGAAGTGGTCTGATATCTGTGACTTCAGTTAGACATTGTATACTACAGTTTGAGGGACATGAGATTGATTTAAACTGTGTTGTACTCGGCTTATCTGATTTTGATTGTATTGTTGGGATTGACATGTTAACTAAGTACAGAGCCACCGTAGACTGTTTTCACAAGATTGTCAGATTCAGACCTGCAATGACAGAAGAGTGGAAATTCTACGGAAAGGGTTCCAGATCTCGGATTCCCTTAGTATCTGCTTTGACTATGAGTAGATTGTTGCAGAAAGGAGCAGAGGGGTTCCTTATTTATTCTGTAGATCTACAGAAATCGAGCCCGGCATTGGCAGATTTGCCAGTAGTACGGGAGTTTGCAGATGTATTTTCTGACGAGATTCCAGGGTTACCCCCAGCCCGAGAGGTAGATTTCAGCATAGATCTTGTTCCAGGTACCGTTCCTATTTCGAGAGCTCCGTATAGAATGGCACCTATTGAGTTGAAAGAATTGAAAGCACAGTAAGAAGATTTGCTAGCCAAGGGATATATCAGACCCAGTGTATCTCCTTGGGGCGCACCAGTGCTATTTGTGCGAAAGAAAGATGGTTCGATGCGATTGTGTATTGATTACAGGCAACTGAACAAGGCAACGATAAAGAACAAGTATCCTTTGCCTCGCATTGATGACTTATTTGATCAGTTGCAGGGATCATCTGTTTATTCTAAGATTGATTTGAGATTGGGATATCACTAGCTGAGAGTTAGAGATGTTGACATACCGAAGACAGTATTCCGAACCAGGTATGGACATTATGAGTTTGTTGTCATGCCTTTTGGTTTAACGAATGCTCCAGTGGTATTTATGGGATTGATGAACCGTGTCTTTCAGAGGTATTTGGATGAGTTTGTGATTGTTTTTATTGATGATATCTTGGTTTATTCTAAGAATCTGAATGAACATGCCAATCATTTAAGAATTTTGTTGCAAACATTGAGAAATGAAAGCTTATTTGCTAAACTGTCAAAGTGTGAGTTTTGGCTGAGACATGTTATCTTCTTGGGTCATATCTTATCTGGAGACGGTATTTCTGTAGATCCGAGTAAAGTTGAAGCTGTGATTAGTTGGCCGAGACCGACTTCTGTGCCAGAGATACGCAGTTTCATGGGTCTGGCAGGGTACTATCGAAGATTCATTAAAGATTTCTCCAGCATTGCGAAGCCAATTACCCAGTTAACACAGAAGAATGCGCCATTTGTGTGGTCTACAGATTGTGAATCCAGCTTTCTAGAGTTGAAGAAGAGGCTGACCAGTGCACCTGTCTTGATGATTCCTTCAGGTACTGGCGATTTCGTCGTATATTGTGATGCATCTCACAGAGGGCTGGGATGTATTCTTATGCAACGAGGTCATGTGATCGCATACGCCTCGAGACAGCTGAAGCCACACGAGATTCGATACCCCATTCATGATCTTGAATTGGCGGCGATCGTATTTGCATTAAAGATTTGGCGTCATTATCTTTATGGCGAGAAATTTGAGATCTAATCTGATCACAAGAGCCTGAAGTATCTGTTTTCTCAATCAGAATTGAATATGAGACAGCGTAGATGGCTCGATTTATTGAAAAATTTTGATTGCGAGATCAAATATTAACCAGGGAAGTCAAATGCAGCAGCAGATGCCTTGAGTCGAAAGGTATGTGTTCTATCCTTATCGACGACAGGTGTTTCGAATTTAGTTGAGGATTGCTGTTTGTCTGGTTTAGCATTTGACACAGATAGTAGACTGCTGAAACTTGCTTCGATTCAAGTTGAACCATATTTGATTATGAGGATTAAAGAGGCACAAAGAACTGATCAGAATGTGCAGAAGTCGATTCAGATGGTCAGATCAGGACATCAGTCTGAACATCAGGTACATAATTTTGTTCTGTATGTGAATAACCGTCTTGTAGTGCCAGATGTTTCAGACTTGAAACAACAGATTATGTCAGAAGCGCACTATAGTCGGTTTAGTATTCATCCTGGTGGCAGGAAAATGTACAACGATTTGAAGACACAATTCTGGTGGAAATAGATGAAGTCAGATATTGCAGAATTCATGTCTAAGTGCTTGAATTGCCAACAGGTGAAGGCTGAAAGAAAGAAGCCCGGAGGTTTACTTCAGAGCCTATATATTCCAGAATGGAAATGGGATCACATTTCCATGGATTTCGTGACAAAGTTACCTCGATCATCCCGGGGCTGTGACGCGATTGGGTCATTATTGACAGATTGACCAAATCGGCTTGTTTTATTCCTTACAGAATGACATACAGACACGATCAGATGGCCGAGACCTATATCAGAGAAGTAGTCAGATTGCATGGTGTGCCGAAGTCTATCGTATCAGATCGTGATCCACGATTAACTTCACACTTTTAGCGCAGTTTGCAGCAAGCCTTAGGTACGACATTACACCTGAGTACTGCTTATCATCCTCAGACCGACGGACAGTCAGAGCGGACTATCCAGACTTTAGAGGACATGTTGAGAGCTGTAGTGCTATATTTCAGCACTAGTTGGCAAGATTCACTACCGTTGTGTGAATTCTCGTACAACAACAGCTATCAAACGAGCATCGAGATGGCTTTGTTTGAAGCATTGTATGGCAAGAAGTGCAGATCTCCTCTATATTGGGATGATATATCTGAGGTACCAGAACTTGGGCCTGATATGATTCGTGAAATGATTGAGAAAGTAAAGATACTTCAGAAGAGGATGAAGACAGCACAGGATAGGCAGGCCAAGTATGCCAATATCAGACGTAGACCGCTAGTATTTGAACAAGGAGACAGAGTGTTTTTGAAGATTTCTCCTTTCAGAGGCATTGTCAGATTTGGCAAACGCGGGAAATTGTCTCCTAGATACATCGGTCCTTATGAGATACCTGAAAAGATTGGCGATCGAGCCTATCGACTAGTTCTTCCTCCTTCTCTATCTGGAATACATGACTATTTCATGTATCAATGCTGCGTAGATATATGCCTGATGCTTCTCATGTCATTCAGCCTGACGAAGCTGAGCTTGATCAGACTTTGAGTTACACTGAGCAACCGATACAAATTCTTGATCGGAAAGAAAAACAGCTCAGAACGAAGACTATTCCACTAGTGAAAGTCCAGTGGAGTCGTCCTGGCACTGAAGAAGCGACTTGGGAGACATAAGCAGATATGAGACAGAGATATCCCGAATTGTTTACATGATGTGAGTATTTATTCAGCTTTTGATTATATTGTTTTTCATTTATGATATGATTGCTAGCCTGCGATTTCGAGGACGAAATCGTTTCTTAGAGGGGGAGAAATGTAAGGCCTGAGATTTATTAGTCTTCATTGATGCGATATTCAAAGATATGAGAATGCATGACATGTAATGAGAAGCAATAAATGAGATGGGGGAAGGAGAGACATGAAAAAATTGGAATTTTGAATAAAGGGCAGACCGCACCCGCACCATGAAAGATACCGCACCCGCGGTCCAAGAAAGAGTGCACCCGCGGTTGATGGATAGAGAGTTGGAAATTATTTACGGAAATGACACCGCACCCGCGGTTCAAACGTAACCACACCCGCGTTGATGTCACCGCACCAGCGGTCTTATATGTAGCGCACCCGCGGTCGTCGATTTTGGAAAATGAATAAACTGAGTGCACCTGCGGTCTAGAGGGAGCGCACCCGCGGTGCTGCATGCGAGAAAGCCACCTTTGTTTCTCAAGTTGACACATGGCATGGTATATATATAGAAATGTGCTGATTCATTTCTCTCCACTTCCACCAGCTGAGAAACGAGAGAGAGTGGGGAGAAGCTTCAATTTCTTATGCTCTTAAATTGTGATTTTGAAAGATTCATACATCCAAACTTTAATCCGATTTCGGTTTTGAGCTCCTCTCTTCAAGGGCTACAAGAGGATGTAAGTATCTTTAAATTTCAACATGTTCTGAAATGTAAAAGTTGAGGAAAGATTGATATGATTGAAATTATATGTTCTTGAGATTATTGACATCGTAGAAACGCAATCGGATCGAAAAACGGACGTTGAATGCTATTGTAACTATTTTCCAGCATGTTTAGAGTTAAGTTATGCAGATTTTGAGTACTATCATATGCTTATGATGATGATTATGAGTTGAGACTTATGAATTGTTGATATATGTGAGAGTTGGATTGACCGGCATTGAGAAATTACGTAGTTATGCCGTCAAATGGTACCGAGGTCAAGTATTGAATTGGATATGTGTTGATTGAGATTAGAGATTGATAGAATATGTATCAACATTTCCATTTCAGATTTGATATTGACAGATTCGTCTTCGAGACTTCGACTACGACAGAAATTGTGTGACGAAAGGTATAATTCATGTTTTGTGTGGGGAAGACACAACTCAAATGAGATTCAATTTGAGTTTCCCAACCAAATCACATACTAGAATTGTTGTTTATCTTTTGATATGAACTTGATTTGTTTATAGATTTATATTCAAATCTCTTGACATGATGTCTTGTTTATAGATTTATATTCAAGCCTTTGAGATATGAGAGTCATTGGCAGACTTGCCAAACTAGACGTTTTGTGGTATCGACGCTGCGGATCAGATTCAATCCGATTGTAGACATTCGATACAGACAGGGCCGAAGTCTAGGAATAAGACGTACAGTTACCCCGATTGGGAGGGTAGGTGACAGACAATGACGTCTTATTCACACCGGGATCCCTAGAGTAGAGTCGAGTCGAGTCAGGACATGATTTGATTTGAATTGCATGCTCATATAGATTTGTTTCATAGACTATGGAACCCATTGTTATTGCTTTCATGCATGATTTATGATTATGTATTAGCATGCATACATGTTTTATACTGGGATTTGTTCTCACCGGAGTCTCCGGCTGTTGTTATGTCTGTATGTGTGCGTAACAACAGGTGGGGCAGGATCTGGGTCACGACAGAGATGAGTTCGAGATAGCGTGGTGACTTCAGGCGCAGAAGATTACTAGTTGTTTCTTACTAGAATTGTACTACTTATTGTTGTAGTTTGTATTAAACACTGGTTTGTATGAATGTATTAGAACAAGACATGTACTTATGTTTATTGAAATAAAATGCAGAACTATCTTGTGCTTGTTTATATACATTTGAATTAATGTTAAAAAGCAAAATTTTGACCCACATTTTTGAATAAAGATCCGATTAATCCCGAAAAGAAGTGAGTTACAGCCCGGGTCCCCACATATAAGAAACCTTTAATTTTGAGAGGTAGAATAATTAATGAGAGTAAATAGGGAAAAAACAATTTAGAGCAGAAAAAAAAACATCGTCAATGTCGTATCGTGCAAGAGAAATCAGCTCTCACTTTGCTGTATAGAGAACTAAATGCAGCAAATTCAAAACCATCTGTTAGCGTTAATGTCACCTCTGGTGTGGGGACCCGGGCGCTAATTCGATTCTTAATCATCTTTGGGACTAATTACTCAATTATAATAAACAGGGTCTAAATTTTTTTAAGAAAATACAAAGCGGAAACGTTATGTAAATCAATCTGAATTACATATTAAATATAAACATACAAGTCCTGTATTGTCTACAATAATCCAACTAGGTTCAACTACATATCAGTGCTGATTCCTAATTTATTTCTGAGCCCGGATCTCCACGCTATCTAGTCCAGCCTCGTTCTCTTCTTGACCCTGATCCTGTCCAACCTGTCGTCATGCACACATACAAACAAGACAACAGCCGGATAACTCCGGTGAGAATTACATTCCCAGTATAAACCATGTATACATGCATTTCATATAAACAATATAAAAGCATGAATTAAGCATTCATAACATGTATCAAAATCAGAACATGAATCAAATAATCATCACATGTATTATTGATAAGTGCAAGATTTGCACTTAATTTATATTAGAATCCATTTTGAATTATGCTGGTTTCGAACAGAATTATGCGTTTTTGGTTGTTTTTGTTGTCATTTCAGGAATGGAAAAATAGTGGATGCGCAACCTACTGAACCGAGAAAACAGAACCGAGCCGCGAGTTCAGCCATGAAGGATATGAATGAGAAGAAATCAATAAAGTGATGGTGAATG
Organism: Primulina tabacum; assembly: GCF_025594145.1. Taxonomy (NCBI): domain Eukaryota; kingdom Viridiplantae; phylum Streptophyta; class Magnoliopsida; order Lamiales; family Gesneriaceae; genus Primulina; species Primulina tabacum. The sequence goes on along the minus strand of NC_134560.1, from coordinate 22,036,959 downwards.
AAATGATAGTGAAATGATGAAGTTCAAATATTTCTCTCAAATTTTGATTTCCATACCTTTATTGTAGCCGTGAGCCGTGGCCTAACGTTACAAGCTTACAAGACCTATTAACCTTGTCACATTTATCCAATATACTAGTGGAGAAAAGTTGTTCAAGTCAAGCCTATGGATACCTGAAAAACATAGTCATCAAGTATAGACTTTAATCACTTGCTTGCAAACATCTCATTATGTGATTTCATCTTCGGTATACTTTTGTTGAATATTCATTGAGCCAATTAAACACCAATAAAGTCCTATGTGATCTGTGAATGCGAATTTATATTTTGATGAAGTGTGAGTTGAACTAAAGTAAGGATTTCTTGATTCTATAAGGCGAATGGGCATTACAACTCTATTTGAGCACTCGATGCGGTAAACGAACATTGACGTATCACACACACACGTGACTCTTGAGAAATCATGAATTACATTAAAATAGATAAGTCTGAGGCCAATATCACTTGTTGCGAATCCATGACTGTTAAGAGTTTCATTACTTGTTAATTGACTTCCTGCTTTTATTCTATTTTGCTCGGGACTAGCAAAAGTTCAAGTTTGGGGGGTTCGATAAGTGCAAGATTTGCACTTAATTTATATTAGAATCCATTTTGAATTATGCTGGTTTCGAACAAAATTATGCGTTTTTGGTTGTTTTTGTTGTCATTTCAGGAATGGAGAAAATAGTGGATGTGCAACCTAGTGAACCGAGAAAACAGAACCGAGCCGCGAGTTCAGCCATTACCATGACCAGAGAGGCGCGCGCCACCGCGCAACATCTCGGGCTACCGCGCGCACATGAAAGCAAGAGGATCGACAGAAGCTAGCGCGCTGCAGCGCCACTTCTCGCGCAACCGCGCGAACAGATGCAGCAGGAAGACCCGAGAGAAGCGCGCATCAGCGCGAATTCACGTGCAACCGCGCGCGCGAAAGTACGACTCAACAAGCAGAAGCTCGCGCGCCATAGCGACAATTCTCGCGCCACCGCGCGCGCCATGCGTCCAGAATATTATAAATTGCGCGAATTAGGTCATACTCGGGGTTACACGCCGTTTTGGACGAAAATACAGAGGGAAGACTCGGATTGAAGGCGAGACGGAGGCAAGACACGCGAAGATCGATTACAAAGACGAAGAGCGACGAATCTGGGGACAGAGACGAAACTTCGGATTTGTTATCTGTCTTTGCATTTCTACTTTCTCATATGTCAATGTCTAAAACTTTGAATATGCGTCGTTTTTATTTCGAGTTCGTGATGAACTAATCTCCCATTCTAGAGAATGATGTATCTTAGTGGACACGATGATTTGATGTGGTTATTTTATAAGATTGAATTCCATTTCATGTTTACTTGTGTTTCTCTGTGTTTATTGCACTGCAATTTACTGGCCATAAATTGTTTGTTGTTTGATTAATTCTACAACTCGGGAGAGGGACTAGAATTATAGATCATTAGAACACATCGTTAAATGTTTATAGCGTTCGAAAGGAGTATAACTTTAGCGAGGCTTAGTAAGAACATTGTTTGCATTTATCTATGAAACTTAGATTCTAATTAGGAATAATTGAATCGAAGTTGATAGATACAGTATTCGTCACTTGGGAAAGGGGGAATAAAATAATCTAAGTGTTCTTGGCCATTAAATAATGGGAATTCAGGAATATAAATTCAACTGTGAATATTTATCGTGGAAACTTTGTGAAATCATTTCTCTAGATATTTTCTCTCATTATTATTTCTCAATTCGGTGATTTAATTAATTCATTGTTTTCAATTAATTCGTTCAAACAACCCAACCTTTTATTTGATTCTTCTAAATAAAGTTGAAACTATTTTAATTACGAGCACTGATATACATTTTTTATACACACTCCTCGTGGGATCGATATCTATACTCTAACCAGTACTAAAACTTGACACCGTACACTTGCGGTAGTGAAAACACGCAACAATTATAATTTTAAACATGAATCAATATCAAGAATAAATTATGTTCTAAACATATACCATCATCAGGAACATAATTCCATATCAAGCAATGAATCACTCTCCATGATTCTCAGACTCAGACTCGACTCAGTCCTAATATAGGGATCCCGATCGGAATACGAACATACACCCACCTGGCTCTTTCCATATCGAACACCAGTAATAGAAGAAACTCCAATTCTATCCACTCTGATATAGCCAAACGTCCGGTGTCTTTACCTAACCGTCACAGACTTTGGCATTTTCACCAATACCCTATCTTGTGACACCGTACACTTGCGGTAGTGAAAACACGCAACAAGTATTTATCGCCGTTGCCGGGGAGTGTCTAATTTGAATTTATTATCAGTATTGTTACCAATTAGTCTAGATTTTAATTTAGAGCTTTTATTTTTTATTTTATTTTATATTGATTGAGTTTCTCATTTTTTCTGCTTGACAGTGTATGCTAAGATCGCAAAACTCTAACTTGCTTATTTTTTATCCGGAGATCGAAAGAACTGCGAGAAGATTAAGAAAAGCAAGAAGAGAAGAGATGCAATCAATGGCTGAGAACAGAGAGAATGACAGACACGGCCAGCCAGAGGCGATTCCTATAAGAGATCACTTCCGACCAGTGATCAACAATCATTACTCTGGTATTGCAAGAGGGACAATCAATGCCAATAATTTTGAACTGAAGCCTGCTCTAATCAATATGGTTCAGCAAAACCAGTTTGCTGGGACAGCCACCTCTGATCCTCACGTACACCTGAGAACCTTCTTGGAGATAACGGATACGGTAAAGATTAATAATGTGCCTGATGATATTATTAGACTGCGTTTGTTTCCGTTTTCTCTCAGGGATCAAGCACGAGGATGGCTTCAATCGCTTCCCTTAGGAAGTATCACTACTTGGCAAGAGCTGGCGACGAAATTTCTGGCAAAATACTTTCCCTCTGCAAAGTCTGCACAGTTGAAGATTGAGATTAGCACGTTCAGGCAGACTGATTTTGAGCAATTGTATGAAGCATGGGAAAGATACAAGGAGCTGTTGAGGAAGTGCCCGAACCATGGCTTCGAAGACTGGGTGCAAATTGAATTATTCTACAACGGTCTAAATGGGCAAACAAGAGGAACGGTAGATGCTGCAGCTGGTGGCACGATCTTTGCTAAATCTCCCGAGCAAGCTTACGACTTGCTGGAACAGATGACGATAAATAGCTACCAGTGGCCGTTTGAAAGGGCAGGAGTAAAAAGGACAGCTGGAGTTTATGCCGTGGACCCTATTACATCACTCACTGCACAAGTATCAACATTGACTACACAGATAGCGACTATGAATAAAGTGAGTACATCAAACACTGAGGGAGCATCGTTTGTTGTTGAAGAATCGCAAATTCCTGAAGAAGTGCAATACATCAACAACAAGAATTTTAGAAGCTATGGAGGATATCGAGGTAACCCTCCCACTAATACTTATCATCCTGGTTTGAGAAACTATGAAAATTTTTCTTACGCAAATAACAAGAATGTATTGAATCCTCCACCGGGGTTCAATACATCAAATGGGGAAGGGAAGCCATCATTTGAGGACTTGGTTGGAACATTCGTTTCTGAATCTGGTAAGAGGATGTCTAGGACTGAGTCTAGGCTTGACAACCTTGAGACACACATGGCGAGTATTGGTGCTACCTTGAAAATCCTTGAATCGCAAGTGGGGCAGATAACGAAGCAACTCACGTCTCAACAGTCAGGCGCTGTACAAAAGAATGCAGACCCAAATCTGAGAGAGGTGAATGCTATTTTTATGCAGCATGAGGAGATTGGAGTGGTAAGCAAAGAAGAGAAAGTTGATCAGCCGTCTCCAAGAAAAAGGAACCGAGGTAAGAAAGGTAAGAGTTATGATTTTGATCAACGCATTGATATTTCTTTACTTCCCTACCCCCAAAGATTTTTACAATTGAAGGCTGAGTTTCAAAAGAAAAAAGGTCTTGAAGATCTCAAGAACCTACACTCTAACATTCAGTCTGCAGAGTAGGAAGAGGTGGCATTTACTGGAGGAGATGATAAGGGCAGGAAAGGAAATCTTCCTCAGAAGCTACAAGACCCTGGGGAATTTGTTGTACCATGTGAAATTGGAAGTCAATCAGTGAAAAAAGCTATCTGTGATTCAGGAGCGAGTGTGAACATAATGCCAAGTTTTCTTTACGAGAAACTTGGATTGAGTAGGATAAAGCCCACAGGACTAAGCTTGCAGATGGCGGATAAATCGGTTAGGACACCGCTGGGTATTGTGGAAGATGTTGAACTTAAGATTGATAAAATAAGGCTTCTAGCAGATTTTGTGGTGCTTGACATGGGGAACAATCAGAATGTTCGTGCTATTTTAGGACGACCATTTTTGGCTACTGCTGGAGCCGTCATTGATTTGAGACAAGGAAAATTGACCATGGCGGTTGATGGTCAAAACATAGAACTCAAGGCTTCCAAGATATCATACGATCCACCATGAACAAGATTGGTATAGTCGGGCTGATGACGTTAAACCAAGCGCTGTGTGGGAGGCAACCCACAATTTATTTTCTTTAGCATTCATTTTGTTTTTATTATTTTATTTTATTTTATTTTACGTCCTTAGTTGTTAATTTTACCCAACACCAGATCTATCACCACCGCAGCCCATGGACCTGGATGACACAGATGCTGTGGGCAACAACTCGAGCGCCCGAGTTTTTACACTCGTGCGCGAGGTATGTGTTGTCGTGTTCTTTATTTCTATACATTGAGGACAATGCATACTTTAAGTTTGGGGGAGGGTAAAATTGCGTTGCTTGTTAGAATTTTTAGAATTTTTCTGCAAATTTTTTGTTTTATCGCTCAGTAGTTAGTTTGATTTTTTTTATTTATTGCATGCTAGATTTGTTAGGTAGAGTCATGGATAAGAAAAATGTGTGGCCGATGATGAAAATTGAATTGTGGTCCTGAAGTTTATATGTGTTCATGATAACTTAGGAGTCACAAATATTTTGCACTGTCGTGTTTATTGATACTATTGTTGCTTAGAGACAAGTTGTATGCCTGTGATGCTAAATAGACTACAGATTTCTGATTCTTGGTAATTCTTGCATGACATTGATTGACATTTTCACAAACATAGAAATGATCTAGGTAGTTTTTCACAATATCATTGGGCCTGTGTTCTTTGTTTACTGTCGGTTGTAGCCCTTTGAGCTTCAAGTTAATTGAGATGCTTACTTTTTCTTCGTGCACCTATTTCATATATCATTTTGATTGAAAATTGCATGTGACTGGTTTGTATGAGATGATTAATGGATTGACGGTAATCTAGAACTTGTTTGAGCACTTTTCGAGGCGAAATACGGATAATATGTGACATATGAATGGTTTAGGCGATCTTTGAAACCGTTGAGCCTTCGAGTCTACCAAATGAACATTAAATATCCCTAGTGTCCCATTTTGAGCCTACTGAAAAATCAAGTGGTGTATGTCAATGACATACAATTAGCCCCCACTTGTATTTATTCTATTTCCCACAACGACTACCTAATGAAGCTTATACACTTACTGTCTTACCTAATTTTGAGAGAAATAAGTTCATGGGTGTTGTAATGATTCAAATACTCCTTGAAAAGAAAAGAAAAAGTTAAATGTGCTAAAAGGAGTAGTTTAAAAAAATGTGTGAATCAAAAGTGGTGAAAAAAGAAAATATATGGGAGATGAAGGATATGAATGAGAAGAAATCAATAAAGTGATGGTGAATGAAATGATAGTGAAATGATGAAGTTTAAATATTTCTCTCAAATTTTGATTTCCATACCTTTATTGTAGCCGTGAGCCGTGGCCTAACGTTACAAGCTTACAAGACCTATTAACCTTGTCACATTTATCCAATATACTAGTGGAGAAAATTTGTTCAAGTCAGGCCTATGGATACCTGAAAAACATAGTCATCTAGTATAGACTTTAATCACTTGCTTGCAAGCATCTCATTATGTGATTTCATCTTTGGTATACTTTTGTTGAATATTCATTGAGCCAATTAGACACCAATAAAGTCCTATGTTATCTGTGAATGCGAATTTATATTTTGATGAAGTGTGAATTGAACTAAACTGAGGATTTCTTGATTCTATATGGCGAATGAGCATTACAACTCTATTTGAGCACTCGATGGGGTAAACGAACATTGACGTATCACACACACACGTGACTCTTGGGAAATCATGAATTACATTAAAATAGATAAGTCTGAGGCCAATATCACTTGTTGCGAATCCATGACTGTTAAGAGTTTCATTACTTGTTAATTGACTTCCTGTTTTTACTCTATTTTGCTCGGGACGAGCAAAAGTTTAAGTTGGGGGGTTCGATAAGTGCAAGATTTGCACTTAATTTATATTAGAATCCATTTTGAATTATGCTGGTTTCGAACAGAATTATGCGTTTTTGGTTGTTTTTGTTGTCATTTCAGGAATGGAGAAAATAGTGGATGCGCAACCTAGTGAACCGAGAAAACAGAACCGAGCAACGAGTTCAGCCATTACCATGACCAGAGAGGCGCGCGCCACCGCGCAGCATCTTGCGCTACCGCGCGCACATGAAAGCAAGAGGATCTACAGAAGCTAGCGCGCTGCAGCGCCACTTCTCGCGCTACCGCGCGAACAGATGCAGCAGGAAGACCCGAGAGCAGCGCGCATCAGCGCGAATTCACGTGCAACCGCGCGCGCGCAAGTACGACTCAACAAGCAGAAGCTCGCGCGCCATAGCGAAAGTTCTCTCGCCACCGCGCGCGCCATGCTTCCAGAATATTATAAATTGCGCGAATTAGGTCATACTCGGGGTTACACGCCGTTTTGGACGAAAATACAGAGGGAAGACTCGGAGCGAAGGCGAGAAGGAGGCAAGACACGCGAAGATCGATTACAAAGACGAAGAGCGACAAATCTGGGGACAGAGACGACACTTCGGATTTTTTATCTGTCTTTGCATTTCTATTTTCTCATATGTCAATGTCTAAAACTTTGAATATGCGTCGTTTTTATTTCGATTTCGTGATGAACTAATCTCCCATTCTAGAGAATGATGTAGCTTAGTGGACACGATGATTTGACGTGGTTATTTTATAAGATTGAATTCCATTTCATGTTTACTTGTGTTTCTCTGTGTTTATTGCACTGCAATTTACTGGCCATAAATTGTTTGTTGTTTGATTAATTCTACAACTCGGGAGAGGGACTAGGATTATAGATCATTAGAACACATCGTTAAATGTTTATAGCGTTCGGAAGGCGTATAACTTTAGCGAGACTTAGTAAGAACATTGTTTGCATTTATCTATGAAACTTAGATTCTAATTAGGAATAATTGAATCGAAGTTGATAGATACAGTATTCGTCACTTGGGAAAGGGGGAATAAAATAATCTAAGTGTTCTTGGCCATTAAATAATGGGAATTCAGGAATATAAATTCAACTGTGAATATTTATCGTGGAAACTTTGTGAAATCATTTCTCTAGATATTTTCTCTCATTATTATTTCTCAATTCGGTGATTTAAGTAATTCATTGTTTTCAATTAATTCGTTCAAAAAACCCAACCTTTTATTTGATTCTTCTAAATAAAGTTGAGACAATTTTAATTACGAGCACTGATATATATTTTTTATACACACTACTCGTGGGATCGATATCTGTACTCTAACCAGTACTAAAACTTGACACCGTACACTTGCGGTAGTGAAAACACGCAACAATTATAATTCTAAACATGAATCAATATCAAGAATAAATTATATTCTAAACATATACCATCATCAGGAACATAATTCCATATCAAGCAATGAATCACTTTCCGTGATTCTCAGACTCAGACTCGACTCAGTCCTAATCTAGGTATCCCGATCGGAATAAGAACATACACCCACCTACACTCCCGATCGGGGTGGTGGCATGTTCTTATTCACGGACTTTGGCTCTTTCCATATCGAACACCAGTAATAGAAGAAACTCCAATTCTATCCACTCCGATATAGCCAAACGTCCGGTGTCTTGACCTAACCGTCACAGACTTTGGCATTTTCACCAATATCCTATCTTGTGACATCGTGCAATGTGCCCGTGGCGATCCCACCACTATCAGGCGCTTCTGTCACAAGATCACCCGTGTACGACTAGACGTATCCGTCTATGACTCCGTACATCAATCAATAAATCAAAGATATCAATATCATTCAATTGCAAATAACAATGCAATAAAATAAAGTATGTGATTTCGGGAGACTCAAGTCAAACTTTACTCGAGTTGTGCAATCCCAACTCAGCATTAATTTATACCTTTATCTTCTCGGTCTGACGAAGTCGAAGTTTCAAAGTCAAACATGTCCATATCAATCTGAAATACAATATCGCATAGGCACAATCTCAATATGCAACTCAATTCAAAATCTATTCTGATCAATACTCAAATCAAACATAATCTGATCAATATCGAATCAAGATACAATTTAATCCATATCGACGATATCACGATATAATTGAAATCACTACTGAATCTGATCAATATCAATTTACTGCTGTTTCGACGGTATAACAATACAGTCTCGATATCCCCGTCAATCTCAACATCACAGATATAGTACCAGAACTCATCATCAGTATCAGTACAACTCATAATCTGAATAACAATACAAATCTGATATCAAATCTCAACCACATCGACTCCGAAAATCATAACAAATACATACACAGTCTGTTCTTCGATCGGACTTCAATTATACGATGTCTACTATATCAGAAACACCATTTATGATTCATATTCAATTCTGACAATTTCATAATTTCAAATCATATCTACACGTAACAAAACTTACGTCCAGTTATAGCCTGCGTCGATAGGAACTCAGTATTGAAGTCGGATTCAAAATCGGACGGACGGATCTCCCAAAATCTTCAATCACAAATTAAAATCCTTCCTCGAAGCCTTTTCTCAATTCTTTTCTGAATTGGGAAGAATGAATCAATTGTATATATATATATATATACGTTGCATGGTGAGGGGCAGGTGGCGCATCTCTTCACAACACACGTCTCGCGCATATGCGCCACATCATTCGGCGCATATGCGCGAGACACTATTTCTCAGTGCGTAACATCACGGCAGCTCGCGCATATGCGCGCCCCATCGTCGCGCATATGCGCGAGACCTACTGTCTCGTGCAATGCAACTCGCGCATATGCGCGCCGGATGCGCCAACTTTTCTGGACATTTCGTGCATGTGCGCGACGTGTGCGCGCAACTCTCTGCCTACCTCGCGCATGTGCGCGGCTCACGTCGCGCATGTGCGCGCAATGTTCTGTTCCAGCCCCTTGGCTTCTGGACCTCTCGCGCATATGCGCGCACCCGTATCGCGCATATGCGTGAGGTCTTCTGCCACTAGCGCGCATATGCGCGGCTCCTTGTCGCGCATATGCGCGAGTTGCTCTGTCCTCGCACATATTTCGTGTTTTAATCCGTCTATTCCGGTCTAATCTTTTCCGTCTATAATCACATCAATTAATCACTGAATCATTTCAGATTAACAGGATAAATTTCTCGGGCCTTACATTTGGAGGCATAATCAGAAATACAAAAAAATTAATAATAAAAATCTGCAAATAAATTAATTGCAGATAAATGATTAAAGAGTAAATGCCTGAAGAACCAACACGCTTACTAAAACAAAACACACATATGTAGCGTGCCTATAGTCAGTTGATAGATTTCCTGAATGGGAAATGAAATGTGATTAGCTATCTCTTCGTCCTTTTTAGAACCATTTTTTTTTTTTTTTGAGTTAGGAAGATGATTATACAATTAATTCTGGAACCAAGACATCATCCCAAACATTTAGGCCCACTAAGAAACAAATGTTTCTTATACCACGCATGACTGAAACAACATATACGACACAACACAAAAGTTCAATTTCTGTGAAAGCCATGTTTAATCAAGCAAACTTATTTGGTGGTTCCAAGCACATATTTAATCAAGAAACTAAATATTTGATATAGGGGCCCCATCGGTGGTTCGAAGAACATATTTTATCGGTGGTTCCAAGCACTTCTTATAATCAATTTGACAATTTCTTTTGGTGCTTAATCTGCAGGTGAGATTCCAAGAACATGTTTAATAAAGAAAATTTCATCAATCCACGGTGGTTACAAAAATAATACTGATATCAACGGTGATTCCAAGCACATTATTCGGTGGTTCCAAGCACATTATTCGGTGATTACAAAAATAATACTAATATAAACATATTTAATCAAGAAACTATCATCAATGCATCATCAATTACTTTTTTAATCACTCAATCCACGGTAAAAGAAATTAAGAAAATAATTTTATCATAAAAAATACCATGAGCAATATATAGATTAGAGAGCAGAGAATTATGAGTAGCGAAATCTTGAAGGCCAAAGCAACACAGGTTTTTCTTCTTCCAAGACAATTCAACAAAGGCTCGAAGCAATGCCTTTTTCTCCAATTTGTGCGGCTGAAGCCTGAAATTATGAATTGTCAATTTCAAAGGTCAATCTCAAAACCTAAATAAATTATTTTATTATTTATTCACTTATTTTTAAGTTTATATTTATTTTTTAGCTTAGGGCATGTTTGGAATACAATATAATAAAAAAACCAAGAATTCTCATATATTCGATTTTTCGGTTATTTCGGTGTTTTTAAAAAAACCGAAAACCGAACCGGAAAACTGAAAATACGTAATATCGAAACAGAAACGGGTAAAATAACCGAAAAAACCGAACCAAAAAAACCGAATTTTACGGTTCGTCCGTTTTTTCCGATTTTATCCTAAATTTTAATACGCCTACAGACAGGAGCAGAGACTCCGGAACAAAGTGATCAAGTTGGTCAAAGTTCAGTGGCTGAATTAATCAATGGAGGAGGCCACTTGGGAGGCAGAAACAAATATGAGAAGTCACTACCAGGAATTTTTTGGTAATATTTAATTTCGAGGACGAAATTTATTTAAGTGAGGGAGGAATTGTAGAGCCCAAAATAAGTATACATAAACCCATGCCTTTATTAAATTGTTGAATTATTTATTTAAATTTTTTAAAAGATTTTTTAACGATGCATGGTTTATGATTTGTAATATTTTAAATTATTATATGTTTAATATATGCATCTTAAAATGTTTTCTTGAGTTTATGTTTCAGGCAGATATTCGATACGGGATCGGGAAAAGAGACCGGTGACGATTTAAGCGATTTACGAAAATGCGGTATTTTATTTCATGCAAAGAAAATTGGTATTTTAAATGATTTATGAAATTTTTAGCATTTCAAAGCCCAACTTAATTTGTTAGATGATTTTAAGAGTTTAAGTTCTTCAAAAAAATAGAATAAGTTGAGTGGTGGGGATTTTAAACCTTGTAAATTATTTTATTAAATCTTTTAGTGGGATTAAATAATTAGATTAGTATTATTTTATACCTAATTATTTAGTTAAGAAATGTTTAGCCCATAATTAATTTACTACACACACGTTACACACCACACACACCATCGGCTGCATACACTTCACACACACATTGTGTTTCATTTTTTTGAGAAATCTAGGGTTTCTTTGAACTCCTCCAGCAGCCACCCTTTCCCTTTGAAAATTTCCAGCAAACTCTCGTTGGTTTTTGAGCTATAATCGTGTAGCATCGTCTCCCGGTCATCCCCCGCGATCTACCGCGTCGGTATTCGTCATCTTCGAGAGTTTAATCAGCAAAGGCATGTTATTCTTTTATTTTGAATCGATCTTGTCGTAGTAAGTATTTTGATGAGTATTGTATGCAAAATTCATGTATGTTGTGCAAAAGTTTGAGCAAAAATGTTTTGGAACGCTTTTGGATCAAAATTTTAGATCTCAAAAACGATTCTGCTGTCTTTTTGAGTACTGTGAATTTTTGGTCGACTTTCTGGAAAATCTTTCAACATATAAAACGTATTACTTTTTGATATCCCTTCGATTTGACGGTAAATTCGTAATTTTTGGACAAGGAACGAGTGAGTTATGATCATTCTTATGTGACTGCTCAAACTATGACGTTTTAAAAATATGTTCTTACTGTTACTTGAGTTTATGTGGTTGCAGGCTTCGTTGGGAACCGCCGAGTGGTCATTGTTGCGTTAGGATATGTCATGTGTTGCGATCAGACGTATTTCGGTGTTTTGTTTCGAGTCGGTATGGGTTTGGTTGCATTAGAAGTCATAGGGAAACAAATGGGTAGAAGATGACATTTTTGGGGTTTGGTTCGCACAGAGTTAGTGCCGCAGACCTGCATTTGTAGCGCCGCAGTGCTGCTGGTTCATGTCGGGCAGCGCTGGAGGGTGGCGCCTAGGCGCTAGATTGGCGCTGCAGCGCTAGACTTGTTCTGGTATCTTCAGGCTTCGAGTTTAAGTGTTATAAATTCCTTTGGGTATTAATACGTCATTAAGTCAAAGCTTAGTGAGGGTTGGAATAGACTTTAGGAAGTTTGAATAGGGAACATTGAACTATGGTTTAGACGAGGTCCGTGTCTTCCATTGCTTGGGAAATTTCATACTCCATGTCAAGATTGTTTCGGGGTTCGAGTCATGGTTTAGTATGTTGATTAAATGTAGAACCCGTAACTTAGACTACGTATAAACCATGCATAATTCTAGTATTTAAATTTAAAATGATTTTATTGCATGAGTATTTAAATTTAATTATTTTATTATTTTATGCAGTCGTTTAAACTTTTATCATTTCAGTTAATTCAGTGAGGCCGGACTGGAGTTGGAGTTTTGAGATAGAATTTATGATTAAGAAATCATTTTCAGAATTTATTTTAGCTAGCAAGTAAGTTGATTTGAGTTAAATAGGAGGTTTCGGGATTTATTTTAATTACTTGAGGTGAGTAGGAAATAAATTCATTTAAGTTCCATAATTAAGGGGTTAGTTCACTAAATTATTTAAAAGATAGGTAAGGCTTTTAAGGGTTATAAATTTAGTAAATAATCAACAATTTTCCTTCATTTTTATACCAAAATTCGGCCACCCCTTAGTAGAATAAGCAAGGACATGCCAACTCACCTTTGACCCATTCTTTGTCATTTTTAGCATGATAACCTTTTTAATTATTAATCAACCTTAATTAATTTATTAATAAGCAATATGCTAGTCTAGTTAACATGAAGAATCGGCCACATGCACCTCTAATTTTCCTCCAACCAATATTTGATAGCAACAAGAATTCAAATTTCAAAAGGTGGAGACTTGGTCTTGCATGTATCCCACCTATATTGCACCCATCTCCCTCACTCCCCTAACCACAATTTCTCCCCCCTCTCCACCGAATTCAGAGCCTTATCAGAGTAGAAAAAAACCATGAGGTTCATAGCTTAAAAAAGGAGAGAAAAATCGAGTGAAGAAACAAGGTAGCAAAAGCGCTCAACCACCTCCGCGCCGTATCGTCTTATTCATTCGTTTTTCGTTCAAAACGAAACCAGGCATGCATATGTTCTTCCTTGACTCTTCAATCAAGTCCTACTAGCATTATTTTACATTACATGATCATGTTTTGGTAGCCAAAAATCGAAATACAGCAAGCATTTTTTTTTCAGAAAAATAAATCATGCAGATTTCGGTTTCTATGACAGCTTCACGGGTTGCATTGTTTTGTTGGTTTCAGGTTTTGGTTCGATTCCAGACTCCCAAGGTGACATCTAGACATGTAATAGGATGCATTAGGACCATGTTGATCCATTCATTTAACCCCCTGCACGCTGGAAGTCGAGAAAATGACAGCAACTTCCCCTTTGGTCCATATGAGTTTTCGAAAAAAAAAATGTTGTTGAGCTGTCAAAGGGAATGGATCTGATCATGGCTGCCCTAGTGGCCTATAGCCATTGTTAGATCACTTCCCTAGCATTTCTAAGACGTGGCTAAGGAACCCTTTTGGTGGCTTGGTCCATGGTGAATCGGTTTTTACAGAAAACGCAAGAACAACCCCAGCACCCCCTTTGGCCCCACATTTTTGACTGCATGTGTGTTTCGAATTTGGAGGAATGGTGTGGATCTTGGTTGGCCTATGGCCCTTAGCCACGGTTCATACCATACCCCTAGATGTCTAGATCGTGCCATGGTCAATCAGATGGCCACTGGAACGACACGAGACAGCAAACGAAGCACAACACCACACACGCATGCAAGGTGTTCTCGGGTGAACTTTTCTGATGTTTGCTGGAATGTTGCGAATTGTGGCTTGCCTAGGACCCTTAGCCATGGTTCAAATCATTTTTTGGGATGTTGGTAAGGGTCTCTGGTCGGTGGTTCAAGCCCCAATTGCCGGTAGTCTCGAAAACGACACAAGAAAAGCACATGTACAGCTGCTGTATTTCTGGACAGCAACTTGCGGTGACGGTTCAGTGGCTCGTTTGAGTTCTTGGTTGGCTTTTAGCCCATGGACTTGAATTTGACAGTGCCTCTTTGAGTTAGGAAGGTCATGTTTTTGGCCGTTCGTGATTCGGATCATTTTTGAGGTCGTACGAGAATTTACGGTGCGATGTGCCAAATTGACTCTCGAAAGAGCGTTTCATGTTTTGGCCTCCATTCACCTAGATTTCGACCCTCACCATTTTAGGAGCATAATCTCATCATTTAAAGCGTATTTTAATCATGACTATATGATGTTTCAGTGTTGGTTTGGATTGGTTCGGAGTCATGATTAAATACGAAGTCATTAGGCGCACTTGTCTCAGTTTTTGGATGTTATTGCATAGTTTGGTCCCATAAATCTATTACATATTTTTCATGGCATATAGGTTGCAGCGAGCCTGGGAGCGATCAAATCCATTCAGTAAAATTATTACAGGATATTTAATTGTGTTAATTAATTATATTACGTGCAAAAATACTTATTTTGAGATTTATGGGATATTGCTTGTGGTCACTTTACTATCATGCTTAAGCCCGGTCGCCAGTTACCGGTCAGTTCAGTTGTTTCACCCAGTATACTGTGGCAGTAGTCTGATCAGACGTACATTATTAAGTCTGGTCGCCAGTTACCGGCCCGGTCGCCAGTTACTGGTCAGCTCAGTTCAGTTCAGTTCAGGGACCACTTGGGTAGACCATAATCTCACCAGAAAATTATTACATGCTATTTCAGTATAGGGCTCCAAGGAGCAAACATTTTCACCATGATTTTCAGTTCAGTTATGCATGTACTATAATTAATCATGACACGATATTTTCACGATATGCCTCATGACATGATATTTCCACTTGCATGCAAGCTTACTATTTATTTACTTGTTATTTACGGCATATGCATGTTGAGTCTTTAGACTCACTAGACTTGATTGTTGCAGGTACTGGTGTTGATGTCGGGATCGAGGGCGGGGACCAGTGAGCCAGCTTGAGTCGGCAGTAGTAGGACCCGAGGACCTCAGTTCAGCATTTATTATTTTATTTCTCAACAATCGTTGGATGAACTTTTTATTGTTATTTCGAAAAATGTTAATTTCTTCCGCTGCCATTTTAAACATCAAACTTTATGTATCAGTTCATTTATGATTGAGGCAATTTTAATTATTGGAAAAGAGAAATTTTAAATTTCCCGCAAATTTTCAAGCACGGATTTTTAGGCCTCTACAGCTGGTATCAGAGCCAGGTTCTGTATAGGGTTGTACTAATACTGACCTCGAGAAGCTCACAAAGTCACGTCTTCGGTCTGTAAGTTTTACATTTGCGCATTTTATTCAAGCATGAATTATTTGACAGCATGTTTTCATGAAATGTTTTACGTCCAGATTTATTTTATTTTTCAGTATTTCAATTTAAATAAATCAGGGAATTATGCATGTTAGTTACGTATGGGTTACGTATGGAACAGTATGCCCCCTAGACGCATTCTCGAGCGCACTAGAAATGACGAGCCTCGCCGAGAGGACATGGAGGAGCAGAGACAGGAGAGAGATTTACCACCTCCACCCCCACCGGACATGAATGCCCAGATGCTGGCTGGGATGACTGAGTTCTTCGCACAGTTTGCGGGGAAAAATGCTGTGGCGACCAGGCCGATAGGGCCCGAGACGGTATATGAGAGATTCATGAAGATGCGTCCAAAGGAGTTTTTAGGGACATCGGACCCCATGATTGCCGAGGGCTGGATCAAGTCCCTCGAGGTTATCTTCGATTTCATGGAGCTTGGGGATGCAGATCAAGTTCGTTGTGCCTCTTATCTGTTCGGAGGAGATGCCCGCTTATGGTGGGAAGTAGCTTCAGTAGCCCTTAACTTGGCTACGCTGTCTTGGGTGCGCTTCACGGAGGTATTCTACTCCAAATATTTTACAGAGGAGGTGCGCACCAGGTTGACCACTGAGTTCATGAGCCTGAGACAGGGAGATTCGACTATTACGGAGTTCATCCATAAGTTTGAGAGGGGTTGTCATTTTGTGCCCCTGATCGCGAATGATGATAGAGCCATGTTGATGCATTTCTTGGTGGGTCTACGGCCGATCTTGCACCGTTATGTTAGGGTGTCTGACCCTACTTCTTATGAGGTCGCTGTCTCCAAAGCCTTAGCCGCAGAGCAGGATCAGCGGGACATCGAGAGAGACCGTCAGGGCAAGCGCCCAATCGAGGTACCACACCGCCCTCCTCCTCAGCAGCATCAGCATCAGCACAAGAGTCCTTTTCACGGGCCGCCCAGAAACAGAGGAGGACCTCAGCAGCAGCAGGGACGTGCCGTCACGAGGACCTTCGAGCATCCGGCTTGCCCTAAATGCTCACGCCGTCATCCTGGAGCATGCATGTATGGCTCAAGGAAATGTTACAAGTGTGGCAGCACAGACCATGTACTGCAGCAGTGCCCCCGGAAGAATCTGGCTACCCAAGGCAGGGTTTTTGCTCTCCATGCTGCAGAGACAAACCCCGATACCATGTTGCATGCTCTACTTAGTATTTATTTTCGGGATTTAGTTAGAAGAACTGTGCCCTTTGCATGTCTATAAGCTTAACTCTTGTGATTATTGGGTTCCGCTTAGTGTTCCGAACTTTCAGGGAGAATTTTCATAGCTGGCTCAGCTACCAAGGCCTTGATAGATTAAGGGGTTATCCACTCATTTATTTCGGAGGTCTTTGCCAATTTCCTCAAAGTCAAGACCATCGGGCTAGATATAGCCTATTCAGTAGTGTTGCCTTCAGGCGAGGAGATGGCAGCCACCAATGTGATACGAGACAGAGATCTTGAGCTCCACGGAAATCTTGTCTATGCGGATCTTATCGTGCTGCCGATGCCAGAGTTTGACATCATCCTAGGGATGGACTGGCAATTGCGGAACAGAGTTTTGATTGACTTCCAACGGAGATCTGTTTTAGTCCGACCGCCTGGAATGACGCAGTTCTTATTTGATCCAGACAGGTACTTTCCCTTACCGCGCATTATTCCATATGTTCAGGCTAGGAAGCTCATGAATAGAGGGTGTCGGGCGTTTCTAGCGACTTTTATATCTGTCCCCGAGGCACCCAGTCAGTCAGCTTCAGATGTTCCGATTGTTAGAGACTTCTTAGACGTTTTTCCGGAGGATGTCTCTGGTATGCCACCTGAGAGAGAGGTGGAGTTTTCTATCGAGCTTATGCCAGGTACGGTTCCGATCTCCAAAGCACCGTACCGACTTGCACCGACAGAGATGGCAGAGCTTAAGAAGCAGATTCAGGAACTTCTTGACAAGGAGTTCATTCGCCCTAGTTTCTCACCTTGGGGCGCGCCAGTCTTGTTTGTTAAGAAGAAAGATTGCTCTATGAGGCTTTGTATTGACTATCGGGAATTGAACAGGGTTACAGTGAAGAATAAATACCCACTTCCGAGGATGGAGGATCTGTTTGACAAATTGCAAGGAGCTTCTATTTTCTTCAAGATAGATCTGCGTTCCGGTTATCACCAGTTGAGGGTGAGAGATGCTGATGTTTCGAAGACAGCTTTCAGGACTCGTTATAGCCACTACGAGTTCCTTGTGATGCCGTTCGGTTGACGAATGCGCCAGCGATCTTCATGGATCTCATGAATCGCGTGTTTCAGCCGTACCTCGACCAGTTTGTGATAGTGTTCATAGACGACATTCTCGTCTACTCCTAGAATCGGGAGGATCACAGCAGGCATCTGACACACAGTGTTGCAGACATTGCAGAAGCACAAATTATTCGCAAAGTTCAGTAAATGCGAATTCTGGTTAGAGAAGGTGGCGTTCTTAGGCCACATTGTTTCCAGCAGTGGCATTGAGGTAGACCCAGCGAAAGTTGCAGCAGTCAGAGATTGGGTTGTGCCGCAGAATGCTTCAGAGATCCGCAGTTTTCTTGGCTAAGCAGGATATTATCAGAAGTTCATTAAGGGATTTTCCTCTATTGCCGTTCCACTCACAGCACTGACAAAGAAGAATGTGAAATTTGTTTGGAGCGAGGAGTGTCAGAAGAGCTTCGATACTTTGAAGCAAGCTCTTATCTCAGCACCAGTTTTGGCTGTGCCGTCAGGGTCCGGTGAGTTTGTTCTGTATACCGATGCTTCTAAGCTCGGTCTTGGCGCCGTATTGATGCAGCATGGGAGGGTCATAGCTTATGCTTCTAGACAGTTGAAAATCCATGAGAAGAACTACCCGACCCATGATCTAGAGTTGGCCGCAGTAGTTTTTGCCTTGAAGATTTGGAGGCACTATCTGTATGGAGAGAAATGCCAGATCTTTACCGACCACAAGAGCCTCAAGTATTTCTTTACGCAGAAGGAGCTGAATATGCGTCAGAGGCATTGGTTGGAGCTTGTGAAGGACTACGATTATGACATTAGCTACCACCCGGGTAAAGCTAATGTAGTTGCGGATGCACTGAGCAGGAAGGTTGCAGCGATGGCCAATTTGACAGTTTCGAGACCTCTTCAGTTTGAGATGCAGAGGTTTGATCTGGAGACTTATCCTCGAGGTAGAGTTGCACGTCTATCTACCTTGACCATTCAGTCTTCCCTTATGGACCGTATTCGCAGTGGGCAGTCATCAGATGAGCAGTTAGCAAAGTGGAAGCAGAGAGATGAGGCCAAGGGCAGTGTATTGTATTCAGTCAGCGATGGTATTGTGAGATACCGAGACAGGATATGGGTTCCTAGCAGTGATTCCATTCGAGCAGATATTCTGTTGGAAGCCCACATGTCACCGTACACCATTCACCCTGGGAGTACAAAGATGTAGAAAGATTTACAGCTATTGTATTGGTGGCCTGGTATGAAGAAGGATATCAGAGGATTTGTATCCGAGTGTCTGACCTGTCAGTTAGTGAAGGCCGAGCATCAGAGACCAGCAGGTTTGCTCAAGCCTCTTCCTATTCCCGAGTGGAAGTGGGAGAATGTTACCATGGACTTTGTAACAGGATTGCCGAAGTCAGTCAGAGGATCAAATGCTATTTGGGTGATTGTAGATCATCTTACCAAATCAGCGCACTTCTTGCCTATTAAGACGACATTCACCATGATTCAGTATGCAGAGCTGTATATCCGAGAGATAGTCCGACTCCATGGCATTCCAGTTTCTATCGTATTTGACAGAGATCCCAGATTCACTTCCTCGTTTTGGAAGAGTTTGCATTCGGCTATGGGTACGAAGTTGCTGTTTAACACAGCTTTTCCATGCACAGACAGATGGGCAGTAAGAGCGAGTCATTCAGATTTTGGAGGATCTTCACCGTGCTTGCGTCATTGATTTCTCTGGGAGTTGGGAGTCGAAATTACCATTGGTTGAGTTCACCTATAACAACAGCTTCCAGTCTTCTATTGGTATGGCTCCGTATGAAGCACTATATGGCCGTAAGTGTAGATCTCATGTTCATTGGGATGAAGTAGGAGAGAGAGCAGAGCTGGGTCCAGAGATTATTCAGCAGACTGTCGACGTAGTAGCCCGGATCCGTGATAGAATGAGGACTGCTCAGAGTCGACAGAAGAGCTATGCAGATCAGAGGAGGAGAGATTTAGAGTTTGCTGTCGGCGACCATGTCTTTGTGAAGGTGGCACCTATGAAGGGTGTCATGCGATTTGGGAAGAAAGGGAAGCTCAGTCCGAGATTCATTGGACCATTTGAGATCCTCGATAGAGTTGGGACGCTAGCTTATCGTGTGGCTCTTCCGGCGAATCTGGCCGGAGTACACAAAGTCTTTCACGTCTCTATGCTGAGGAAGTACATGGCGAATCCTTCGCATGTATTGAACTTCGAGCCGTTGCAGCTTACTCCGAACCTATCTTATGAGGAGAGACCAGTGCAGATCCCAGACAGGCAGGAGAAGAAGCTTCGGAACAAGCTGGTTAGGCGTGTCAAAGTCAAATGGCTCAACCACTCAGAGGAGGAAGCTACGTGGGAGTTTGAGCCAGAGATGAGGAGTCGGTACCCCGAGTTATTCGGTGAGTCTTAATTTCGAGGACGAAATTTCTTTTAAGGGGGGAAGGATTGTAGAACCCGTAACTTAGACTACGTATAAGCCATGCATAATTCTAGTATTTAAATTTAAAATGATTTTATTGCATGAGTATTTAAATTTAATTTTTTTATTATTTTATGCAGTCGTTTAAATTTTTATCATTTCAGTTAATTCAGTGAGGCCGGACTGGAGTTGGAGTTTTGAGATAGAATTTATGATTAAGAAATCATTTCCAGAATTTATTTTAGCTAGCAAGTAAGTTGATTTGAGTTAAATAGGAGGTTTCAGGATTTATTTTAATTACTTGAGGTGAGTAGGAAATAAATTCATTTAAGTTCCATAATTAAGGGGTTAGTTCACTAAATTATTTAAAAGATAGGTAAGGCTTTCAAGGGTTATAAATTTAGTAAATAATCAACAATCTCCCTTCATTTTTAATTATTAATCAACCTTAATTAATTTATTAATAAGCAATATCCTAGCCTAGTTAACATGAAGAATCGGCCACATGCACCTCTAATTTTCCTCCAACCAATATTTGATAGCAACAAGAATTCAAATTTCAAAAGGTGGAGACTTGGTCTTGCATGTATCCCACCTATATTGCACCCATCTCCCTCACCCCCCTAATCAAAATTTCTCCCCCCTCTCCACCGAATTCAGAGCCTTATCAGAGTAGAAAAAAACCGTGAGGTTCATAGCTTAAAAGAGGAGAGAAAAATCGAGTGAAGAAACAAGGTAGCAAAAGCGCTCCACCTCCTCCGCGCCGTATCGTCTTATTCATTCGTTTTTCGTTCAAAACGAAATCAGGCATGCATATGTTCTTCCTTGACTCTTCAATCAAGTCCTACTAGCATTATTTAACATTACATGATCATGTTTTGGTAGCCAAAAATCGAAATACAGCAAGCATTTTTTTCAGAAAAATAAATCATGCAGATTTCGGTTTCTATGACAGCTTCACGGGTTGCATTGTTTTGTTGGTTTCAGGTATTGGTTCGATTTCAGGCTCCCAAGGCGACATCTAGACATGTAATAGGATGCATTAGGACCATTTTGATCCATTCATTTAACCCCCTGCACGCTGGAAGTCGAGAAAATGACAGCAACTTCCCCTTTGGTCCATATGAGTTTTCGAAAAAAAAAAATGTTGTTGTGCTGTCAAAGGGAATGGATCTGATCATGGCTGCCCTAGAGGCCTATAGCCATGGTTAAATCACTTCCCTAGCATGTCTAAGACGTGACGAAGTCGTCCTTTTGGTGGCTTGGTCCATGGTGAATCGGTTTTTACAAAAAACGCAAGAACAGCCCCAGCACCCCCTTCGGCCCCTCATTTTTGACAGCATGTGTGTTTCGAATTTGGTGGAATGGTGTGGATCTTGGTTGGACTATGGCCCTTAGCCACGGTGCATACCATACCCCTAGATGTCTAGATCATGCCATGGTCAGTCAAATGGCCACTGGAACGACACGAGACAGCAAACGAAGCACAACACCACACACGCATGCAAGGTGTTCTCGGGTGAACTTTTCTGATGTTTGCTGGAATGTTGCGAATTGTGGCTGGCCTAGGGCCCTTAGCCATTGTTCAAATCATTCTTTAGGATGTTGGTAAGAGTTTCTGGTCGGTGGTTCAAGCCCCAATGGCCGGTAGTCTCGAAAACGACACAAGAAAAGCACATGTACAGCTGCTGTATTTCTGGAAAGCAACTTGCGGTGATGGTTCAGTGGCTCGTTTGAGTTCTTGGTTGGCTTTTAGCCCATGGCCTTGGACTGGACAATGCCTCATCAAGTTAGGAAGGTCATGTTTTTGGCGGTTCGTGATTCGAATCATTTTTGAGGTCATACAAGAATTTACGGTGCGATGTGCCAAATTGACTCTCGAAAGAGCGTTTCATGTTTTGGCCTCCATTCACCTAGATTTCGACCCTCACCATTTTAGGAGCATAATATCATCATTTTAAGCGTATTTTAATCATGACTATATGATGTTTCAGTGTTGGTTCGGGTTGGTTCGGAGTCATGATTAAATACGAAGTCATTAGGAGCACTTGTCTCAATTTTTGGACGTTATTGCATAGTTTGGTCCCATAAATCTATTGCATATTTTTCATGGCATATGTAGGTTGCAGCGAGCCTGGGAGCGATCCAATCCATTCAGTAAAATTATTACAGGATATTTAATTGTGTTAATTAATTATATTACGTGCAAAAATATTTATTTTTAGATTTATGCGATATTGCTTGTGGTAACTTTACTATCATACTTAAGTCCGGTCGCCAGTTACCGGCCTGATCGCCAGTTACCGGTCAGTTCAGTTTTTTCACCCAGTATACTGTGGCAGTAGTCTGATCAGACGTACATTATTAAGTCCGGTCGCCAGTTACCGGCCCGGTCGCCAGTTACCGGTCAGCTCAGTTCAATTCAGTTCAGGGACCACTTGCGTAGACCATAATCTCACCAGAAAATTATTACATGCTATTTCAGTACAAGGCTCCAAGTAGCAAACATTTTCACCATGATTTTCAGTTAAGTTATGCACGTACTATAATTAATCATGACACGATATTTTCACGATATGCCTCATGACATGATATTTCCACTTGCATGCAAGCTTACTATTTATTTACTTGCTATTTATGGCATATGCATGTTGAGTTTTTAGACTCACTAGACTTGATTGTTGCAGGTACTGGTGTTGATGTCGGGATCGAGGGCGGGGACCAGTGAGCCAGCTCGAGTCGGCAGTAGTAGGACCCGAGGACCTCAGTTCAGCATTTATTATTTTATTTCTCAACAATCGTTGGATGAACTTTTTATTGTTATTTCGAAAAATGTTAATTTCTTTCGCTGCCATTTTAAACATCAAACTTTATGTATTTTACTTCATTTATGATTGAGGCAATTTTAATTATTGGAAAAGAAAAATTTTAAATTTCCCGCAAATTTTCAAGCACGGATTTTTAGGCCTCTACATTAAATGTGGTCAAGTCCCGAGTGGTCTAGAAAATTATAAGTTATTTATTTACTTCGGTGATGAGTTTGTTTAGTAAGGTTAAGTTATGAAATTTTAAGTAGTTGGAATAATGTACTAGTATGTATGTGCAGCAATAGCCCCAAGCGAGATCCAACGAATCTCTCAACGCTTTGTAAGTATGTTCGACGTGCAAAAAGAGAAAATATTTTATTTTTGAGGTATGCGAAATGTATTGTGACCAATTATGAACAGGTTTGGTAGCCGGAGAACGTGTCCGAGGACCTCTTCATCCAGGTAAAGTATGACCGGGTTTTGACCAGGATTGAAAAGCGGTAAAGTATGAACATGGACCAATTCACCTGGTAATGTATGACCGGGGATCTTATGTATGTGGTAGTTGACATCCCTGCCAGCCCAGTACTGTGTTTTAGTCTGATCAGGCGCATTATTTATGGGTCACTTGCTTTGAAATATATATCTACAAAAAATGATGATGACTATGCAGGTTTAAGTATGTATGATGCAAGTACGTTTATAATGTTTATGAATCGATGGCACGTCTATGGTTATGTAATTATGTTCAAAGTTAATTTATGTATGCGCTAGTTTTAACGCATGTGGATATTATTATGTATTATTAGTTATTCTCAATTTATACATGTTGAGTCATTAAACTAATTAGACTTGATCGATGCAGGTAAGGACGAGTTTGAGGAGACGAGAGGCGAAGACCAGTGAGATGGCTCGGACTAGGCGCAGGACTAACCCGAAGATCGCTTAAGTTTCATGAAAACTTTTATGCATGATGAACTCATTTACTCTAATTTTAACGAATTACTTAATGACGTTCTAAACAAATACTTGTTGCAAGTTGTTTACAATTTCAAATATTTGTTTAAGCATTTTAATTATTTGGCATTTTGAATGAAAATTTCTTATTTAAGAAAAAATTTTATCTCCGCAAATTTTAAGTATATATGTTTAAAAATACGGTACGTTACAGAACCCAACAATCTTCATGGTGGCCGCGGCTCCTCTAATTCTTCCATCAACGAGCCCAACCCTGATAGCCCTCTACCTGGCCCTTGGACATACCCTGCGCAGGGCCTTGACCAAGTCTGATCGAGCCCTAGTGCAGCCATGACAAAACCATCACAAGCCAAAGGCACCAAACCCTAGAAACCCTAGGTTCTATTGCCCCTTCTCTATGCGACTCTCCTAACTTCTATCCAGGGATCGTTTCGTACCTAAAAAACTTTTTCCCGTCCTTTGAGCATACTCCAAAGGCAGCGTGTCCCTTGGAATTCTTATCCCATCTCAAACAAGCATAAAACATCAAAACTTTGAAAATAATCATCTAAACGTTAAATATCGATCAATAAAATTTTTCACGATTTCAAACATAAAACACGTGTATTATGATTTGAATTATATGAAAATAAAGGTTTGAAACGTGCTTTTGCGTTAATAATGCTCGAATAATCAATCGTTGGCGCGGGGTAGTGAAAAGGAGTGACCATGGAACATCTAGCCTTCGAATTCTTGCTCTGAATATTTCAAAAATTTAGTGTGTGCTGGTGTGTGTTGTGCGGCTGGAATGAGTGTCCAAGAACTCTAGTTTGGTTCTTTAAAATTTTTGAAAATATATATTAAATTTTAGGGTCTTAGCCCTTTTTAGCGTAGGACTCAATTAGACCCTTTAATCCTAATTATTTTTGGACCATGAAAGCCCATTTAATAATAAAATAAAAATTTAATAAAGGCATTTTAATATTAACTTTCGGGTCTATAAAAATCATTTTTTTTTACTAAAATCGGCTTCTCGAATAAAATAAGGCATCATTTGTTTGACTAAAATCGGCTTCTCGAATAAAATAAGGCTCGTCTCGTAATAAAAATTGGATTTCAGCATTTTAAAAATTTTAATCCTATTTAATCATATTATCGAGCCTTAAAAATAATTATCGAAAAATATTTTCATCTTGGTCATCCTCGGTCTCTTTTCCCTGGCTTAATATCGAATATCTGGACAAAAATCTTTAATTTCATGAAATAATGCAAAGTTAGGCAATTAAATATTTAATCATAATAAAATTTATCATTTAGCAATTTAAATCAATTAAATAAAATAAATATGCAAATTAAATAACTTATATGATTGTAGTTTACTTGGACTGATTTCTGCACGTTACAACTCCTCCCTCCTTAAATAAAATTTCGTCCTCGAAATTAAAACCCACAAAAAAACTTTGGATATTGACTCATCATATCAGTCTCGGTCTCCCAAGTATCTTCTTCCTCCGAATAATTCAGCCACTTGAACTTGACCATCTTTATCACCTTATTCCACAGTCTTCTCTTCTGTCTGCTCAAAATTTGAGTATGCCTCTCCTCATAAGACAAGTTCAGTGTAAGCTGCAGTGGCTCAAAATTCAGTACATTTAAAGGGTTTGACATGTACTTGTGGAGCATCGATACGTGGAAGAAATTGTGAAATTCTGCGAGATTAGGTGGCAAAGCCAATCGATATGCCAATGCACCCACTCGGTCTAGAATCTCGAATATTCCAATGAATCTCGGACTGAGTTTTCCTTTCTAGCCATGAAACATCTACTACTTTTAAACTTTATAATCCTACTAAATTTTTTTTCTTTTTAAAATTCGATCAAAACCCACATAGCTTTTAAAAAATCGTAAATGCATACAAATTCCATAAATCCTCAACCGCCAAAATTTTACGTCAGCATTTAAAATTAATCCAAAATTGAATTTCAAAATAAAGCATAAATATCTAAATAGAAAATCCTGAAAATCCTTTCCAAAAACCTTTAAATGCTAAATTAGTACGGAAAATAATGTCCCTCGGGAGCGTATTATCGGGCCCGATCCACTAAAGCTTCAACGCCTCCCACAAATCAGCATCATCTACAACCATCCAAACCTATTGAGTCTAATGACTCAGAACATTATAACCATACATAACAAATAATACATATACATGCACATACAACTTTAAATTAAATCTTTTTTTTAATAAATTAATCTAACGTAAAATCTTGTAATTATATATCATTAAATCATAAAACTTTCCATCATTTATAGTTTTTGGTGAAGTTTGATCCTTGAAATTGTCTAGTTGTATCCTCTAGTCGACTGATCAATTTTAGCTCACCATTGCGCATGGGACAGAAAATAGGCATCGACGTAAAATGGAAATAATATTGTTGGGCTCCCTCTGGGGCCTTCTCCCGTAAACGGATTCATTCAGGGGCTTTCTCACACACGATATTTCCAAAAATCATATATCATATCCTTTTTGTCACAGTCAATACACATTCTTAAAAATAATTTTTTTTCTTTTTAATCATAAAATATCGTGTCTTTTCCACACTCAAAAAATAGCATTTTAACAGTAAAAATTGCACAACTTATCAAAAATCATAAAATTCCATATTTTCAGAATAAACATTTTAAAAAATCATTCAGCATGTATTATTATTCTTCGGGGCACTTCCAAGCCTTTCGTACTACTCGAGAAGCAAAATGACCATTTTACACTTGAACCCTAAAATTTCCGATTTTGACTTTTTCTTATTTTCATTGACTCGAGCCTATCTCAAATCATCATATAAGCTTAAATTTGTTGTCTAATATTTTTCTTAGATGTAAATCGAAGCCTTTCGATTTAATAACTTAATGATTAAACCATGAATCGTTTTTAACCCGAATAAATTCAAAACTTAATATTTTGTTCCCAAATTTTAAACATAAAATTTTCATCTCTAAACTTTACATGACACCTTAAAATACACCCATAAACATTTCTTAGACGTAAAATTAACCTCCATAACTAATTTTCCAATTCGTTTTAAAACTTAACCGTACGTCCCAGATTTTCTTCTCATTTTTGGCAGAGTTTACAAGAGGCCCTTGGTACTCGTTTGCATTTGAGTACAGCCTATCATCCTCAGACAGACGGACAGTCAGAACGTACTATTCAGACATTAGAGGATATGTTGAGAGCTGTAGTTATGGATTTTGGCATTGGTTGGCAGGATTCGTTACCACTTGTCGAGTTTTCTTATAACAATAGTTGTCAAGTGAGCATTGGAATGTCACAATTTGAAGCACTATATGGCAGAAAGTGTCGATCTCCTCTGTATTGGGACGATTTATGTAAGGGGCCTAAAAATCCGTACTTGGAAATTTGCGGAAAATTTTAAAATTTTTCTTTTTAAATAATTAAAATTGCCTCCTTCATAAATGAACTTATAAATAAAGTTTGATGTTCAATGTGGCAGCGGAAGAATTAACATTTTTGAAATAACAGTAAAAAGTTTTTCCAACAATAATTAAAACGTTTGAGTCATCAATTAAAAATAAATGCTGAACTGAGGTCCTCGGGTCCTACTACTGCCGACTCGAGCCTGCTCACTGGTTCCCGCCCTCGGCCCCGGCATCATCAGAACCTACAACAATAAAGTCTAGTGAGTATAAAGACTCAACATGCATATATCGTAAATAACGAGTAAATACTATAGTAAAATTTCATGGAATAAAAATGTCGTGTCATGAGGCATATCGTAAAAGGGTCGTGTCATGATTAATTATAATACGTGCATAACTGAACTGAAAATATCATGTTAAAAATGTTTGCTCCTTGGAGCCCTGTACTGAAATAGCCTGTAATAATTTTGCTGGTGAGATTATGGTATACGCAAGTGGCCCCTGCACTGAAACTGACCGGTAACTGGCGACCGGATAATAAAATGCTCCCATGACCGGTAACTGGCGACCGGATAAAATAGTAAACGTCTGATCAGACTGTAGCCACAGTATACTGGGTGAAACAAACTCAACTGACCGGTAACTGGCGACCGGACCGGTAACTGGCGACCGGATTTAGCAATAATCCCATGATAGTGAAATGGCCACAAGCAATATCGCATAATCTCAAAAATGAACATTTTATATATTTATGCACGTAATATAATTAAATGGCACAAATAAATATCCTGAAATAATTTACTGCTTAGATCGGATCGCTCCCAGGCTCGCTGCAACCTAAATATGTCATGAAAAATATGCAATAGATTTATGGGACCAAACTATGCAATAACATTCTAAAATGTGACAATTACGCCTACCGACTTCGTATTTAATCATGACTCCGAACCAACCCGAACCAACACTGAACCGTCATGTAGTCATGATTAAAATACGCCTAAAATGATAAAATAATGCTCCTAAAATGGTGAGGGCCGAAATCTAGGTGAATGGAGGCCAAAACATGAAACGCTCTTTCGAGAGTCAATTTGGCACATCGCACCGTAAATTCTCGTACAACCTCAAAAATGATCCGAATGACAAACGGTAAAAAACATGACCTTCCCAACTCAATGAGGCCCTGTCCAGTCCAAGGCCATAGGCTAAAAGCCAACCGAGAACTCGAACGAGCCACCGAACCGACACAGCAAGTTGCTTTCCCAAAATACCGCAACCGTGCTTGGATTGCTTGCGTCGTTTGGCGAGGCTAATGGCCATTGGGGCTTGAACCACCGACCAAAACCTCTTACCAAAATCCCAAGGAATGATTTGAACCATGGCTAGGGGCCCTAGGCCAGCCACAATCCTCACCATTCCAGCAACCAACCGAAACGATTCACCCGAGAGCACCTTTGCGCGCGTGAGGGGTGTTGTGCTTCGCTTGTTGTGTCGTCTCGTTCAAGTGGCCATTTGATTGACCATGGCACGATCTAGACATCTTGGGGCATGGTGTGAACCGTGGCTAAGGGCTTTAGGCCAACCAAGATCCACACCATTCCACCATACTCGAACCAACACATGCTGTCAAAATCAAAGGGGCCGAGAAGGGGAGGAGCTGTTCTTGCGTTTGATTTAAAAACCGATTAACCATGGACCAAGCCACCAAAAGGGAGACTTAGTCACGTCTTAGACATGTTAGGGAAGTGATCTAACCATGGCTATAGGCCCCTGGGGCAGCCAAGATCAGATCCTTTCCCCTCATGACAGCAAACTGAATTTTTTTTTCGAACACAAATGGACACCAATGGAGTTGCTGGCATTTTCGAATTTCCAGCAAGCATGGGTGTTGAAGTACTGGACTAAAGTGATCCTAATCCATCCTAGAACATGTCTAGATGTCGCCTTGGGAGCCTGGAATCGAGCCAACCACCTGAAGGTACAAAAACAAGCAAAAACCGTGAAGCTGTATCATGAAATTCGAAAATTCTGCATGTGAAGTTTTCTGAAAATGCTGAGGTATTTCGGTTTTTGCTTAATAAAACATGATCATGTAATGAAAATAATTGATATTAGGACTTTATTGAAGAGTCAAGGAAGAATATATGCATGCTTGGTTTCGTTTGAAAGAAAAACGAAAAGAAGAGACGATCCGGCGCGGAGGAGGTGGAGCGCTTTGCTACTTAGCTTGATTCTGAATTTTTCTCTCTTGTTTTCCCTTAGCACCTCACAATTTTTGCCTCTAAAATGACTCTGAATTTCGAGCTTAGGGAGAGGGGAAGATGGTTAGGGGAGTGAGGGAAGTGGGTGCAAAATATAAGGGGCAACTCAAGAACAAGTCTCCCTCATTTTGAATTTTGAATTGTTGTTTGATATCAAATGAGTTGATGGATGGCTCTAGAAGGTGGGGGCCGAAATCTTAAGCTTTCTAGACTAGGATAATGCTCAATAATTAATTAATTAAGGTGGACTAATCATAAAAGAAAGATTAGCATGTTAACACCAAAAAGAATGGGTCAAAAGGGTGATGAGTTGGCATGGTAATGCTTAATCTATTAATGGGCCGAAAATACAATAAAATGAAGGGGAGAAATTTTTTTGTTACTAAATATTAATACCTTAAGAGCCTTATCTATCCCTTAATTAATTTATTGAATTAATCCCTTAATTAAGTAACTCAGATGAGCTTATTTTCCTACTCACCTCAAGTAATTAAATTAAATCCTCAAACTTCCTTTTAACTTAAATGAACTTATTTGCTAGCTAAAATAAATTCCGGAAATGTTTTATAAATCTTAAATTCTATCTCAAAGCTCCAACTCCAGTCCGGCCTCACTGAAATAACTGAAAGAATAAAATTAAAACTACTGAAATGAAATAATTAACTTTAAAGAAAGGCACTTTAAATACTCATGCAACAAAAATCATTTTAATTTAAATACTAGAATTATGCATGGTTTATACGTAGTCTAAGTTACGGGTTCTACAATTTATCTGAAGAACCAATTGTAGGACCTGATATGATAAGAGATATGACAGAGAAGGTGAAATTGATTCAGATTCGTATGGCAGCTGCTCAGGATAGACAGGCTAAGTATGCGAACATCAGGAGACGGCCGTTGATTTTTGAGAAAGGTGAAAGAGTTTTTCTGAAAATATCTCCTTTCCGTGGTACAGTTAGATTTGGAAAGAAGGGTAAATTATCACTGAGATTCATAGGTCCGTATGAGATTTTGGAACGTGTTGGTGATTTGGCTTATAGATTAGCACTTCCTCTTGCTTTATCAGGTGTTCATGATGTTTTTCATGTGTCCATATTGAGGAAATATCATCCAGATCCTTCTCATGTACTTCTACCCGATGAGGTTGAGTTAGATCAGAATTTGAGCTACATTGAGAGACCGATTCAGATTCTAGACAGAAAAGATAAACAACTCAGAAATAAATTGATACCATTGGTTAAAGTACAGTGGAGCAGACGTGGTGTCGAGGAGGCAACTTGGGAATTAGAAAATAAAATGAGACAAAAATATCCAGAGTTATTCAAATGAAGTATGCTTCTATTCTCGGTTTTATTTTCAGTATTGATTATTACATGTTAGACTTGAAAGAGATGATTGATTTCGAGGACGAAATCTATTTTAGAGGGGAGGAATTGTAATGCTCGAATTTTGAAAAAATGTGGCAGTAGTTGTGATGGTTCTTGGCTTTACGTTATGGTATGAATGGTAATGAATGTTACAGAATGGAATTGATAATGGAGGGGTAGAATCAAATTGGAATTTGAGCTAAATAGGTAATGGAAGTGCAGAAACGGTATGAAAAATGTGGCAATAGTTATGGTTTTTAGCATAATGTTTTGTATATTGATCCAATTGATGTTAGGCCTCTTTCATTAGAAAGATAGGACATAAGTCTATAACTTTCATGATTTGAGTTTTGTTCAAATCATTAGGGAAAACAAGCCAAAAGCGCTCTGAAGTGTGTTGTGCATATCGTCGTTCCTACAATGACACATGTCGGGAGATTGAGCATAACTTTTTGCTCAGACCTTCAAATAACATGAGGCCAATTGGAGATGAAAGCCAAGACATAGGGCTACAATTCTCTGTTTACCATTTTTTCTAATTCGGAAGGGAAGAGGCGTTTCAGAAGCAAGATTTACAGTAGCTGTGAGCAGAGCGGCGCCCGAGCGGTAAGAAACGGTTGCCCGAGCGCCACTGCTTCTGAATTTTTGGGTTGTGGGCAGTAAGTTTGGTGGTAGGGCGGTAATATGTGACCGCCCGAGCGCCCAACAAGTTAAAAAGCGTGTTTTGATGTTTGGGAAGGCATAAAATCGAATGGGATCATCTTTTTACTCATTTTCCTTCTCCTTCTTTTCTCTCCATTGATTTAGAGCTAGGGTTCTTCATTCTCCTTCAATCCAATTTCTTCCAAGACATTAATCTTTGATTGAAGGTTTAATATTTTCTTGGAGATTAGAAGTTCTTCTCCTCAAGAGTTTATAAACAAGATGATCAAAGTTCTTGAGTTATAGTAGAATTCAAAGGTTCAAGACTTCTCACCTACACATTTTGATCTTCTTTTGGTAATATTTGAAAGGTATGTTACGGTCGGTAACATACGAGGTAAAAGTATCATTTTTATTTTAAATTGAAAACTCTATGGCTACATGTACTATTGGTGATTTGATGATGATTGTTGTATTGAGATGAGTTGATTATGATATCGAAATGATGATATTGATTTGCATCATTACATTGCATATTGAGCCACTTTTTGATTCAGATTTGATATGGCGGAGGTCGCCTTGATTTATTGATTTGTTGGATGTATGGGGCTATAGTTGAGTTGGCATAGTGTATGCGGAGGTCGCTGCTATGGCCTGAACACTCTCTATAGGCGCACCATAGTACTGGGATTGTTGAACACAACACCCCACCCCGAGCGGATGAGTCGGTGGATGTTGCTGGGTGATTCTATTCCCTTGGGTACCCTATGACCAGATGATTCACTTGATCTTAAGATTTATTGATAGCCCACAGCTTCTTATCATGCATTGCATTATATTGAATCTTTATGAATTTTATATGAGATATTTGAAATGTTAATTCTCATATGTTATTGATTGTATCATACTGGGTTTAAACTCACCGGCTTGTTTTCATGTGCTTGACGGTAGGTGAGGCGAGGTTTTGGATGCCAGAGTCCAGCTCCAGGTGAGGAGATACGAGTTAGAGTGGGATTCTCGAGTCTTAGGAGCTATGTGATGATGTTTGGATTTCTTTGGTTCATTACTTTTTGTTGGCATGCTGAAAATTATGTTACAAACATTTGAGACCATTAAATTATTTTGACGATGCTTATGTGAATTTGTGAACCACAAATTATGTATTTACTAAATCATTTGGTTTGTTACAATTATAATTATTAGTATTAGATATCGGACCCGGGGCCCCACATTAGGTGGTATCAGAGCGTAAGATATTTGGGAATAGGGTAGATCGAGTCAATTTGAATTGTTTGATCATGTGATATATTTGTTAGCATTTTCATTTTGCTATGATATGAAGTACATGATTTAAATTGAGATATTATATTGTTGAGTTTTATTCGAGATTTTTGAGATTGTTGAGTCTCAAGAGCCAGAGATGATTGATACAAGATTGAGATGATTATGATATTGTGATTTTATATGTGTTTGATCTATTTTATATCAGACATGGCTACTCGAGGTAGAGGTCATGGTAGACCTAGACAGGACATACCAGTGGCACAAGATCAGGGCAGTGCTACTCATACTCAGATGGATATAACTCCGACTCCGATGGAGATACTGTTAGCCAGATTTCAGTCTTTGCACCCACCGATGTTGAAGGGTACCTAGAATGCATTAGAGTGTGAGAACTGGTTGGAGAATATGGATCAATTATTTGAATCTCTTAAGAAAGATGATCGTAGAATCAAATTAGTTGTTCATCAGTTATTGGATGTTGTTAAGAGTTGGTGGATAATGACCAAGAAAGCTTTAGAGGGTCGAGGTATGATTGTTACCTGGGATATTTTTAAATCTGAATTTTATCAGCGTTTCTTTCCTACCTCTTACAGGAAAAATAAGGGAGCCGAGTTTGCAAATTTAAAGCAGGGAAATCTGAATATTGAGGACTATATTGCCAAGTTCTCGAATTTACTGAGATTTGCTCCTTATGTAGCATCCGATGAAGAAGCTAAGGCCGATCATTTCATAAATGGTCTTAATCCTGATATATTTACCCTGGTTAATACTGGAAGGCCTAACACTTTTGCTGAGGCTCTTGATCGAGCCAATGAAGCTGAAACTGGAATCATTAGGCAGAGGGGTTCTCAGTATTCGCAACGACCCCAACAGCCACAGTTCCGACAGCAGTTCAGACAGGGTAATAGTGGCAACATAAGAGAGCAGTTTAGGGCTAGAGGGAAGCACTTTAAGAGGCATGGCAGTAATTTTTTGAATTCTAGTGGATCGAGACTGTCTGGTTCAGTTCAGAGCACTGGTTATTCAGGCACAACTTGTGGTCAGTGTGGTGGGAGACATTATACCGATCAGTGTAGAGGAATCTCGGGAGCTTGCCACTTGTGTAACTAGGTGGAACACTATGCTCGAGTGTGTCCTAATCGTGGCAGTGAAATATCTCAGAGTGGGAGATCATCGAGACAGACACCTCACAAGGATCGTCAGAACCCTACAGTTCATTCTTATCAGCCATCAAACCGGTCAGATCAGAACCAACATAGTGGTGGCCACAGGGTAGGACAACCACCTAGACAGCAGGCTCGAGTTTTTGCACTCATTGAGGATGAGGCACATAATACTCCAGATAATGTTATTGCAGGTAATTTTTTTCTTTCATGTTATCCTGCTTATGTTTTGATGGATACTAGTGCATCACATACTTTCATGGCTGAGCACTTTGTCTCGTTGCATTCATCGTATTCTATGCCATTATCATCTACATTATCTATTTCTACTCCACTGGGCAAAGTGTTGAGGTCAGCAGAAATGATAATGTTTAAAAATAGCAGCGGAAGAAATTATTGCTCACAAAATAACAAGTAAAGTAATCCAACAACAGATATAAAAAAAAATGTTTGAGCATAAAAAAAATGGAAAGTGATGTAAATGAGGTCCTCGGGTTCCACTACTACCGACCCAAGCTAGCTCACTGGTCCCCGCCCTCGGCCCCGACATCATCAGCACCTACAACAATCAAGTCTAGTGAGCCTAAAGACTCCGCATGCATATATCGTAAATAACGAGTAAATAATATAGTAAAATTGCATGGGAGTAAAAATATCATGTCATGAGGCATAATGTGAAAATAACTTGTCATGAGCAATTATAATACGTGCATAACTGAACTGAAAATCACAGTGAAAATGTTTGCTCCTTGGAGCCCTGTAATAAAATAGCATAAATTTTCTGTTGAGATTATGGTCTAAGCAAGTGGCCCCTGCACTGAACTGAACTGAACTGACCGGTAACTGGCGACCAGGTGAAATAATGAACGTCTGTTCAGACTAATGCCACAGTATACTCGGTGGAACTGAACTGAAGTGACCGGTAACTGGCGACCGGATAATACAATGCTCCCATGATAGTGAAATGGCCACAAGCAATATCGCATAAATCTCAAAAATGAATATTTTATATTTTTATGCACGTAATATAATTAAATGGTATAATGAAATATCCTGTATTATTTTACCACATGGATTGGATCGTTCCCAGGCTCGCTGCGACCTAAATTTATCATGAAAAATATGCAAATGATTTTCTTGACCAAACTTTGTAATTGAATCCAAAAACGAGACAATTACACCCAACGACCTCATATTTAATCATGACTCCGTGCCAACTCGAACCAACACCGAACCCTCATTTATTCATGATTAAAATACACTTAATATGATGAAGTAATACTCTAAAAATGATAAGGCCCGAAATTTTGGTGAATGGAGGCCAAAACATGAAACGCTCTTTCGAGAGTCAATTTGACACATCGTACCGTAATTTCTCGTACGCCCACAAAAATGATCCGAACCATGAACGGCCAAAAAATAACCTTCCCAACTTGATGAGGTACTGTCCAGTCCAAGTCCATTGGCTAAAAGCCAACCAAGAACTCAAACGAGCCACTGAACCGAAGCAGCAAGTTGCTGTCACAAAAATACAGCAGCTGTGCTTTGGTTTCCTTGCGTCGTTTGCGAAGCTAATGGCCATTGGTGCTTGAACAACCGATCAGAACCTCTTACCAACATCCTAAGAAATGATTTGAACCATGGCTAAGGGCCATAGGCCAGTCACAATTCGAATCACACCAGAAACCAAACCATACGTCCCAACCGAGCACTAATTCTATGCGTGGGATGTTGCCGTGGTTCTTGCTGTCATGGACCATTCCAATGGCCATTTGGTTGACTATGGCATGATCAAGATATCCCGAGGTAGGGTGTGAACCGTGGTTAAGGGCCATAGGACAACCAAGATCCACACCATTCCACAAAACCCGAAACACACTTGCTGTAAAATGAGAAGGGCCGAAAGGGGAAGAGGTTGTTCCTGTGTTTTGATTTAAAAACCGATGCAACCATGGACCAAGCCTCAAAAGGGCGACTTTGTCACATCTTAGACATGCTAGGGAGGTGTTCTAACCATGGCTATAGTTCCCTAGGACAGCCAAGATCAGACACTTCCCCTTGACAGCAACATGACAGAAAATTGAACACAATATGACACTCATGGGGAAGTTGCTGTCATTTCTGGATTCCAGTGGGTATGGGGCTAGAACCAATGGACAAATGTGTTCCTAACATGTCCTAGTACATGTCTAAATGTAGCTTAGGGAGCCTGGACACGAGCCATCCACCTGAAACACCAAAAACAAGTGAACCGTGAGTAGCACAAGGAAGGGCCGAAAATCTGCATCTTGGATTTCGAAATGTTTTGTCATGTATTTCGGTTTTGGTTGAAAGATCATGATCATGTAGTGTTTAAAAATCATAATACGACTTGATTGAAGAGCAAAGAAGAACATATACATGCCTGGTTTTGTTTTGAAAAGAAAACGAATGAAACGCAACGACGTGGCACGGAGGGGACGGAGCGTTTTCTTTCTTGCTTGCTACTTGATTTTTCCTCTTGTTATTAGCTATGATGCTCACGATTTAAAACCCTGAAATGCTCTCAATTTTGGTGATGGGGGAGGGGAAATGGTGGTTAGGAGAGTGAGGAGAAGGGGTTGCAATATAAGAGGGATGGCAAGACCAAGTCTACCTCTTTTTGAAATTTAAATTTGTTTGATATCAAAATGCTTTGTTGGTTCGGCAATCATGGGGTCCGTCGTCCCTGAAAACTCCTTAGGATGCATCTTCATGAATCTCTCATAGACAGCCTCGGGCCCTGTCGGCCTGGTCGCCACAGCATGGTTCCCCGCAAACTGTGCGAAGAACTGAGTCATCCCAGCTAGCATCTGGGCATTCATGTCAGGAGGAGGGGGTGGTGGAGGTGGTAAGTCTCTCTCCTGCCTCTGCTCCTCCCTGTCCTCTTGGCGAGGCTCATTATTTCTAGTGCGCTCGAGAATACGTCTATGGGGCATACTGTTCCATACATAACCCATACGTAAACAACATGCATAATCTCTATAATTTATTTACATTTAAATACTGAACAATAAAATAAATCTGGACGTAAAATATTTCATGAAAACATGCTGTCAAATAATTCATGCTTTGAATAAAATGCGTAAATGTAAAACTTACAGACCGAAGACGTGACTTCATGAGCTTCTCGTGGTCAGTAGTAGTACAACCCTTTACAGAACCATGGTTCTTATACCCGCTATAATGGCTTGAAAATTCATGTTTAAAAATTTGCGCAAAAAATTTAAAATTTTCTTTTTAAAATAATTAAGATGCCTAGTTCACATAATAAACCGATATATCCAGTTTAATATTTAAAAATAGCAGCGGAAGAAATTATTGCTCACAAAATAACAAGTAAAGTAATCCAACAACTGATATAAAAAAAAATGTTTGAGCATAAAAAAAATGGCAAGTGCTGTAAATGAGGTCCTCGGGTTCCACTACTGCCGACCCAAGCTAGCTCACTGGTCCCCGCCCTCGGCCCCAACATCATCAGCACCTACAACAATCAAGTCTAGTGAGCCTAATGACTCCGCATGCATATATCGTAAATAACGAGTAAATAATATAGTAAAATTGCATGGGAGTAAAAATATCATGTCATGAGGCATAATGTGAAAATAACTTGTCATGAGCAATTATAATACGTGCATAACTGAACTGAAAATCACAGTGAAAATGTTTGCTCCTTGGAGCCCTTTAATAAAATAGCATAAATTTTCTGTTGAGATTATGGTCTAAGCAAGTGGCCCCTGCACTGAATTGAACTGAACTGACCGGTAACTGGCGACCGGGTGAAATAATGAACGTCTGATCAGACTAATGCCACAGTATACTGGGTGGAACTGAACTGAACTGACCGGTAACTGGCGACCGAATAATACAATGCTCCCATGATAGTGAAATGGCCACAAGCAATATCGCATAAATCTCAAAAATGAATATTTTATATTTTTATGCACGTAATATAATTAAATGGCATAATGAAATATCCTGTATTATTTTACCACATTGATTGGATCGTTCCCATGCTCGCTGCGACCGAAATTTATCATGAAAAATATGCGAATGATTTTCTTGACCAAACTTTGAAATTGAACCAAAAAACGAGACAATTACACCCAACGACTTCATATTTAATCATGACTCCGTGCCAACTCGAACCAACACCGAACCCTCATTTAGTCATGATTTAAATACCCTTAATATGATGAAGTAATGCTCCAAAAATGATAAGGACCGAAATTTTGGTGAATGGAGGCCAAAACATGAAACGCTCTTTCGAGAGTCAATTTGGCACATCGCACCGTAATTTCTCGTACGCCCTCAAAAATGATCCGAATCACAAACGGCCAAAAACATGACCTTCCCAACTCAATGAGACACTGTCCAGTCCAAGGCCATAGGCTAAAAGCTAACCAAGAACTAAAACAAGCCACTGAACCGAAGCAGCAAGTTTCTGTCGCAAAAATACAGCAGCGGTGCTTTGGTTTCCTTGCGTCGTTTGTGAGGCTAATGGCCATTGGGGCTTGAAATACCGAGCAAAACCTCTTATCCACATCCTAAGGAATGATTTTAACCACGGCTAAGGGCCATAGGCCAGCCACAATTCGAATCACACCAGAAACCAAACCATATGTCCCAACCGAGCACTAATTCTGTGCGTGGGATGTTGCCGTGGTTCTTGCTGTCGTGGACCATTCTAGTGGCCATTTGGTTGACCATAGCATGATCTAGACATCCAGAGGTAGGGTGTGAACTGTGGCTAAGGGCCATAGGCCAACCAAGATCCACACCATTCCACAAAATCCGAAACACACTTGCTGTAAAATGAGAAGGGCCGAAAGGGGAAGGGGCTGTTCTTGTGTTTTGATTTAAAAACCGATGCAACCATGGACCAAGCCTCAAAAGGGTGACTTGGTCACATCTTAGACATGCTAGGGAGGTGTTCTAACCATGGCTATAGGCCCCTAGGGCAGCCAAGATCAGACACTTCCCCTTGACAGCAACATGACAGAAAATCGAACACAATATGGCACTCATGGGGAAGTTGCTGTCATTTCTGGATTCCAGTGGGTATCGGGCTTGAGCCAATAGACAAATGTGTTCCTAACATGTCCTAGTACATGTCTAAATGCAGCTTAGGGAGCCTGGACACGAGTCATCCACCTGAAACACCAAAAACAAGTGAACCGTGAGTAGCACAAGGAAGGGCCGAAAATCTGCATCTTGGATTTCGAAATGTTTTGTCATGTATTTGGGTTTTGGTTGAAAGATCATGATCATGTAGTGTTTAAAAATCATAATACGACTTGATTGAAGAGCAAAGAAGAACATATACATGCCTGGTTTCGTTTTGAAAAGAAAACGAACGAAACGCAACGACGCGGCGCGGAGGAGACGGAGCGTTTTCTTTCTTTCTTGCTACTCGATTTTTCCTCTTGTTATTATCTATGAGGCTCACGATTTAAAACTCTGAAATGCTCTCAATTTCCGTGATGGTGGAGAGGAAATGGTGGTTAGGAGAGTGAGGGGAAGGGGTTGCAATATAAGAGGGATGGCAAGACCAAGTCTACCTCTTTTTGAAATTTGAATTTGTTTGATATCAAAATGCTTTGTTGGAGAGGGAAATGGATAGGGTGTGACCGATTCTACATATCATCACAAGGCTAAGATAATGATCTTATATTAAATAAATGGTGGTTAATAAATGAAAGGATTATCATGCCAAGAAATAATAAAGAAAGGGTCAAAGGTGAATTGTCAAAGAATTGTTTACTCAACTAAGGGGTGGCCGAAAATTAAACAACTAAATGAAGGGGAAATATTGTTTAGTTAGTAAATTTTTAAACCTTAAGAGCCTTACCTATCCTTTAAATAATTTAAGGAATTAACACCTTAATTATGGAACCTAATTGAACTTATTTCCTACTTACCTCAAGTTACTTAAATAATTCCTTAAACCTCCTTTTAACTTAAATCAACTTATTAGCTAGCTAAAATAAACTCTGGGAATGATTTCTAAATTCTTAAATTCTATCTCAAAACTCCAACTCCAGTCCGACCTCACTGAATTAACTGAAAAGATAAAAATTTAAATTACTGCATAAAATAATTAACTTTAAAAAAAAGCATTTAAATACTCATGCAATAAAATCATTTTAATTTAAAATACTAGAATTATGCATGGCTTATACGTAGTCTAATTTACGGGTTCTACATGATAAGTGGTTGTGAATTTCGTTATGAGGATAATTTCATTGAGATCGATTGCATTGTGTTGGAGATGTCTGATTTTGACTGCATAGTTGGTATTGACATATTTACAAGATACAAGGCCTTACAGAGACCATACCGGACCAAACGTGATAAGCCTAGAACCCACAGCCCCCAAACCTGCTCCTCGTCGCATGTGCACCCCAAACCTCATGGCCACAGCTCTCCCCCCTACACCAGCAACCCCTTTAACCCATATAGGAGCATCATACAACCCTCTTGAGGCCTCTGGACGTTGCCCATATGCAGCACACAGCCTTGCCCTTCTAGCACCCAAATTCGAAAACCCTAGTTTATTTAAAACTCAATTTTCGTTCATCCTCTTGCCCTAACCTTTTCAGCCTTTAAACGTGCACCTATGGATCCTTAAACATGTAAAAAAATGTTCCTTCCCATAGCCCTACCATGGCAGCTTCTTTATGCATCATAATAATGAGTTTGAAAGCATGAAAATTTAAGTTTTAACTTGTACAAGCCTTAAAAACGAAAATAAAAAGAGAGTTTCATATTTTTCAAGCAAACATGAATAAACACACATAATATGATTAGAATGCTGCAAAAAAAAAGTTTAGAAACGTGTCTTTGCCTTTAAAACGGTCGAAATACGAATACCGAAACGGTTGAAGTCAGTGACGAACGGAGGACGATTTCTTTTTTTTTTCCTACCCTTCTTCTTGTCAAAACCCCACCAAAAACCCACCTTGGTATGCAAGGGATTCTAGTGATCATTGTTGGAAGCAATAACGATTAATAAATTCGAAGAACGAATTAATGAGGAAAAAAATAAAAAATTCCTTGGCTTGCTAGAAGAATGGTCGTTGTTCTCTTTTCCTCTTTCAAACATACATGAAATTAGCGCGTGTGTGTTTCAGTGTTTTCGTGTGTGTGTTTAGGTGTTTTGGTGTGTGTATAGGGTTTTTAATTAAAAAGAAAACAAAAAGGCTTTTAATAACTTAAATAATGGGCTTAATCAACTCTAGTTTTTAAATAATTAATTAGGCTCATTCATTAAGATTAATAAAATTATTAGGCCCCCAAATTAAAAGGTGTTAAAATATCTATTTCCAAAAAAAAATCCCTTATAGAATACATAATTCCTTTGCTCTATTATTTAATTTAAATTTGAACTTAAAAAAACAATAATTCTTAAAATAATTAAAATATATATTTTATTAACTAAAAAAAATTAGCTTTTAAATCTTTAACACTTTAATCGTCTCTGATCCTCCGTCCCTGGCAAACCATCGATAATTCTTTGAAAATCTTTTAAATTATGAAACCAAGTAAAATTACACAATTAATTATTTAGTCACTCAAAATATATCATTCATGCATCTAAAATCATTTAATTAAATATTTTTGAAATTTAATAATATTCATGCATACGGTTTACGTGTACTGATTTTAGGACGTTACAAATCCTCCCCCTAATATAAAATTTCGTCCATGAAATTGTCTAGTCTTGATTATTGAAAAGATTAGGCTCTCTTATTTACTTCATAATTAATATTCTCGACTTAAATTTCGCATCATGTCGTACTTTTATACTAACATTCCATCTTCCATATTCATACATTTATACCAAATTTCTTGATCTCTTGGAATTCAAATTTTTAACAAACTCTACATCCTCTATAAATTATAAATCCTAAACTATCTTAAGTTATTTATCTTAATTCACAAAGATTAATTAATTGATTGACTTGACCTAAAGTCGTCCTGATCATATAATATAATTTTCATAAAATATATTCCTATTGCCAAACCCAGTTTTGATCTATAATCATCATATAGTATTCATGATTATAAAAATTTTTAATGACTTGTACATACTAAAACCTCATTCATGCATGTGTCAAACATATTGTCCTTAACCCTATCACCAATTAGTTGTTTTTGTTTTCTTAAATCCCAAGCATTTGAAGTACTTAAACGATTCAAGTCTACAGAGTCATCATTTCTCATCATGATTTCATTCTAAATCTCACCATAAAATTGAACACTTATGTGTAACCTCGGAACTCAAGATAATAACATTTCATTTACAAAAATATTAACACCCAAGGGAAGAAAAACCTTAATCCATCTTCCAATATAATTGCTCATTCCATGATCATTATGTCTAAATCCTATATCAAATTCCTCTATTCATGAATCACGCAAAAAAATTTTTATTCTGATATAATTCTTTTAATTTAGAAATATCATTCCTTAATTTATTGTAATCAAGATGTTCTAAGGTCTTACTTGCCCCATTTATGCGCTTAGCATCCTTAAAATCCAATCTTAATATTCACAAGGTAAATCATTGACTCAAAAATAATCTTTCCTATATTGGAACTCGAAAATTGATCCATGAAGATTCAGTTCCATATATTCCGATAAATCTCATAGTCCATAGAACCTAGCATCCATAAAATCATAAATTATTTACCTAATAGAACTTACTTTACAGTCCCAATACATATTTCAAATTGATCCCAAAATAATTGTCCATTAGTAACCACTGTACTCTTATCACCAATTCATAACTTAGGTTCCTAATTTTATAATTCCAAATAAATATTTTATGACACTACAAGTTGTTTTTTAATAACTTTAAATATTTCTCCAAATGAATCCATCTGTGAGGCCCGGGGCCGAAGAGGGCGGGAGGTGATCGCCGGTGCCATGAGGTTGCACGGACAATGAGCGGCTCCTGGCAGGCTTCTAGGTGGAGGGAACATGAATGAACCGACCCACACGGGAATGAGAGGGATTCCGAGACTGTTCAATGTAATGGACTGTACAGTTGAAGAGGGCTTAAAAGATTTCATTGGTACTACTCATATCACCAAGGTGCATCTTCTTTTCGGTAGCTCATCACATAAGAACTCCAAAGTTAAGCGTGCTTGACTTGGGGTAATTTTGGGATGGGTGACCTCCAGGGAAGTTTCCTAGGGTGCGTGTGAGTGAGGACATAAGCACGCTGGAAAGACTCGTCTTGGTACAGTGAGGACACTCGTCAAATCTGAGGCGTTATACCATCCTTATATGGGGCCGTTACACCATCCTTATAAGGTTTAGTGACAAAGTTCAAAAACAGAGGTTTTTGGACATTAGAAATCATAGCAATCGCATTGTTAACCCAAAAAATGAAATTATTTCTTTTTAACTTACTTCCTCATATTTGCGCAATTACCACGTATAGTCCCCAAATAATATTTTTCTCAAATCTTATAAATCGTTTTCAAAATTTATACGAACTCCGATATTCGTAGTTTGTATTCCTTGACTCCTTCATAACATTACTTTAATAGTTTTGCCTAATATTCCAATATACACGAATTCAGTTACTAATTTTCTCCTTTCGTCATTTTTCCACTCAATTATCTTACTTAAATTCTAGAATCTATTATAAAAAACTCCCAAGCATTCCGATACAATAGCAATCGTTGAACCCAAAGTTATTTGTATCTTACGATAAAACCAAAAATAATAATATTGTCGACTAAATCTTATTTCCAATATTTATATCCTTTAAATCGTAATTCTCTTTAATCCACTATGATGTCCAAAAATAATTAATTCGACGAATCTCACTTTCTCATCAACATTGCTAATACCCATATTTGTTGTTCCTCCTAGGACATCCTCATACTTACATATTTGTCTAATTTTCTTAATCGCAATTCCTTATGTAGCTCTTAATTTGTAATTTATTTGCTGACTACATTCAAATAGACCCTTTTATTTTTCAGTAAATTGCAATATTAATCCTAAAGCTCTCGGATTATTCGATTAAGCCTAAGTTATCACATTCCTAGGTCCTCAAACTATCGAAATTAATAAAAAAACGACTCCCATATATTTCAAAAATTGTTTAAATGACACCATAATTCTTCTAAAATTTGCAATCAATACCCATAAAATCTCGAATTCTCTAATTTAGCCTCAAAATTTTCGCATTTTAGCCCTCCAAATTTTCGGATTCATACAGTAAGCCC
Organism: Primulina tabacum; assembly: GCF_025594145.1. NCBI lineage: Eukaryota > Viridiplantae > Streptophyta > Magnoliopsida > Lamiales > Gesneriaceae > Primulina > Primulina tabacum. The sequence continues at coordinate 21,992,281 of NC_134560.1, read as the reverse complement.
TCTAGATTTTCGAATTATAGCAAAATCACCCTCAACATTTCCGAAAACTTGCAGTTAATTCCCACAAATTATTCAATTAAGTCCCTAAGATCTTGATTCCTAAAAATTTAACCCACAACATCAACTTCAAAAGTCTCTTCCTACATAATGTAGAACTCGAAACAAGCAGTCCTAGATCAAATTCAATTCACCTACACTTAATCTTAGGTAGTGCAAATTTTCAAGATACACAAAACCAAATTCTCCTTCATGTCTCTGAAGAATAACTGGACACATCGTCCAAACCACGTAACCAACATCCATTTAATTTTAAAAAAATTCTACGTCCAAATATCTATATCGTAAAAGCATTAAAAAAAATTTCAGCATATAAAATTCAAAGCAGTAATTACTCATAGACTTGAGGCGTGACTTCTCGAGCTTGTCGAAGTGGCAGTAACACAATCCTTTCGGGATCCTTCGCTCTGATACCCACTGAAATATCCACAACTTTTAAACTTTATAATCCTACTAAATTTTTTTCTTTATAAAATTCGAAATCTTTAATTAAAACCAACACAGCTTTTCAAAAATTATAAATGCATACAAATTCCATAAATCGTCAACCGCCAAAATCATATGTCAACATTTAAAATTAATCCAAAATTTAACTTCAAAATAAAGCATAAATCTCTAAATAGATAATCCTCAAATCTTTTCGTAAAACTTTTAAATTCTAAATAAGTGCGGAAAATAAATGTCCCTCAGGAGTGTACTGCCGGACCCGATCCAGTCAAGCGTTAGCGCCTCCCTTAAAATCTTCATTGCCTGGAATCATCCAAACCAAGTGAGTCTAATGACTCATCACATTCTAATCATACCTAACAAATAATACATATACAGGCATATGAAGTTTTAAAATAAATATTTTTTTAGTAAAATAAGCTAGCGTAAAATCTTGTAATTATATATCATTAAATCATAAATATTTCCATCATTTATCGTTTTCGGTGAAGTTTGATCCATGAAAGTGACTAGCTGTATTCTCAGGTCGATTGATACGTCTTAGCTCACCATTGCGCATGGAGATAGGCAATAGACACCGACGTAAAATGGAAATACTATCATTGGGCTCCCTCTGGGCCTTCTCCCGTAAATGCGCTCCTTCTGGGCCTTCTCCCTTACGATATTCCCAAAAATCATATATCATATCTATTTTTCACAGTTAATTCACATCCTTCAAAATTATTTTCATTTTTTTTAATCATAAAATATTGTATCCTTTCCACATTCGAAAATTATCATTTTAACAGTAAAAATTGAACAGCTTTATCATAAATCATAAAATTCCTGAAAGGGATCGATTTTATGGTGCCCGAATTCGCAACGGAAGCAACAAAATTTTCGAAAATCATATTTTCTAGCATAAAATTTCGAGCACCTCAATACTAGTGTGTAGCAAATACAAAAACACCAAGATGTCATACATAGGGTGTTTAGAATCTTTACCTATCAATCTCAAAGATTGATGTTATGGCTCCAACTAAAGTGTAAACACCTTAGCTCTTGATGGCAAGACAATCTTCAAGCTCTCCTTGCTCCAAAATTAGACCCATCACCAACTAGCTAGAACCCCTCTTATTTTGCGCTAGAAAAATAAGAGGATTTTTCAATGAGAAGTGGATTGTTTCTCCAACAATTGAAGAACAAAGTGGAGAGAAAAACGAGGAGAATATCCCCTTCAAAATTTCGGCCATCTCATTGTGTAGGAAGGAAGAGAAGACTTTTCTTGGTCCTTGAAAAAGTAGAGTCCACATTTAGCATGCCATGCAATTTTTTATTAAAAAGTATTCCCCAACTCTTCACCTCTCAAGCATGCAATGTGACTTGGGCTTGTAACTATTACAAGGCCGATGGATTTTATTTAAATATCTCAAACACATTTGAGCCCAATTAAACTTTACTTGATTTTACTCAAGTCCCATAGTTAAATAATTATTTTCAATTGGGCTCTACAAGGCCCAATGTTATTTATTTAATTCAACACTTGAATTTATTTAATTATTTGGACTCTACTAGGCCCACTAGTTGTTTAATTAATTCAACACTTGAATTAATTTAATTTAATCCATAATAATGTTTATGAAAATCACAATTTTCAAATACATTATTCACTTGGCCTACTTTTAATTTAGGAACACATTCATAAAATAAAAATTACATTTCTCTCATAGATGTCATACTTCTATTTTTCTTTACGCTTATAAACTCATTTATAAGCCGTTCAACATATTGAACTATTTTAACTTCTCAACGGGATCTAGAAAGCTAGCACTTGTGTGGCTCTCAATGGTTCATTGATACAATTAGCCGTGGGTTCACATCTTCATGTGATTCGGACTAAACATGTCCTTATATGAGCATATCCCAATTGCTCCATTCTTACTTATCAACTCCTTGATAACAAGAACGTCAGAACTCAAGTCTGATAGTACCCAACCAATCATGTTAAACGCCTAGCAGCATCGCTTACATGATTCCCTAGGTATCAAATGATAGTGCCTGCAAGAACCATTTAATTATGGTTAGCGTACAGTATGGTCCCTTCAACTCATATATCCCGACCGATTCGACAACCATTGGTTTATCGAGAGTTGTCAATGAATCGATACTATGTGTCATGTCGTAGTTGCATCGATGGTGTAATCTATGAAATCCCTTTCATAATTACCACCATACTCTGATCAGAGATTTCAACCTACATACACATGACAACACATAGGATATCCATACCCGAAGGTAATCGGTGAATCCCCGACTACAATGCATCGACTCCTATATGTTTCGACATAACACCCAACCTTGCCACCTGATGACCCCATGAGAGTCGGTAAACAAGTCAAAGTGTAATTTTAGCACATAGAGTCTCAATTTTGTCCCGGGTCATAAGGACTAATGGTGTACAACCATAAACTAGGACGTTTCCACTCGATAAGTGAGAACCACTTAGAAAGTCCTTTATGGAGGGTTGTTCGGTGCACTCTACCAGGGGCACCTATCTGCATGCTCGGACATCACAATGTCCCCTACCAATGAAACATGGTACTCACTTCGCAGATACTAGTCTCGAACTCGAGCGGTCTATATCCTTCTTAGCGGCGGCTGAATCGACTAGGAACTGTTTAGAATATACAGTATTCCAAATATGAGTTTCATGATACTCATCATATGAGCATCTCATATTCTTTCTACTATTTGTATATTTAAGGGCTTTATCTATGCAACTAGCATTGGTATACAGATAAAGATGAGCCAAATAATAATTTCAAATATTATTAAACTAAAGACTGTTCATACATAGAGCTTCATTGTGAACACTCGGCCAACACTTGGCTCGACGGGCACCCACTCTAACGATCTCCCACTTGCACTAGAGCCAACTACCCATATGTTTCAAATTAATCAATTCGCGATGCTACTCGAATAATGGTCCAGGTAAAGGCTTAGTTAGTGGATCAACAACATTATCTGCGGAGCCGACTTTGCCAATCGAGACATCTCCTCTTTCCACAATCTCTCAGAGGATGTGGTACTTTCTCAATACATGTTTGGATTTCTGATGAGACCTTGGCTCCTTTGCTTGAGCTATAGCTCCCGTGTTGTCACACAACATCGAGACAGGAGCAACTTCCATAGGAACGACGTCCAACTTTTGGACGAAATTCCTTATCCAAACAGCCTCCTTTGCTGCATCTGATGCAGCAATATATTCGGCCTCAGTGGTAGAATCCGATGTATTGTTTGCTTGGAACTCTTCAAAGAGACAGCAGCACCAATGAGCATGAATATGAATCCAGAGGTTGACTTCGAGTCATCGATATCGCTTTGGAAGCTAGAGTCGGTATAGCCTTCCAATTTCTGTTCTCCACCCCATAGACCAAGAACAACTTATTGGTCCTTCTCAAATACTTGAGGATGTCTTTCACAGCTTTCCAATGTGGAAGACCAGGGTTCGATTGATATCTACTCACTACACTTAGTGCGAAAGCCACGTCAGGACGTGTAGATATCATCCCATACATGATGCTACCAATCACAGATGCATATGGAATGCGTGTCATCGCCGCTATCTCTGCATCAGTCTTGGGAGACATAGACTTGGATAGGGACACGCCATGACACATTGGTAGATGTCCTCTCTTGGACTCATCCATCGAGAACCTCTTCACGATGGTATCAATGTATGTGGACTGGGTGAGACCAAGCAATCTTCTTGATCTATCTCTATAGATCTGTATTCCCAATACAAAAGATGCTTCACCCAAGTCTTGCATCGAGAACTTACTCGCTAACCATATATTAGTTGATTGCAACAATCCTACATCATTCCCAATGAGTAGAATGTCATCAACATACAGCACCAGGAATGTCACAACACTCCCACTGACCTTCTCATACACACAGGGTTCCTCAGGATTCTTAGTAAAACCAAACTCTTTGATTGTACTATCGAATCTGAGGTTCCAACTCCTAGATGCCTGCTTTAGACCATAAATAGATCTTTGAAGTTTGCATACCATATGCTCACTTCCGATAGATGTAAACCCTTCGGGTTGAGGCATGTAAATCTCTTCCTTAATATCCCAATTAAGAAAGGCTGTCTTGACATCCATCTGCCATATCTCATAGTCATACCATGCAGCTATGGCTAGCAATATAATTATAGACTTGAACATTGCAACTGGAGAAAAGGTTTCCTCAAAGTCAACTCTTTGTCTTTGAGTATATCATTTTGCTACCAATCGTGCCTTGAAGGTCAATACCTTCCCATCTGCCCCAAGTTTTCTCTTGTAAATCCATTTAACCCTATGGAAACAATTCCCTCAGGTAGATCCACGAGATTCCACACTTGGTTCGAATGCATGGAATTCATCTCAGATTCCATTGCTTCAAGCCACTTGGATGAATCGGCATCAGATAACGCTTCTTTGAAGGTTCTTGGATCACATCCATGGTTAGGCTCATCATGGACCTCTTCAAGAAGCAGACCATACCTCATAGGTGGTCTCGAGACTCTCTCGGATCTTCTAGGAGCTTGTATCTCCTCTCTTGGCTCTTCGGGTGTGGGTTCTATAATTGTGGGTGCCTCTCGAACCTCTTCGAGTTCTATCATCTCCCCTTTTCTATCCAATAGAAATTCCTTTTCCAAAAAGGTTGCATTCCTAGAAAAAAACACTTTTGTTTCTTGGGTATGATAGAAATAGTATCCAACTGAATTCCTTAGATATCCCACAAAGTACCATAAAATAGATCGACTATCCAATTTATCTCCAACAACCTGCTTCACATAAGCAGGGCACCCCCATATTCTAAGATAAGAATATTTGGGAGGCTTACCCATCCATATCTCATATGGTGTCTAGTCAACTGCCTTTGAATGGACATTGTTCAACAACAGTGCCGCTGTCTCAAGCGCATATCCCCAAAAGGATGGCGGCAACTCCGTGAACCCCATCATAGACCGAACCATGTCCATCAAAGTCCGGTTACGACGCTCCGAAACATCATTCAACTGTGGTGTAGTGGGCGGAGTCCACTGCGAGAGAATCCCATTCTCCCTAAGATACTCTTGGAACTCGGCACTCAAGTACTCACCACCTCGATCCGATCGAAGTGTCTTGATGCTTCGTCCCAACTGTTTCTCTACTTCACTTCTGAATTCTTTGAACCTTTCAAAGGCTTCAGATTTGTATTTCATCAAATACACATACCCATACCTCGAAAAGTCATCGGTAAAGGTGATGAAGTAGGCATGTCCATGCTTAGTGGTGATGCTAAGCGAACCGCACACATCGGTATGGATCAAATCCAATAACCCTTTGGCTCGCTCCACATGGCCCTTAAAGGGAATTTTGGTCATCTTTCCTTTTAGACAGGATTCACAAGTCGTGAGAGCATTAATATCAGACATATCAAACATGCCCACTCTCACTAGCTTGTTCATCCTTCTTAGGAAAATATGTCCTAATCGAGCATGCCACAATTGTGCCGAATTTAGAGTATCTTGTTTTCGCTTGTTTGTTGTTGTTATAGCTTGGACATTGTTTAGTGGAATATCTTTCAATTTTAAGTTATAAAGATCGTTTTCAAGTTCTCCAGTACCAATTAAACATTCATTCTTGTAAATGTTGCAAACACCTTTGCTAAATAAACAAGAATATCCATCTTTATCTAGCATAGAAATGGAAACAATGTTTTTCACCAAATAAGGTACAAACAAAAAATCTCTTAAAATTAACTTAAAATCATTGTCCAAAAGCAAGTAAACATCTCCTATGGCCTTGGCAGCAACTCTTGCTCCATCGCCCACCCTCAAGAAGGTCTCACCTTCCCTAAGTCTTCTACTTCTTCCCATCACTTGTAACTCATTACAGGGATGTGAGTCACAACCGGTATCCAATACCCAAGAAGTAGAGTTAATTGAAATGTTTACTTCAATATAGAACATACCTTTTTCAGAACTCTTCTGGGCAAGATATTCCCTGCAGTTACGCCTCCAATGTCCAGGCCTTTTTCAGTGATGACAAATATCAGCAGTCTTGTCAGCCTTTACTGGTGTGGCTGCCTCAACAGGATTCGGAGCTTGCCTCTTCAAGGGCACGTTCTTCTTGGGACGTTGGAAAGAACGTTTCTTTCCCTTCCCAGGTGGACCAGTCTTCGTACCAGATGAAGAGCCCACATAAAGAACCGACTTCTCATCTTTCATAGAAGCCTGCATTTAACACTTGGCTTTCAAGTCATGGTCACACCATTTCTTGTAAGTCTGCAATTCCTCAGGAGTGCAGTTAGTCGGAGCCTCAATAGGGGACGACTTAGTAAGTGTATACGCTATCCTTTCCGAATTCAAGACGATTTTCAGGTTTCTTAGCCAATTGAGGTAATTAGGTCCTGTTAATACGTGTTTGTCGATTATTACAGATAGCGGATTGCGAATCGAAGACATTTTCAAAAAGTATTGAAAAGTAAAACAGATAAATGTTAATGACTATTTTAAAATATTTAGTAAGATATAAAGTATGGACTTTTACTTTATAAATTTTCACTCCCACTGTTTTGTCATTTTCACTACCCTCTAGTGAAAACGGGAAACTCCTTTCCTCAGTAGGTACGCAAGGTCAGATTAGCAAATTATGATCCCGAATAATATCAGACAATCACAATTCCTAAAAAGTAGTTTCCAATTGCATCTCCATGCAACCCTCTACGTAAACTTTTGTCTCACGTTTGATTAGGACCCAATAATATGACGTCGTTCATCTTTACGTGTCAAGCCTTACCCATCGATTTTGAACCTTAATGGACGGTCGCCATGAGTTCCCCCAATAATATGAGCCGAAATCATGGGAGTTCCACGTAGTTCACATCACCATGTCAATGGATGTCACAGCTTTCCGGCACCCAGGGCCCCCCCAATAATATGAGCCTAGCCCCAAGCACGGGTAGCGTTCATCATGCACCCATTGTCGATGGAAGACATGGAAATTATAAACAAATTTATAATTCCTCTTTTCGGGCTTGATATTAATTTTGAATCTTATTCAAAATGAGGGTTTTTAATTTTAAAAGGTCTCATCATTAATTTTATTTAAAAGCTTGCCATGTTTGATCGTATGTTTGCCAGATTAATGCAACTTTGTTATTATCATAATAATAACGCACATATTCATTATTTATAACATATCATGCATATATTATAAACAGTAAACAAAACAGGGATGATCAATCGCCCCAAAACTAATGGCCCGTGTGAGCTAAGCACGGGTCTAGGTCCAATCCTAGGGAAATGCATTGGATGCAAATGCAACTATTACATTAGCTTCCAATATTTACATGTCTTCGATCTTGATAATCGTCATGGCCACCATCTTCCAATCTTGATCATCCACTATACTAATATTTACAAATAAATATCCATGGCAAATAGGGATACATTTCATGGGGGTGGGAACGGGCCATAAACTAAGCCCACTTTAAATTTGATAATTATTACAATCATTCAACACAAAATATCCTAGCATACACCTAGCAAATTGGGCTTGGGCTTTTGATCATCCTTCATGCATAATATCACATATCATACACCATCAATTAATTATCACAATAATTAATTGATCCAATATTATATATCTTGAACCAATCACTAACCGCCACGATTATAAACTAAATTAACAAAGTATACAAACACCTTTGTCTACTTTCCAATTAATTTATTTATAACCGAATTTCTTGTAAATCACCATTTACTATAAATAATTAAAGTCCAACTTCAATTATTTATTTCATGAGAAAATATTTGCAACTTTTGTAAATTTAAACTTAAGGGCCCAAAAAATTATTTTTCACTAAAAAACATTTTGGCCCATTTAAATTTCACAAATGTGTTAGCCATCTCATGGCCCAACAACTTCAAGGCCCATGACACTTTGATAATCCAAAACACTTTTGGAAACCCTAGTCGTCATCATCACCGCCGGAGCTCCGTCGCCGGATTCCGGCCAACAAAATTTTTATTTTTTTTATTTTTGAGGTTGCTGCCCGAAATGGGCAGCCCCTCGGGCAGCCCGAGCTGCCCGAATTATGCCCCAAAAACGCCTTGATTTTGTTGCAAAAATTTCATCTCATGCGGTTAGAAATCGACCTCAATATAATATTAAGTATATGCTACACAAACTAGTACCCATAGCTCATGATACCACTTGAAAGGGATCGATTTCATTGTGCCCGAATTCGCAACGAAAGCAACAGAATTTTTGAAAATCAAATTTTCTAGCATAAAATTTTGAGCACCTCAATACTAGTGTGTAGCAAATACAAAAACACCAAGATGTCATACATAGGGTGTTTAGAAATCTTTACGTATCAATCTCAAAGATTGATGTCATGGCTCCAACTAAAGTGTAAACACCTTAGCTCTTGATGGCAAGACAATCTTCAAGCTCTCCTTGCTCCAAAATTAGGCCCACCACCAACTAGCTAGAACCCCTCTTATTTTGCACTAGAAAAATAAGAGGATTTTTCAATGAGAAGTGGATTGTTTCTCCAACAATTGAAGAACAAAGTGGAGAGAAAAATGAGGAGAATATCCTCTCCAAAATTTCGGCCATCTCATTGGGTAGGAGGGAAGGGAAGACTTTTCTTGGTCCTTGAAAAAGTAGAGTCCACCTTTAGAATGCCATGCAATTTTTTTAATAAAAAGTATTTCCCAATTCTTCACCTCCCAAGCATGCAATGTGACTTGGGCTTGTAACTATTACAAGGCCCATGGACTTTAATTAATTGTCTCAAACACATTTGAGCCCAATTAAACTTTACTTGATTTTACTCAAGTCCACTAATTAAATAATTATTTCCAATTGGGCTCTACAAGGCCCAATGTTATTTATTTAATTCAACACTTGAATTAATTTAATTATTTGGACTCTACTAGGCCCACTAGTGTTTAATTAATTCAACACTTGAATTAATTTAATTCAGTCCATAATAATGTTTATGAAAATCACAATTTTCAAACAGATTATTCACTTGGCCTACTTTTAAATTAGGAACACATTCATAAATTAAAAATTACATTTCTCTCATAGAAGTCATACTTCTATTTTTCTTTACGCTTATAAATTCATTTATAAGCCGTTCAACACATTGAACTATTTTACCTTCTCAACGGGATCTAGAAAGCTAGCACTTGTGTGGCCCTCAGTGGTTCATTGATATAACTAGCCGTGGGTTCACATCTCCATGTGATTCGGACTAAACATGTCCTTATATGAGCATACCCCAATTGCTCCATTCTTATTTATCAACTCCTTGATAACAAGAACGTCAGAACTCAAGTCTGATAGTACCCAACCAATCATGTTAAACGCCTAGCAGCATCGCTTACATGATTCCCTAGGTATCAAATGATAGTGCCTGCAAGAACCATTCAATTATGGTTAGCGTACAGTACGGTCCCTTCAACTCATATATCCCGACCGATTCGACAACCATTGGTTTATCGAGAGTTGTCAATGAATCGATACTGTGTGTCATGTCGTAGTTGCATCAATGGTCTAATCTATGAAACTCATTTCATAATTACCACCATACTCTGATCAGATATTTCAACTTACATACACATGAGAACACATAAGATATCCATACCCGAAGGTAAGCGGTGAATCCCCGACTACAATGCGTCGACTCCTATATGTTTCGATAGAACACCCAACCTTGCCACCTGATGACCCCATGAGAGTCGGTAAACAAGTCAAAGTGTAATTCTAGCACATAGAGTCTCAATGTTGTCCCGGGTCATAAGGACTAATGGTGTACAACCATAAACTAGAACGTTTCCACTCGATAAGTGAGAACCACTTGGAAAGTCCTTTATGGAGGGTTGTTCAGTGCACTCTACCAGGAGCACCTATCTGCACGCTTGGACATCACAATGTCCCCTACCAATGAAACATGGTACTCACATCGCAGATACTAGTCTCGAACTCGAGCGGCCTATATCCTTCTTAGCGGTGGCTGAATCGACTAGGAACTGTTTAGAATATACAGTATTTTAAATATGAGTTTCATGATACTCATCATATGAGCATCTCATATTCTTTCTACTATTTGTATATTCAAGGGCTTTATCTATGCAACTAGCATGGGTATACAGATAAAGATGTGCCAAATAATAATTTCAAATATTATTAAAATAAAGACTGTTCATACATAGAGCTTCATTGTGAACACTCGGCCAACACTTGGCTCGACGGGCAACTACTCTAACAATTCCATATTTTCATCATAAAATTTTAAAATATCATTTAGCATGTATTATGATTCTTTGGTACACTGCCAAGCCTTTCGTACTACCCGGGAATCAAAATGACAATTTTACCCTTGGACCCTAAAATTCTCGATTTTGACTTTTTCTTATTTTTATTGACTCGAGCCTATCCCAAATCATCTTATAAGCTTAACTTTTTTTTATAATATTTTTCTTAGACGTAAACCCGAGGCTTTCGATTTAATAACTTAATGACTAAATCATGAAGCGTTTTTAGCCCGAATAAATTCAAAACTTAATATTTTATTCCCAAATTTTAAACATAAAATTTTCAAATCTAAACTTAACATGACAGCTTAAAATACACACATAAACATTTCTTAGATGTAAAATTAAGCTCCTCAAATAATTTCCCAATACGTATTAAACCTTAACCGTACGTCCCAATTTTTACCCGAATCGACTTAAAACTTAACCAAACATTACCAAACTTGAGCCATAGCTCACTCACAACTAACCACACCCTATGAAACAAAAATCAAGCCAATTAAAACCCTCGAACGATTCGAACCAAGCCTTAGTTTGTGCCAATCTTAGTCCCTTTGACTCCAGCCCTTAACCACCATGTCCAAACCCTATTTGACCCTCCTACGACCATAACCGACCCCTAGAGATCCTACTGGAGCGAGCTTGATAAGCTTAGAACCCACAGCCCCCAAGCCTGACCCACATTGCATGCGCGCCCAAAACCTCACGCCCACAGCCCTCCCCTTTGCACCAGAACCCCCTTTAACCTCTCTAGGACCATCATACACCCCTCTTGAGGCCTCTAGATGTGACCCATATGTGGCACACAACCTTGCCCTTCTAGCACCCAAATTCAAAAACCCTAGTTTGTTTAAAACCCAATTTTTATTCATCCTTTTGCCCTAACATTTTCAGCTTTTAAACGTACACCTAGGGATACTTAAACATGTAGAAAAATGTCCCTTCCCATTTCCCTACAATAACAGCCCCTTTATGAATCATAATCATGAGTTTGAAAGCATGAAAATTCAATTTTTAACTTGTACAAGCCATAAAAATTAAAATAAAGGAGAATTTCATATTTTTCATGCAAACATGATTAAACACATATAATATGGTTCGAATGGTGCAAAAAAAAAGTTTTAGAAATGTGCCTTTGGGTTTAAAATATTTGATATACAAATACAGAAGCGGTAGAAGTCGGTGACGAACGGAGGATGGTTTCTATTTTTTTCCTACCCTTTTTCTTGTAAAAAACCCACCTTAGTATGCAAGGGAGTCAAGTGATCTTTGTTGGAAGAAATAAATATGAATAAATTCGAAGAATGAATGAGAAAAAACTCATAACTTCTTTGGCTAGCTAGAAGATGGCCGCTGTTCTCTTTTCCTCTTACAAACTTACGTGAAACTAGTGTGTGTGTTTCGGTGTATGGGTGTGTGTGTTTAGGTGTTTTGGGGTGTGTGTGTAGGGTTTTTAATTAAAAAGAAAACAAAAAGGCTTTTAATAACTTAATTAATGGACTTAATCAACCCTAGTTTTTAAATATTCAATTAGGTCTATTAAGATTAATAAAATCATTAGGCCCCAAATTTAAAAGGTTTAAAAATATCTTTTTCCAAAAAAAAAATCCCTTATAAAAAAGGTAATTCACTTGCTCTCACTATGTAATTTAAATTTGACATTAAAAGAGCAATAATTCTTAAAATATATAAAATAAATATTTTCTTAACTAAAATAAAAATTTGGCTTTTAAATTTTTAACACTTTAATTGTCTCCGATTCTCCATCCCTGGCCAACCGCTAATATTCATCTAAAAATCTTTTAAATTATGAAATCATGAAAAATTACACAATAATCATTTAGTCACTCAAAATATATCATTTATACATCTAGAATCATTTAATTAAATATTTTAGAAATTTAATAATTTTCATTCATGCGGTTTACGTTTACCGATTTTCAGGCGTTAGAAGCCAAATCTCATAACACCCTTCATAGGGGTTATTTTGACAAAAATATGGCATCTGACGGCAAACTCGAGATCCCTTCTTCTTTTTTCAGTGTAGTTCTTCTATCGACTCTGAGCAGTCTCAATCCTGTCTCGGATCTTGGAAACTAAATCTTTGGTATGCTGCACTACCTCAGGTTGTATCGTAGCTCTCTCTCCTACCTCGTCCAATTCGATAGGTTATCTGCACTTGATCCCGTAGAGTGCCTCGTATGGAGCCATACCTATAGACGACTGATTAATGTAGTTACAGGTGAACTTCACTAGAGGTTTTTTCGGTTCCCAACTGCCTTGGAAATTTATCGTGCATGCTCAGACTCTTTCAGACTGACCGTCTGTCTGGGGATGGAACATTGTGCTGAATAGCAGCTTGGTGCCCATAGCTGCATGCAGACTCTTCCAAAATGATGAACTAAATCACGTGTCTCTTTCCGACTATGGAAATTGTAATTCAATTCAGTCTGACTATTTCTTGCATATACAGCTCCGCATACTGTGTCATGGAGAAAGTAGCAAGAATTGTGCTAACTTAGTACGACGGTCCATTATAACCCAAATATCATTAAATCCTTTCACCTTCTTGGGTAAACCTACAATGAAGTTTATTTTAATGTTCTCCCAATTCCACTCGGGGATGGGAAGTGGTCGGAGCATTCTTGCTGGTCTTTAATGCTCTGCCTTCAATTGTTGGCATGTCAAGAATTCGGATACAAAGCGCATGATATCTCGTTTTATACTAATGGGTGTATAGAATAAGGGGTATTATGGGCTTCTGTCATAATTTCAACTCTAAGTAAATATCCACTAGGAAACCATAGTCGTCCTCGATATTTGACAATGCCATCCTCGACTGTATACAACATTCGACCCTTGTTTTCATCTCGCTGTCTCCATTTTTGTAATTGCTCTTCATTAGTGTTCCTGGGTCGAATTTTATCTTGCAAGGTAGACTGCACTATGAGGGTAGAGAGATTAGAGGCCTTGCTTCTGAAATAAACTTCAAGATCGAACCTCTAAATTTCTATCTGTCGAGGTTTCTGTATTGGTAAACGAGCCAAGACTATATTGCTTTTCTGCTTAAAGCATTTGTGACTATGTTAGCTTTCCCGGGATGATAGCTAATAGCGCAGTCATAATCTTTCACGAGCTCCAACCACCTTGAAGTACTTGAGACTCTTGTGATCGTTAAAGATTTTGCACTTCTCGTCATACAAATAATGTCTCCAAATCTTCAGAGCGAAAACAACTGCTGCTAGTTCGACGTCATGAGTCAGATGGTTCTTCTCGTTCACTTTGAATTGTCTAGATGCATATGCAATAACTTGATCATGCTGCATAAGTACTGCCCCAAACCTAGCTTTGAATCATCTGTATACAGCACAAATTCCCCTTATTCTGATGGAATAGCTAGAACTGGAGCTGTAGTGAGTGTTTGCTTCAACTGATCAAAACTTCTTTGACACACCACTCCCAATACAAAATTTGCATTATTCTTTGTCAGTGTCATAAAGGGTATCACCTAGGAGGAAAAACACCTAATGAATTTTCGATAGTAGCCAGCTAAGCCTAGGAAGCTGCGTATTTCTTTTGCACTTTTAGGCACTGACCATTCTTTAACTGCCTCAACTTTAGAGTCGACTTCTCTCAATTGCGATGGTGGTAGGTCTAGCTCCGAGGAAAGCATGGGATCCTTTAGAGTTGTCGGAGGGACCTATCACGAGAGGACAATTGAACATATTCAAGGAAGCATTGCATGGGCTTATGAGTAATCAAGAAGAACTTGCAAGCAAGAAACCGAGTCCCGAGGGATTCTTGAGTCACGAGAGTGAGTTTTGGAGTCCGTAGAACGTGGTTCAAGTGCTAAAGTATGAAGAGAATGACCCCAGACCAGAAGCTCGCGTGCTAGGGCGGACAAACATTATCGCCCCAGCGTTCAATGTACTGCTCAAGGTGAAGTCCAGATAGTCTGGTGCTAGGGCGGCCAAACATTACCGCCCCAGCGCCCCATACACTGTAAAAGATGCGGATTTCCAGATAGTCTGGTGCTAGGGCGGCCAAACATAGTCTGGTGCTAGTTTCCTAGTTTAAAGTCCAAGTTGTTTAAGTAACAAGATTTCAAATCTTCTCTTATTTGTTAAAATATATGGACAAAATTCTGAACACTTTTTACATTATTGATTGAATAAAAATAGTTTGTTCTTGATTTTTCTCTCAAACAACAAAAATCACTTTGCTTTGTACCCAAAAAAATCAAATTTATCAAAGTTTATACTTTTTGGCGTTAGTTGATCGTTTCTTACACGGATTATCATAGGCTTGTTCTTTGAAGGTTCGTATAGTTTCGGTTGTTTCTTTGTGATTTTTTATTATTAAAACACGTAGTTTAGGGGTGAAAATCACGCTTTGCTTGATTCAAAAAGATCGGGAGACAACAACGATCCTTGTTCGCTATTGAATGGAGGGCGCCATTCTAATATAATCGTGTTTGTATTTTTTCGTACTTGGATTCATATCATTTTGTATCAGAGATTCTGCTCATTGAATTCAAGTAAGTATTCATTGTTATTACCAGATCTGTTTATTCTTTCTTTCCGTTTGCCTATCTGTTTTGTTCTATCATTCTTTGCCTTTCGTGACTCGTTGATTCTCGAAATTTTGAGATTTTTTCTTGGGATTTTTGAGTTGCATAACCACACATGTGAAGGGGAAAAAAACAAAGACTACAAAAAATCCGAAAATTTTCTACATATTCGTTTTGTTATTTTGTTCTATTCCCTTTAGTGAGTCATATTCAATACTCTCACGGTAAAAAAAAAAGTTCAAATTTTTTGTCTACGCAGTCCAAGTGAATCGGTCACAATTGTTCACGAGTTGAACTTTATTGTTCGATATATACAAAGAAAAAGCTTGAGAACCTTTTAGAAAACTCTCAAATTCGAGTGAAAATACTTGAGTTCAAGTGAATTTTCTTTGGAGTGACATGTAGTGAGAAAAAAAAAAGAGAGAGAGGAGAGACAAGTGAATTTTTCTTGGAGTGACCGTGGGCATATGGGTGAGGAATATCTTTTATTTCTACTAACGTTTCATGAAAGGTACAATGTCTTAAAGAAAATTGGAGAAGGAGGTAGGAGATGACGCGAACCAAGGTCTGTCAATGTTTCAAATGAAGGCGTTGTTCGGCCATTTTTCTAGGATGATGAGGACCGAGTTGGAGCCTTTCCATGAGAGGTTGGATAGGATGGAGGGAAGTTCTAGTGATAGTAGATCTAAATATACAAATGTGGGTAGAGGCTAATATGAGGATGAGATGGATATGGGAGGCGACTATGAGAGCCAAAATGAGAGTTCAGATTGGAATAAGGGTGACAGAGGATTTGGGAGAGGAAAAGGAGAAACTGTACGGGGTAGGTACTAGGATGTTGGTAAGGAGGATGTGAATATGGGTAGCATTAAGATGAAAATCATGTCGTTCCACAGTAAGTCTGACCCATAGGTTTATTTAGAATGGGAGAAGCGAGTTGAGTTTGTTTTCGATTGACACCAATACTCTGAACTGAAAAAATTTAGGTTGGCAGTGGTCAAGTTTGTAGATTATGCACTTATTTGGTGGGATCAATTAGTGACCACTAAGAAAAGATGCAATTAGACACCTATAGAAACTTGGGATGAGATTAAGAGAGTAATGAGAAAGAGGTTTGTACCCAACCACTACTATAGAGAGATGTTTAAGAAGTTGCAAAACTTGAAACATGATACGAGGAGTATTGAGGACTACTATAAGGAGTTAGAAGTAGCCATGATTAGGACAAATATAGAAGAGGATAGTGAGGCGATGATGACACGTTTTCTTTGTGGTTTGAACATGGAGATTCAAGATCAAGTGGAGCTTAGGTACTACTTGGATCTATACGAGAAGGTGCAAATGGCCATCAAGGAGGAGCAACAACTTAAGAGGCGAGGAGTTGGCTGCATCAATCTAATGGGGAATGCATCAACATCTTGGCGTTCGAACATTGTTACACGTGAAGAAGGCATGGTGGTGGCCAAGCCTAAAGCAGAGATTATGCAAAAGACGCCTAAACAAGGAGTGCAAGGTAAACCTAAAACTCATATTAATCGTTCTACAGATATCAAGTGTTTTAGGTGTCAAGGATTTGGCCATATCGCTAGCCAATGTCCTAACAAGAGGGTAATGATAATGAATGCTTGTGGAGATTATGAATCTCAAAGTGATGGAGATGACGATGGTGATGATAACAAGATGCCTGAGTTGGAGGATCCTGATGAGGGATATGAGGCGGTGGAAAGTGAGGCATTAGTGACTAGGCGTATCATGAGTACCCAAGTCGAGGAGGAATAGACCAATCAAAGAGCGAACTTGTTCCAATCTAGGTGCTTTATAAACGAAATGGTTTGCAATCTTATTATAGATGGGGGGAGTTGTACCAATGTGGCTAGTAGTGAGATGGTAGAAAAATTGGGTTTTCCTACGTTAAACCACCCTCAACCATATAGGCTTCAATGGTTGAATGATTTTGCCGAATTGAAGGTGAACAAACAAGTGTTGGTTTCTTTTTCGATTGGGAAGTATATTAATGAGATCTTGTGTGATGTGGTGCCAATAAATGATTGTCATATCTTGTTGGAGAGACCATGGCAATACGATAGAAAAGTGACACATGATTGTTTCAAAAATAGGTACTCATTTTTCCCAAAAAAATAACCGATTGTATTACTTCTCTTGTCCCCAAAACAAATATTGGAGGACCAATTAAAGAGAAGAATAAGAGAGTGGCCAAAAAAAGAACGTTCAAAAAAGTGAGATGGCCTTAGAAAAAGAAAAAGATATGGTCGAAAGAAAGAGTGAACGAAAGAGTGAGATGACAATAGAAAGAAAAATTGAACAAAATGATGAAA
Organism: Primulina tabacum; assembly: GCF_025594145.1. Classification (NCBI taxonomy): domain Eukaryota; kingdom Viridiplantae; phylum Streptophyta; class Magnoliopsida; order Lamiales; family Gesneriaceae; genus Primulina; species Primulina tabacum. The sequence continues at coordinate 21,974,526 of NC_134560.1, read as the reverse complement.
GGAAAGGAAAAGAGGCCAAAAAAAAAGAAAAAGAAAAAAGAATTTGATGGCCCAAAAGAGTGAGTTAGAGAGTTGTTTATTTTTTCATAAGCCATTTCATGTACCGTTGTACAAATTTGTTTATTCTCATTATGATGATATTGCTGGTTCAATCCCGAGCATTATTATTTCGCCTTTACATTATTATGGCGAGCAAATGTTGATGGTACAAAAATGCAATGGGGTGATTCATATGATGTTGAGAGAAATCATCGTGAGGTAAGAGTAGTTTACACCGCAACGACTATGATGTATGAACTTCTTCGTTACCTTAGTTCCTTGTGTTGTCGTTTTCATGGGTTTGGAGAACGGGTGGAACATGAGATATTTAGGAGGTATGACAGCGATTTATCCTTTTTGTCTAAGTCTCATAGAATTGAAGATGGTAATATATTTCATTAATCAAATTCAGTTGTTATTGATTTTAAGTTTTCAAAAATTTTCAAATTGATGAGACTTAATGGAGATTAATTGAATGCGTTGGAATTAAACTCATGTGATGTGATAAATGATAACCTGGATAGTACATTTAGTGTGTCCTATTTGCATGACTTATACTTGGTGGTTTTGAAATGTGCATGATAGAATATGATAATTTCTTCATTCATGACGAATACATGTTTAAAGAAAATAAATTTTTCATTCCATACTCATAGCATGAGATAATTCTTCATTCCTAGTAAACTAAGGTCGTACATGTGTATGGATTTTAATTTTGTGTTAACTAGGTCTCAGAAGGGGAGGAATATGATATTTGTGATAGTTAATTATATTTTATCATTTGGTTTCATTTGTTATTTGGTGTATGCTGAAGTTGGTGAGTTGATAGTGAAGGCAACCATGGAGATAGGTTTCAAAGCGTTGATAGACCATGGTGGCGATAACACCTACAAACTTGGGCTTAAAGGTAAGCATGTTGATCATATATTCCTTATTTTTACTAATTATGATTCATTTTTGTTTAGGTAACAAAGATTTGAGAACAAATTCTTTTCAAGAAGGGGAGGATGATGCGATTGTGGTAGTTCAAGCTCGAGGAAAGCATGAGATCCTTTAGAGTTGTCAGAGGGACCAATCACAAGGGGACGACTGAAGAGAATCAAGTAAGCATTGCATGGGCTTATGAACAATCAAGAAGAACTTGCAAGCAAGGAACCGAGTCCCGAGGGGTTCGTGGGTCACGGGAGTAAGTTTGGGAGTCCTAGGAACGTGGTTCAAGTGCTAAAGTGTAACGTACCGTATTTTTAAACTACTTTAAAACTTGTGGAAAAATAAAAAATTTCTTAATTAAATAGAAACCTTCAAATTTCGATAACAATAAAATGATCATTCAAAATATTTGCAATGAAAAGATGACAAATAAAGTTTGCTAAAAATACTTTTTTAAATATCTTAAACAACAATGTGAAATCAGAGTATTTGAAACATTGCACAATTTCTTAAAAACATGGGCGGTCCTCGGGTTTAGCCTCCTGCTCAGTCCAAGTCGACTCATTGGTCCCCACCCCTCTTCTCCTCAGAGTCATCCTCACCTGCATCGATCAAGTCTAGTGAGTCTAAAGACTCAACACGTATAAACTGGATATAACAAGTAATACGTAATAAAACCACATGCATCTTTAGAGTATAGCGTACATACTTGAAACTTGAACGTAATAGCATAAACATACTTGAAACTTGAACGTAGTAGCATAAACATAGACGTGCCATCATCATAAAACTTTTCATAAACATGCTTACTTCATATATACTTGAACATATATAAACTTCATCATTTTGCGTAGAGTTATGTTTCAAAGCAAGTGACCCATACATAAATGTGTCTGATCAGACTAAAGCACAGTATTGGGCTGACAGAGAAAATCCACTGCCACATACATGGGATCCCCGGTCATGCTTTATGGGGTGAATTGGTCTCTGGTCATGCTTTACTGCTTTCCAATCCTGATCTAAACCCGGTCATGCTTTACCGGGGTGGAGAGTTCCTCGGCCACGTTCACCGACTTCCAAACCCGTTCATAATTTGGTCACAAGACTTTTAGCATACCTCAAAAACATAAAATATTTTCTTTTGCACATCGAACATACTTACGTGGCGTTGAGGGATTCGTTGGATCTCGTTTAGGGCCACTGCTGCACATACTAACATGAGTTCGAATCTTATCTTGCATAACTTAGACGTATAGTCATGCTCACACCCAAAAGGGCAAATTTCCTTATGACGTTCTAAATTTCTCGGGACGTGACCTCGTTTAATCATCGTACTAAATCATTACATCAAATCCCAAAACAATCCCAAAAAAAATTTTAATTTTTTTTTAAAAAGGACACGGCAACGGGTCCGTGTACCTACTGGAATCGCGAACCAACAGAAATTCACTAAAATTTTGACTTAATTCTCCAAACTCGATCATACGACCCGTGAACCAACACATCGAGACTTGTCCTAGGGTGCTATGGCATTGACTAAACCTATACAAACACTCCGAAAACAACGACGTCCAACCTACAATGCAATACAACTCATGAACTCGAAATTTGACACCAAATCAATTGCTACGACTTCTAATTCAACCAAGTGCCTAACGACACGAAACGAAACACCAAAAATCATCCCAACATCATTCTCAATATACTTAAATGCAGCAGCGATCACCCGTCGATCCCCAACAAAGCCTGCAACAATAAAACTTCAAGAACACATCAAGAAAGCATTTTCAGAAAAACGCAGTTTGAGCAGTCCCACGATCGAAATATTTAGAATCAAATCGAAGGTATCAAAATGTTCTACGTTTTTTATGTTGAAAGTTTACAAGAAAATTAACTGAAAAGTCGCAGTATTTAAAATGACAGCAAATTTCGAGTTTTGAGATCCAAAAACGTTTCAAAATCGATTCAACAAATTTCTGCTCAAACTTTGCACAACATACATGAATTTTTAAGCATAATAAACATCACAACACATAATATGACGAGATCGACGCAGGAATAATAGAATAAACATGCCGTTTGATATTTAACGTTACTGAAACGACGACACCGAAGCGGGAAGGATACGAGGGTTGATCCAGGGCGAACGTGGCACGATTTTCTTTGAAGAAAAGTGACGAAAACTTGCTGGACAAATTCAGAGGAAGGGGCGGCTGCCACTGCGCTCTAGAACCCTAACTTTTGTTTTTTAAAAAATGAAAAGAGATGGTGTATGTGCAAGTGTGTGTATCCGGTGGGGTGTGTGTGCGCGTGAGTTTAGTGATAATCAGGGAAAATAAATTTGCTTAATTACATAATTAGCAAGGTAATTAAAATACTAACTCCCTACTCACCTCTATAAAATCCCTTAATCTATATATATATAAAAACAGAGTTTTTGCCAAAAATAATAATTTCCCGCCAAAATGTCATTTCTAAAAAAGAAAGATTTATCATCAATATTGATATATGTGCACTACAATAAATGATCGCTTCAATTATTGTTTGCATTGATTGTATCAATTCATTTAATTCAATTTCGAATTTAATTTTTATATTAATTCAAATGTAATTTATGTATTATATGTTTTTTTTATTTTTTTCTCAAATTAAAACTAAACTATATTGAAAAAGTAAACTATATTAAAAAATTTTGCATTAATTATATCAATAAGTTTAAGTAAAAACTGTATAAATAAATTTAAAATAAAAATGATTGCAATGTTCAGTATCACTCATGAAGTAAATCATCCAAAAATAAATTTTGCTATTTTAAGTAATTTACTACCCAAATTACTTACTATAAAAGAAATACAATATTTAATTAGTTTATTTAAATTTTTTCTAAAAATAAAATTGGTTGAGTGTTAAAAATTATCATTACAACAAAGTTTTCCAATGGACATTAATTTACTATTTAATAATCATAAAAAGGAGCAATAACCTTTTTTTTGCTTTAGCAAGGGGGTTATTATTTTTATCCCAAATACATATTATTTCGAAATTACCTTAATTTGAAAGAATTATTGCATTGTAGTTTTCTTCAAAAACCATATGTATATTGTATATCTTGAATATTCTTCTTAAAAATTCAAATCAGATAGCACAAAAAAATTAAAAGAGATAGATTCAAAAGAGTTTCAAATGAACATTAAATTACTCTCAATAAACATGTATATTACCCTCAATAATCAGAAATATTTGACACTCACTGCATGCAACTCGGGATTTCCCTAATTTGAAAGAGTTAATGTATGTTGTAATTCTGTCAAAAGCATCCAATGTATACTTTTTGTCCCTTGGGATGTCTTATTTGAATTTTAAATTATAAATAATGCAATATTGCATATTATATTAGAAACCAATTTTATTAAAATTTATATAATTAAATTTATCTATTCCAAAATTGAATTCTGAAATGACTTTTCTTTTCAGTACCATATATGAGTTGAATCCTTTAAAGATGTAATGTTCTTTTAAATTTAGATTTGTTAGTTGTTATGAAATACATATATATGGAAACAACGAAAACAACGAGACATTAAGTTTGAAATCTATCTTTCATGATCAATAATTAAAAAATATTAGTCTTCTATTTATACAAAATTTTAATTATTATTTATTACTAATGTCATAATTTTCTTCTATATTACAAAGTTCACGGATACATGACAGTATAATGTCCCGTAATGAAAATGATTAAAACAATTCTAAAGAAAGCAAGCATCTTATTAGAAGATAGCTTATAAAATTTATTGACATTGTTTTGGAATACATTTAGTAAATGTTAATAAAATAACTTTTCTGATTTATACATAATCTACTTATGATCACATGTTTCATTTTTCTTTCGTAAATAATAGGCTGTTGTGTATATTATGAATAGATTTTGTAAATTAAATCACAACCCATTTGGATAAAGATATTGATGAAAAAATTATTGTTATCATTCAAACGTGTCAAACACGTGTCATGTCACAAAATTGTTTGTGAATGTGGATTTAGACGAAATTACTGAATTTTTAAAAATTATTTCTCATTAATTTTATTGAATGTGATTTAAAAATATTTTCTTATAACATGTTAAAAATAATAATATATAACTTCTCGAAAAGTAAATAATTAAATATGTATTAAGGTTAATGGCCGACATCAATACACTAAACACGATAAGCATCATGTTATTGTCTTATGCTAACACGATCTAAAATTTTTATATATGATAGTGATTATTAACTAAAAAAATTAATCAACATGCGTTGTATTTAAGAAACTTTTTAAAATTAGTGAAAAAATAGTTTTTATTTTTATTTTTTATAATTGTATTATTTTTTAAAATTTAATATCTATTTATTTTTAACTAAATTTTAATAATATCATCCCGTGCATCGCACGGGTTAAATACTAGTTTAAAATAAAAGCACACTTGTTAAAATTTAAAAATTTTAAAAATCCTGAAATCACTAAATAAATAATTTAAGTTTTAAAATGTTAAAAACTAAATAAATCATTTAAAACGACCCAACCCTAATTTAAAATAAAATGCCACATTTAAAATTGCCAAAATCGTCGCCGGTTTCTTTTCCTCGATCCTGCATTGAATAATCGCCAGAAAAATGAAACTTAAGAAAATATTTTAACGTGCATCACATAAATATAAATAACTAAAATAATGCAATATCATAAATCATGCATCGCTAAAAATCATTTTAAACTTAAATAAATAATTTAACAATTAAATAAGTGCATGTATTTTACATGTATTGAATTTGGGCTCTACATAAAGTATGAAGAGAATGACCCTGGACCAGAAGCTCCCATGCTAGGGCGGGCAAACATTACCGCCGCAGCGTGCCATGTACTGCACAAGGTGAAGTCCAGATAGCCTGGCGCTAGGGTGGCCAAACATTACCGCCCCAGCGCCCCACACTTTCCAAGATGCAGAATTCTAGAACCATCCGTGCTAGGGCTGCCAAACTTTACCGCCCCAGCGCGCCGTCTGCGAGAAGAATTCCTAGTTTCCTAGTTTAGAGTCCAAGTTGGTTAAGTAACTAGATTTCAAATATTTTCTTATTTTTTAAAATATATGGACGAAATTTTTAACACTTTTACATTATTGATTGAACATAAATTGATTGTTATTGAGTTTTATCGAACATCAAAAAGCATTTTGCTTTGTATCCAAAAAAATCAAACTTACCAAAGTTTATGCCTTTTGGCGTTAGTCGATCGTTCCTTACACGGATTGTCATAGGCTTGTTCTTTGAAGGTTCGTATAGTTTCGGTTGTTTTCTTTGTGATTTTTTATTACTAAACTACGTAGTTTAGGGCTGAAAATCACGCTTTGCTTGCATCAAAAGATCGGGACACAACAACGATCCTTGTTCGCTATTGAATGGAGGGCGCCATTCTAATATAATCGTGTTTGCCTTTCTTCGTGTGAGGATTCATGTCACTATCCCTTTTTTCGAAAAGATGTCACCAAAAAATTCCACCTTTTCTAGTTAAAACTCGCACTTTCTGAACTTTGAATATAATTTTTGGTTCCGTAATATCTGTAAAGTCGTCTTCAAGTGCTGATCATGCTCCTCTCGGCTCTTGGAATAGATCAAAATATCATCAATGAAGACAATGATAAACTGGTCAAGGTAAAGCTGAAATACGTGATTCATGAGATCTATGAAAATCATTAGGGCATTAGTCAGTCCGAAAGGCATCACCAAAAATTCATAATGCCCATAACACATTATGAAAGCCTTCTTATACACATCTGCCTCCTTTACTCTCAACAGATGATATCCCAATCGAAGATCTATCTTTGAAAATAATGAAGCTCTTTGCAGTTAATCAAATAAATCCTCGATTCGGGGCAATGGATACTTGTTCTTCATTGTCAGTATTCAACTCTCGATAATCGATGCAGATTTTCATACTCCCATCCTTACTATTCAAAAATAACATTGGAGTGCCCCATGGAGAAAAACTAGGGCGTATAAATCCTTTGTCCAACAGCTCTTAAATTTTGTCATTCAGCTCTTTCGTCTCAAGTTGCTAAACGGTACAGAGTATTCGAGATCGGCACGGTACCCAACATCATCTCAATAGAAAACTTCACATCTCTACCGGGTGGAATGACATAAACATTGTCGTGGAACACATCCAGAAAGTCCTTGACAACTTCCACATCTTCCATCGATCGACTGCCAGCATCGGGTACAGATATAATACTGGCAAAAAAGCCCTGACAGCTGCTCCGGTAAGCTTCTTCGAACGAATACATGAAATAATATGCGGCATCTGTTTGATCTGCACAGCCTCGATGATGAATGATTTCCCGTTGGATGATCTAATAGATACAGACCTCTGCTGGAAACGATAGTAGCTCCATTCAGTGTGAGCCAATCCATGTTCAAAATAATATCGAACTCAGGCATCAGCAACACAATAGGATCTGCTCGAACGACATTCTTTTGTAACTTAAGCTCCACATCATTTTCCATGCTAGTAGACACCATCTGTTCGCCTGAAGGCATTGTAACTTTGAATCCTGATTCCACGTCTTCCGATAGGATTTATAATCGCTTTACGAAGAATTCAGATAGAGCAAAACGTAGGTAGCTAAACTCGCTATGAATATCCTGCCTGCGAAAAAAATCGCATTATATCTAAACAAGGCCATAAAATTCGAAAATTTTCTATCATCAAGGCACTTCAAATTTTGAATATTAGCAATTTAGTCCCTAAATGCTTCGAAAATGCCTAAAACAGCCCCTGAATGTTTTGAAATTTGCCCCTCGATGTTTCGAAAATTGCAATTTAGTCCCACATTCTAGAAATTTTCAAATTCAGTCCACGTTTTTGCATTTTAGCCGTCCTAGTTCTCGAAAAATAGGAAAATCACCACCTTAATTTTGAATTATATCAAAATTAACCCCATAATTTGAAAAATTCAATTAAGTTCCTTAAGTTTTTGAATGATTACAATTCAGTCCCTAAGTTCTCAATTAACCTAAATTCAACCCATAACCATGAAATTCTAAAATTCTCGTTCCTAAAGAGTTCAAATTCGAAACACGCAAATTCTAAATAGTCAAGTTCAATTCACCTTAATTTAACACTAGCATCCATGCTTATTTCTTCAAGGAGTAAAGCATTATAAAATTCCTAGATAGTCGGAATAACTATAATAAGCGTAGTGTCTGGTTCCACCTGCTCAGCATGCATCACATAGGCCCTTCTAGTCACAGGCTGCTTCAACTTTGGGCATTCAGTAGATTTATGCTCGTCTCCTCCGTACTTGAAGCACTTGTAGGTGCCCCACATGCACTTGCCAAAGTGAAGGTGATTGCATTCTTTATGTTAGAGTATATGCCCGTCGAGCCAAGTGTTGGCCGAGGGTTCATGTTTAAACTCTATGTATGAACAGTCTTTATTTTAATAATATTTGAATTTATTGTTTTGGCAGTTCTTTATCTGTATACCCATGATAGTTGCATAGATAAAGTCCTTGAATATACAAATATTAGAAAGAATATGAGATGCTCATATGATGAGTATCATGAAACTCATATTTGGAATACTGTATATTCTAAACAGTTCCTAGTCGATTCAGTCGCCGCTAAGAAGGATATAGGCCGCTCGAGTTCGAGACTAGTATCTGCAATGTGAGTACCATGTTTCATTGGTAGGGGACATTGTGATGGCCGAGCATGCAGATAGGTGCTCCTTGTAGAGTGCACTGAACAACCCTCTATAAAGGACTTTCCAAGTGGTTCTCACTTATCGAGTGGAAAAGTCCTAGTTTATGGTTGTACACCATTAGTCCTTATGACCCGGGACAACATTGAGACTCTATGTGCTAGAATTACACTTTGACTTGTTTACCGACTCTCATGGGGTCATCAGGTGGCAATGTTGGGTGTTCTGTCGAAACATATAGGAGTCGATGCATTGTAGTCGGGGATTCACCGCTTACCTTCGGGTATGGATATCCTATGTGTTCTCATGTATGTGTAGTATGAAATCTCTGATCAGAGTATGGTGGTAATTATGAAAGGGGTTTCATAGATTACACCATCGATGCAACTACGACATGACACATAGTATCGATTCATTGAAAACTCTCGATATACCAATGGTTGTCGAATCGATCGGGATATATGAGTTGAAGGGACCGTACTGTACACTAACCATAATTGAATGGTTCTTGCAGGCACTATCATTTGATACCTAGGGAATCATGTAAGTGATGCTGCTAGACGTTTAACATGATTGGTTGGGTACTATCAGACTTGAGTTCTGACGTTCTTGTTATCAAGGAGTTGATAATTAAGAATAGGGCAATTGGGGTATGCTCGTATAAGGACATGTTTAGTCCGAATCACATGGAGATGTGAACACACGGCTAGTTGTATCAATGAACCATTGAGGGCCACCCAAGTGCTAGCTTTCTAGATCCCGTTGAGATGTAAAATAGTTCAATGTGTTGAACGGCTTATAAAGGAGTTTATAAGCTTGAAGAAAAAATATATATATAGAAGTGTGACTTCTGTGAGGGAAATGTAATTTTTAATTTATGAATATGTTTTTAAATTAAAAGTTTGTCAAATAAATAATGTATTTGAAAATTGTGATTTTCAAAAATATTATTATGCACTAAAATAAATTAATTCAAGTGTTGAATTAATTAAACACTAGTGGGCCTAGTAGAGTCCAAATAATTAAATTAATTCAAGTGTTGAATTAATTAAGTAACATTGGGCCTTGTAGAGCCCAATTGGAAATAATTATTTAACTAGTGGGCTTGAGTAAAATCAAGCATTGTTTAATTGGGCTCAAATATGTTTGAGACAATTTAAATTAAAAGTCCATGGGCCCTTTGTAAATGTTACAAGCCCACTTGATTTGCATGCTTGGGAGGTGAATGGTTGTGGATTACTTTTGATTAAATTATTGGCATGGCATGCAAATGCTTCTTTTAGCTTTTCCCACAACCAAGACAAATCATTCACTCTCCCACTCTCCCTCACTTTGGCCGAAAATTCATCTACATTTTCTCTCCATTTTTCTCTTCATTTTTGGTTGAGGAATTCTTGCACTTCTCAAAGAAAAATCCTCATATATTTCTAGTGCAAAATATGAGGAGATCTTCCTAGTTGGTGGTGGGCTTGAATTTTGAACAAGGAGTGTTCAAAGGAGAGCTTGTAGAAGGTCATCCCATCAAGAGCTAAGGTGTTTACACCTTAGTTGGAGCCATCATCAATCCATTGTGATTGATAGGTCAATCTTTAAAACACCCTATGTATGACATTTTTGTTTTTGTATTTGCTACGCACCTAGTACATGTGGTGCTCGAATTTCTCTTGCAAAACCGAAATTTTTGAGCTTCCGTTGCATTTCGAGCACCTAAAACCGATCCCCTTTCACTTTAGAGCGCATTTTCTCGTCAGTCTTTGGGGCAACTGATCTCTGTGGCTGCCCCTGCGGTTTCTGCTGTCCTGGCCATTTCGGTGGTCCTGAATACGGCTTCCAGCTTTGTTGTTGCCGCTGCTGTGGAGAGGTCCCCTTCCTCTGCATCTCCCACTCAATATCTTTTAGCGATTACTCTGCTTTAAAGGCCCTCGTGACAGCATCGTTATAATTCTTCAGATCTCCCACCTGCACATCCCGACGAACAGTAGGCTTGATATCATCCAGAAAATGTCTCAATTTCTCAGCAGCATCATTGGCGATAAGGGGCACAAAGCGACAAACTCTATCAAATTTCATGATGAACTCTACAAACGACATGTCACCCTGCCGAAGACTCGTGACTCTCTCTTCAGTCTTGAGCTAACGTCAGCAGTGAAGTACTTCTCATAAAAGATCCTCTTGATGTTTTCCCATGTAAGGGTATTCAAATTCACACCTCTCTCAAATCCTTCTCACAACAGAGATTCATCATCGTTCAGCAAATAAATGGTGCATCGACCTTGTCAGCATCCGCCATATTCATATAACAGAAAATCACTTCCAAAGATCCGATCCATCCCTCAGCAATAAATAGATCCGTAATGCCAGAGAGATCTTTCAGACCCATACTTTGCAACTACATATAAACATCAACGGGTCGTCCAGAGCAGCATTTCTAGCATGCTGCTCCAATAAACGAGCCATCCCCTCTAGAACCCATGTAGTAACATCCGGGGGGTGATCGAGGTATCTCCTCATGCTTCTCCTCACGTCTCTATTCCTCAGTATTCATGGGTATAACATGTCTGGAAGGCATCGCTGCGCGCACTGTCCAAATCACGTAACCAGCATGCACTTAAATTTTAAAAATACGTATAACCTCTTTCAATATCATAGAACCATTTAAATTCAGCTTATAAAATAAAGCAGTAAAAACTCACAAACTTAAAGGCTTGAATTTTTGAACTTCTTGGAGTGGCAGTAACACAACCCTTACAAGAACATGGCTCTAATACCAATTGAAACGTCTCTTACTCATTTTTTTAAAAAATATAATAGAATTTTTTTTTTCATAAATATACCCTAAAATTCAAAACTCACACACAAAATAAATCATATTTAAAATTCTGGAATGCATAAAATCCCATAAATTGTCAAATGTAGAATCATTCATCAATTTAAAGGAAAACTCAACCTCCAATCTACAAACCAAAGCATGAAATATTTATAAAATAAATCCTCAAAACTCTATTTATAAACTTTAAACTTAATGCGGAAATGATAATGCCCCTCGAGAGTATAATGTCGGACCTGATCTACTTAAGCCTCAGCGCCTCCCTCAACATCATCCTCAAATGTGACCATCCAAACCTAGTGAGTTTAATGACTCAGCACGTTCAAACCATACAGAACAATTAATATATATACAGACACATGCAGCTTTAAAATAAGTCATTTACTATAATAGGCTGACATAAGAACTCGTAAGAATTAAAATCGTAATTCATTTAAGCATACAATATCACAAATCATTTCATCATCATATATTATTTTGGGTGAATTTTGATTCTAGAAAAGAGACTATCCGTTATCCTTTATCATTCATCCTCTGTTCGACTGATCAATCTATATACACCAAGTACTCGGGACGGGGCGTCAGCTACTCTCGTCAGTGCGTCGTGGCCAAAAAGTAAGTTTACCATTCCTTCTTAAAACGGATCCCCCACATATTCTATGTGTCACAGTCAATTCACATCCTTCAAAATATTTTTATTTTTCCATTTAAAATATTGTTTCTTCCAAAAATTGTTAAATAGCATTTTTTGGGAAAATAGTTTAGCCTCAACATATATCATAAATTATCATATTTTCATCATAACAATTATAAAATTCATTTAACATGTATTGTGATTCCTCGAGACACTGCCAGACCTCTCGAACTACCTGAGACGTAAAATGACCATTTAACCCTTGGAACTCGAACCTCCCAATTTCGACTTTTTTTTCTTACTTTTATTGACTTCCACCTATCCCGAACCATCGTATAAGCTTAAATTTCACTTTTAATGTTTTCCTTAGACGTAAAAATATTTTTCATAGACGTAAACCTCTTTCTTTTGATTTTGTGACTTAATATTTAAACCGTGAAGCGTTTTAAACTCGAATAAATTCGAAAGTTAATATTTTATTCCCAAATTTTGAACTTTGAATTAGTTAATATTTTATTCCCAAATTTTGAACTTAGAATTTTCATCCATAAACTACCCTCGTGAACCACGAACCAACTCCTGTGGACCAAGGTTGTTCGAGCTCTTTATCTTTTCCTAGCCAAAACTGAACCCCTTTTTCCCTTTCTGAAGCCACACATCACTTTCTACCGAACCACCATCGAGCCATCTTGGACCAGAGCCTTCTCAGACCCTAGCCTACCCTCTTGGAGCCTAAAAAACTGTCTGGACCATGCACACCTGACCCACGCTCGCAGCAAGCCATGCGCACATCCGGCAGACTTAAGCTTGTGGCTTCCACTTCTACTCCCAGCCATCCTTTCCTGTCCACCTAGGAACCCATCTATGACCCTACTGGACCAGTCCTAACAGTGCATAGCCTCACTCGCATAGCCTTTCCAAAAATAGAACGCAACTCTCTTCATGGTGGCTGCGGCTCCTCTACTTCGTCCATCAATTATCCCAGCCCTGATACTCCTATACCTAGCCCTTGGATACAACCTGCACAGGGCCTTGACCAAGTCTGGTCGAGCCCTGGTTCATCCATGACAGAACCATCCCAAGCCAAGGCAAACAAACCCTAGGTTTTATTGCCCCTTTGCCAGGCGACTCTCCTAGCTTCTTTCCAGTGATCATTTAATACCTAAACGACTCTTATCCCATACCTTAAGCATACTCCAATGGCAATGTGTCCCTTGGAATTCATATTGCATATCAAACAAGATAAAACGTCAAAACTTTGAAAATAGTCATCTAAACATTAAATAATTTTATCGATAACATTTTTTGTGCTTTCAAACATACAACACACATATTATGATTTTAATGGTGCAAAAATAAGGTTTGAAAGGTGACTTTGCGTTAATAACGCTCGAACAATAAATCGTTGGCGCAGAGTAGCGAAGAGGAGTGATCGAGGGACGTCTAGCCTTTGAATTCTTGCTCTAAATATTTCAAAATTTTAGTACCGGGGGACGTCTACCCTTCAAAATCTTGCTCTGAATATTTCAAAATTTTAGTGTGTTGTGGGGACCCGGACGCTAATTCATGTCTTAAGCATTATTAATGTCAAATATAACAATTAAGAAAAGTGAGACTATTTTTTTTTCTTTCTAAATTATAAATGCGGAAACGTAACAGTAGTCTATCTGATATATATGTCAAAGTCAAAGTACAATCATGTACTGCATGTCTCTATCTCAACTAGGTTCAACGACTATATATCCAGTGCTGAATCCTATGCTGCTTCTGGGCCCGGATCTCCACGCTAACTAAAATCTCCATCCTCTTCCTGATCCCGATCCTGTCCTACCTGTTGTCATGCACACATACAAACAAGACAACAGCCGGATAACTCCGGTGAGAATTACATTCCCAGTATAAATCATGTACACATGCATTTCATATAAACAGATATAACAGCATGAAACAAATATTCATAACATGTATACAAATCAGAAACATGAATCAATACAAACTCTGAATCACACTCTGTGACTCTTAGACTCTGACTCGACTCATCCTGATCTAGGGATCCCGATCTGAATAAGAACGCAACGTTCTCCCATCTACTTTACCCCAGCTAGATGATTGTACGTTCTTAGTCCCAGACTTTGGCTGTCTATATTGAAGATCTGCAATAGGAGTCGGTCTTCTCCTCAGTCTATCGATATATATCCAAAAGTCCAGTGACTTGGCGGTTCTGCCATGACGGTTCAGCCAAAGACTCGACGGATCTGTTCGACTCTAACTCATGCTTTGCTATAGACCAATAGACTAAGCATAATCAATATTAAGCATTGCAAATATCAAATGCAATAATCATTCAGTATGTGATTTTTAAAAACTCAAGTCAAATCTAACTCGAGTTGTGCAATCCCGCATCAACATTAACTTATACCTTTCGTTTCGTTCTATCGCTCTGACTCTGTCGAAGTCTCGAACTCACTGTCTGTCAAATAAATCTGGCAATAACAATATCGAATACACTGTATCAATGTATAACTCAATTCAAGACCTTTTCTGATCAATACTCAAATCAACATAATCCGATCCATATCAATGATATCATGATACAATCTTAATAAATACTGAATCTAATCAATATCAATCTACTGATGTTTCAACGGCATTGTTGCGACTTTGATTGTTGCACTCCCAAGAGCAGGTTGTCCACACAAGTAGTATAATTCGGTGAGCCCGAATATCGTATCCACGATGAAGCTAAGGTAATTACAAGTCCACTACAATGTCTTTTTATTTATTTTTTCTTTTAGTTGTTTGAATCTTTAATTGGTAATTTTTAATTGTTGAAATTTTAATTTAAGTAGTTGAGATTAAAGGATCCACTCTTGGTATTTTAATAAAGTTAATATTAACGAACATTATTGAAATCCAATTAATAAAAAGGTTCGAATATATTAAATAATCAAATTTATATTATGTTATATATTATTATCTTATAAGTATATAATATATACCAAAACTTATAAATGTTGTCAAATATTTATTGTGCTATATATATATTTGTAAACACTAAATCAAGGTTCCCACTTTAAATGGTTGGTAAAACCAAACTAACATTTAAATGCTACCAAAAAATTAATATTATGATATATTTATATATAGTAAATCAAGGTTGCAACTTTAAATGGTTGGTAAAACCAAACAAACATTTAGATGGTTCCAAGTAATTTAATATTATAATATATTCATATATAATAAATCAAGGCATCCACTTTAAATGGTTGGTAATACCAAACTAACATTTAAATGGTTCCAAAAATTTAGTGTAACATATAGCAACAATAAATCAAAACTTCCACTTATAAGTAGGGTATAAAAATGCTTAAAGAAATAAATATAACATAAACAATAAATAATGATTAAATAATATAAAACATAGATTCTTACCTTTTAGTAACCTTATTATCATGCCAAGAGTTTCACCTTTTCATCTCAACTTTAGGAAGTTAGCTATTCATTATTCAAAGTGTAAAACTTTGAATATGAAATTAACATGCTAATTATATTTAAATGAAGAAATAAAGGAAAAATATAGAGAGAAATATTATAAACTCGAAGGTTCGTTCATAGAATGAGGGATATCTCAATACATTACAATGCACCCCTATTTATAGCCAAATTTGGGGAGACAACCACAAATAAAATATTATTTTTTTTACACATAAGTCTTCATTGGTGTTCCAAGATATTATTTTATATTACACATCACTTTTGAAAATCTTCTTCTCCAAATTTGCTTCTTCACATAAAAAGAAATATGTGGATAATTGAGTTGTCTAGTTGTGAAATTTTTTTCAAACCATTTGACAAAGTAATTTGAGAGATATGGTCACAATACTAGAGCATGGTAAAACTGCCACTCCTTTGGTAACTTTATTTGTTGCTTAATTTGATCCCAATTGTGAGAGGATTTTTATCTCATGCTTGCCACCAATATTGTAGATATTTACATCAACTTTCTACAGGTCCAAGAATCATCTTAATCCCATTTGCAACGCCAAGTTTATTCTTGTTTTATCGAACCTGTAAAAAATAGTAAAAACTTGTAATTACACAACAACTTATATTTTATACAATTTATTATAAAACGTATAATATTTAAACATTTAATAAAACAAAAACTATATATTTATATTATAAAACATTTAATTAATGTACAATTTTTATGTTTATCACACCTCCCAACCAGCTTATTGCTAGTTCCTAGCAATTTAAGCGTTAATAGCAATACAAAACATATTAATTAATTTAAATAGAAATGTAATCAAAACTATCTAAGTGGTTAAATTAAATTTGAAAACTGTCAAAGTTATATCAAGATCATCATAATTATAATTTATGAAATAATTTGAGATGATCAATTCAAAGCTTATTTCAGGTAGTTAAATGTACACGGCCTTCAGAAATTCCTAGTAAGAGTCTCAACTCCATATCTTCACAGGTTAATAAATGTTTCAATTTATGGCAATGATTTCTCTCATGGAGTTGGAATACAGATAAATGCTCAGAAAAATGGTTTACAGAATGCAGACAGACAAACGAGCCAAACTAATCAAAAGATAGAAAATCCATTGATTCAAAATCTAGTTGTTCTTATTATATATTTTTTCCTGATATATATATATATATTATTTTTCATAACATCATGGAATTAGACTAAGTTTATGCTTCTTGACCACATATTTATTTAATTTGTACAATAAATTTCTCTCTTAATTTTTTTTATGAAAGATATATGGGTCGTAGCATATAACTTAAAAATTACATAGATCTTCAATATTTTTTTTTTTATTTTTCACCTTTTTTTTCAGGAAATATCATTTTTTTTTCAAAATAAGAACTCAAGATCTAAACAATAGATAGTCTCTCTCATGATCAATAAAGGCTCGAAGGCTGTTTTCTCAGTCCTCTCCACTCACTCACAAAATATGTGTGAGTTTAAAATTTTAGGCACTCTTATAAGGTATATCTTGGGCCATATACTTTAATACCTAATTTTATCACAATGGTTAATCACTCAAAAAGATTTCATAAATCATATTTTTATATTGATCATAATATTAAATTTACTTTTTTTTTCAAATAAAAATTTAAAAATTCTTAAATAAATTAATGCATGTTCTAATTTAAATCTTTCAAACATGTAATGTATGACATTTTTGCAAAAATTACTAAGATACAAACAATAAACATGATTTTATTTTAAAATAATATATATATATATATATATTTTTTAAATTTTTTTAATTTTTTTTTATAAGTTTGTTCTCCCTCAATCAGAATATGACATTGTCCCTAATGTCAAAATAACTATTAATAAAGAGTACATAATGAAAGAGATATCACCTGGAATTTTATTGAAGATAACAAACTGAAACAAACGCAAACCAATCCACGACTTTTGAATCAATGATCCAACTCCCTTTTCTTACTAAATTACATAGATCTTCAATATCTTACTTTTGTATTTTTCTCCTTTTTTTTCTGGAAATATCATTTTTTTTTTCAAAATAAGAAACTCAAGATCTAAACAATAGATAGTCTCTCTCATGATCAATAAAGGCTCGAAGGCTGTTTTCTCAGTCCTCTCTACTCACTCACAAAATATGTGTGAGTTTAAAATTTTAGGCACTCTTATAAGGTATATCTTGGGCCATATACTTTACTACCTGATTTTATCACAATGGTTAATCACTCAAAAAGATTTCATAAATCATATTTTTATATTGATCAGAATATTAAAATTGACTTTTTTTTTCAAATAAAAATTTAAACATTCTTAAATAGATTAATGCATGTTCTAATTTAAATCTTTCAAACATGTAATGTATGACATTTTTGCAAAAATTACTAAGATACAAACAATAAACATGATTTTATTTTAAAATAATATGAATTTTTTTTATTTTTTTTTAAATTTTTTTAATTTTTTTTATAAGTTTGTTCCCCCCCCCCCCCCTCAATCAGAATATGACATTGTCCCTAATGTCAAAATAACTATTAATAAAGAGTACATAATGAAAGAGATATCATCTGGAATTTTATTGAAGATAACAAACTGAAACAAACGCAAACCAATCCACGACTTTTGAATCAATGATCCAACTTCATTTTCTTACTGCTTGATTGCGACCAATTGATCTTTGTTATCATCGGATCAGGCTTATGAACAAAAGCTTCCAAATCATCAATTAATTGGTCGGCAGTCGAAGCACAGATGAGCATCCGTCGTGAATTTTTTGAAATGAAATTCTGTTCCACAGCTTTATCAAAAAATGTCAACAAACTGTCATAATAATTATTGATATTCAACAAGCCCACAGGTCTGCGAAAATAAAGAGAAAGATGAGAGATTTTATAGGGGTAATATGTTATCATGACAAAACTATGGGTCAAAGCTGTAAACAGTATAAATTGTAAAAACAATAATGACACACATGCATATAAACAGTAGTGTGATTGTGGCTCACAATTTTCCTTTGGTTTTACGTCCAGAAACGGCTTCAACGCCTTCTATGAGTCGAGAATATGCTTCCCATCCAATTTTCTTATAAATTGGCAAACATGGTCTTTTTTAGTCGGATTCCCAAGACTATGAAGCTTATCTTGGAATTGTTTCCATAAACGGAGAATTTCAATATGCACATGTCCACTAGAATGCATCTCAAGAGTCAATAAGATGTTATCTAAAGACTCCTTACTCAGCCCATTCTTAATGAAACCAATTTTATCTTCTCTGTTATTGGAAACACATCCCAAAGATCTGCATCATTTGTCACAAGTCCATCTTGCACACTTATGACAAACCCCTAAACTTTTGGCCCTTCGTTTTTTCGCATAGGTGCTTTTTCCTAATCCCGGCAAATACCGAATGAGCAATGATTGTGGAACTTCTCCTCCTAATCGGACCTTAGCTTCTATTACAAGACGAATATCTTCTGGAATTCCTTTTTGCATTAGCAATCTCAATATTTCACACCTTCCTGCATTAATTTTTCTTAGAACATTTTCAGAAACAGAGAGAAAATATTTACAAATTTTTGAGAGAATTTCATCCATTTTGAAAAGAAAAGAAATGATTTTTTTATTTTTTTATTTTTGTATCAGCAATTGTGGGAAATTGATTTAACCGACTATGAGAGTCACGGAGTACCGTTATCCGCCATTTAACCTGGAAAATAAAAAGATTAAGAAAACCTGAAATAAAAACAAACAAACTTAAATGCAACACCAAAAATTTAAGGATCAGAAATGGAAATAAACTCTTCTTGAAAGATTTCATTTTCTAAAAATGGTTTAAGCCTTTGTCCATTTACTTTAAAAATATAACCATTTTTAGGATTTTCAATATCCACATCTCCATAAGTATACACATGCTTTACAACATATGGGCCTGTCCATCTTGATCGTAATTTTCCTGGGAATATGTGAAGTCGAGAATTATAAAGCAAAACTTTTTTACCAATCTCAAAAGATTTTCTTAGAATTGTTTTATCATGAAATGATTTGATTTTTGCTTTATGAATCCTTGAATTCTCATACGCGTCATTTTTGATTTCATCAAGTTCATTAAGTTGCAATTTACGCAATTTTTTGGCATCATCCATGCTTGAATTTAAAGTTTTGATCGGCCAATAAGCATTATGTTCCAATTCCACAGGCAAATGACAATGTTTTCCATAAACCAACCTATAGGGAGACATATTCAATGATGTTTTAAAACCTGTTCGATATGCACAAAGTGCATCATTAAGTCGCAGAGACCAATCTTTTCTATTTGAGTTAACAGCTTTTTCCAAAATTTGCTTTATCTCCCTATTAGCTAATTCAACTTGTCCATTTGTTTGAGGATGATAAGGAGTAGTTACTTTATGAGTAATACCATATTTTTCATTAATGAAGCAAATGGTTTACTAACAAAGTGAGTTCCCCCATCACTTATCATGGCTCGAGGAATTCCAAATCTACTAAAAATATTTTTTTTAAAAAATTTGATGATGATTTTATGATCATTTGTTCGACATGGAATTGCCTCTATCCATTTGGAAACATAATCAACTGCAACTAAAATATACAAGTATCCAAACGACGGTGGAAAAGTTCCCATAAAATCAATTCCCCAACAGTCAAAGATTTCAATTTCAATGATAGGATTCAAAGGCATCATGTTTCTTTTTGAAATCGCATCCAATTTTTGACAATTTTCACAGATCTTGCAGATTTCGTGGGTGTCTTTAAACAAAGTGGGCCAATAAAATCCACACTGCAATATTTTTGCAGCCGTTTTCTTTGAAGAAAAATATCCTCCGCATGCTTCTGAATGACAAAATTTAATGACACTACTTACCTCATTGTCGGGTATGCAACGTTGAAAAATTTGATCCGAACAATACTTGAACAGATACGGATCATCACAATGAAAGTTTTTTACCTCATTCAAAAATTTTCTCTTAACTTGAGAACTCCATTGCGGTGGCATTTTTCCTGTCACAAAAAAATTTACTATGTTAGCAAACCAAGGTGCAGTAGTAACTGAAAATAGATGTTCATCAGGAAAATTATCGTTAATTGGTGTCATTTCACAAGATGATCCTATTACTAGTCTCGATAAATGATTGGCTACGACATTCTCGGTTCTTTTTTATCTTTGATCACAATGTCAAATTCTTGGAGCAACAAAATCCATCGAATCAGTCGTGGCTTTGCATCTTGTTTGGTCAACAAATATCTAATAGCAGAATGATCAGTAAACTTAATAGTCGTTGATCCAATCAAATAAGAACGAAATTTATCTAATGCAAATATTACAGCAAGTAGTTCTTTTTCAGTTGTGGAGTAATTCATTTGAGCATTGTTTAAAGTTCTACTTGCATAATATATCACATAAGACTTACCGTTTCTTCTTTGACCCAGTACTGCACCGACTGCATAATCACTCTCATCGCACATGATTCCAAATGGTAAAGACCAATCAGGAGGTTGCATGATAGGAGCTGATGTTAAATGTCGAATGATTTTATCAAAAGCATTTTGACATTCTTGAGTCCACTCAAATGCAGTGTCTTTTGTTAAGAGGTTACAAATGTGTTTAGAGATTAAACTAAAGTCCTTTATAAACTTTCTATAAAATCCAGCATGTTCAAAAAATGAGCGAATTTCTTTAATGGTTTTTGGAGGGGGTAAATTGGCAATGACATCAACTTTTGCTTTATCAACTTCAATTCCATGAGATGACACGACATGTCCCAAAACAATTCCAGAAGTAATCATGTAATGACATTTTTCCCAATTTAAAATAAGACCTTTTTCCTCGCATCTTTTTAAAACTTTTTCCAAATTTTCAAGACAATTATCAAATGTATTCCCAAAGACAGTTAAATCATTCATGAAAATTTCCAAACAATTTTCAACCATGTCGCAAAAAATGCTTAGCATAC
Organism: Primulina tabacum; assembly: GCF_025594145.1. NCBI lineage: Eukaryota > Viridiplantae > Streptophyta > Magnoliopsida > Lamiales > Gesneriaceae > Primulina > Primulina tabacum. The sequence continues at coordinate 21,952,877 of NC_134560.1, read as the reverse complement.
ATCTTTGAAATGTTGCTGGGGTATTGCATAATCCAAATGGCATCCTTCTAAATGCAAATGTTCCAAAAGGACATGTGAATGTAGTTTTATCTTGATCTTCGAGTGCAATGGGAATTTGATAATAACCTGAATATCCATCAAGAAAACAGTAGTATGGATGACCTGCTACTCTTTCTAAAATTGATCCAAAAATGGTAATGGAAAATGATCTTTTCTAGTGGCGTCATTTAATTTTCTATAATCAATACACACCCGCCAACTAGATGGGACTCGACTTGTTAACAATTCACCTTTTTCATTTTTATCACTGTGATGCCATATTTTTTTGGAACTACTTGTGTTGGGCTTACCCACTTACTATCAGAAATATGGTAGATAATCCCAACATCAAGTAGTTTGAGAACTTCAGTTTTCACAAACATCTTTCATGTGTGAATTTAATCTCCTTTGTGGTTGTTGAGATGTTTTGGCATTTTCTTCTAAATGAATTTTGTGTGTGCAAATTAGTGGATTAATGCCCTTGAGATCTTTTAGTGTCCAACCAATTGCATTTTTATGTCTTTTAAGCATATCAACTAATTTACCTTCTTGATCACTTTCTAGTTTGGAAGAAATTACCACCGGATATGTTTCATATTCTCCAAGAAATGCATACTTCAATTCTTCTGACAAGGGTTTTAACTCCAACATGGGTGGTTCGTCTTTGTTCTCATATTTTGCATCAAATTCTTTCTCTGATCCTGGTAACGAGTGATACCTGATAAAATCATCAAGATCAATTTCAATATTTTCTTTAACCGTTTCAATTGAACAAATATCTAATTGATCACGAGTACTCCCTTCTTGAATGTTTTCTTCCACAAGAGTTTCAATAAGATTTTCATCTTCACTTTCATCTCCTTTGTCATGTGGATGCTTACAAAGATTAAAAACATTGAGCTCCAAGGTCATGTTACCAAATGACAACTTCATTATTCCATTCCTGCAATTTATAAGAGCATTAGAAGTTGCTAAAAATGGACGACTCGGAATTACAGGAATTGCATTACAAGCTTCGATAGGTTGTGTATCTAAAACTATGAAATCGACAGGATATACAAAGTTATCAACTTGGACCAATACGTCTTCTACCATACCTCTTGACACCTTAACAGATCTATCGGCAAGTAAAAGTGTTACCGAAGTAGGTTTTAACTCGCCTAGATTGAGTTCTTGATAAACTGAATATGGAAGTAAATTCACACTAGCTCCAAGATCAAGCAAGGCTTTTTTAATCTTTCGTTCTCCAATAATACATGAAATAGTAGGACAACCAGGGTCTTTGTATTTCAAAGTATTATTATTTTGAATGATTGCACTTACTTGTTCGGATAAAAATGCTTTCTTTTTCACATTCAATTTTCTTTTCACAGTGCACAAGTCTTTCAAAATTTGGCATATGATGGTACCTGTTTTATTGCATCTAATAAAGGAATATTAACTTTTACTTGTTTAAAAATATCATATATATCAGAATTCAAATTTGATTTTTTTGTATTTTTCAATGCATGAGGGAATGGTGGTGACACTGTCTGTTGAATCTCCTCTTCGCAAGTTATGGGTTCCACTTCCTTACCCTTTGGAGTTGATTTATCATCATCTTCACAAGGTTCAAGAATGGATTTTTCCACAACCTTACCACTTCGAAGGGTAATAACAGATTTTACCTGATCCATCGGTTAAGTTCCAGAAGTTCCAGATTGTGAATGATGATCCTTGGGATTAGGCAGAGGTTGTGAAGGAAATTTACCTTTTTCATGAACATTAAGTGCAAATGCAAATTTAGCAAGAGTATCTTTCAAATCTGTCATGGTTTGAGCATTTTGAGTATTGATAGACTCTTGCTTTGCAATGAAAGAATTCAATGTATCTTCCAAATTTCTTTTAGGTGGAGGAACATAAGGTGCATAATTTTGAAAATTTTGTTGATTTTGGAAATGTGGTTGTGAAAATTGTGCAGCATTATCATTCCTCCAACTAAAATTTGGATGATTTCGCCAACCTGGATTGTAATTTTGAGAAAATGGTTCAAAATTTGGCCTCTTCTCCCTACCCTCCGGTTCATCTTTTTAGACCGGTCCGTCGATTAAACTACCTGAACCACTTACATAAAGACCCTTCATAACAAACCCATCGAAACACATCTCCAACTGAGACCGAATTCAGCTGTTCTTCCAGTTTTTGACTTATTTGAGCAAGAGGTCTGCTGCTCCGCGGCCAGAGGGGGCTTCAAAGCTTGACTAAGAAGCGAGAAAGTTTACTTTGAGAAAGAAAAGGGGCGCCCCCATCCAACTAAAGCGCTAACGAGCAAGAAGGGGCCCCTTACTATAGATAGGGCGTTGGCGCTTTCCTAATAACATATAGTCTTTCTAAATTCAACTATTAGCATAGCATTAAGTAGTCAACATTTTACACGCAGGGTTTTCCCATACCATACATGAAAACATAGCAAATAAAACCAAACAAAGACACTTAACTTAGCTAGCATAGGAGTAGATCTCCATCAAACAAAGACAAAGAAAAGCCATGCATTAAAATGGGTCGACAGACTCTTCTAGTCTCCCCTGTCACCGAGGGTGGCAGCCCGCTTCAAAACATTGACTTGTTCATGGAGACATTCTTTAAAAGAGGGCAAAGTGGGACAATCTTTTGTAGAATGATCACTTGTATCACAGATGTGACACGCAATTTCTTGAACAGATTTTAATTGACCATTATTTTTCAATTCAAGTGCCTCAACTTTTCTTGCCAAAGAGGTAAATCAAGTTTGAAGATCATGTTCATCTTTGAGAGTGTACATACCTCCACCAGATGTAGGAGATTGAATCTTGTTTGATGGTTCGATTGTACATATAGTGTCCCAATTTTGAGCATTTTCAGCTAATGAATCGAGATACTCAATTGCCTCGTTTGGATCTTTATCTTCAAATGTTCTATTACACATAAATTCAACCATTTGCCTATCTTGAGGTGTTAAGCCTTCATAAAATTGAGAAACAACTCTCCAAATTTCAAAACCATGATGTGGACAAAGATTAAGCAATTCTTTGTATCTATCCCAACACTGATAAAAAGTTTCTCCTTGTTTTTGAGTGAAAGTGATGATTTGCCTTTTGAAAGAATTTGTTCTATGAGATGGAAAAAACTTTTTCAAAAATTGTTGTTGCAATTCATCCCAAGTTCGAATGGATCCCGATCTAAGATTTTGTAGCCAAGTTTTAGCTTTATCTTTTAAAGAAAAAGAAAAAAGCTTAAGTCGAATGGTGTTCATGCTACAATTTAGATCATTATATGTGTTGCACACTTCTTCAAACTCTCGTAAATGCATGTATGGATTTTCAGAATCTAATCCATGAAAATTCGGTAAAAGTTGGATAATACCAGGCTTAAAATTGAAATGAGATGCATCAGGGGGAAAAAATAGACATGAAGGTGCACTAGTACGTGTAGGATTCATGTGATCTCTAAGTGTTCTTCGTCTATCATGATCACGTTGAGATTGAATTTCATCTTCATTTTCATGGATGGGTTCTTCCGCCATGTTTTGTAAAAATAAAGGGTTATTTCGAATGAGTCGACCACTAAGTGTACGTGATCAAATGCTCATGCAAATGCAAATGCAAAAGAATAAAAACACACAAAAGCAATAAAAATTCAAATAGAGAAAAATAAAATATAAACAAAATTAAATAGACTTGAAATTAAATTATACTTCCCCGGAAACGGCGCCAAAAACTTGTTGCGACTTTGATTGTTGCACTCCCAAGAGCAGGTTGTCCACACAAGTAGTATAATTCGGTGAGTCTGAATATCGTATCCACGAGGAAGCTTAGGTAATTACAAGTCCACTACAATGTCTTTTTATTTATTTTTTCTTTTAGTTGTTTGAATCTTTAATTGGTAATTTTTAATTGTTGAAATTTTAATTTAAGTAGTTGAGATTAAAGGATCCACTCTTGGTATTTTAATAAAGTTAACATTAACGAACATTATTGAAATACACTTAATAAAATGGTTCCAATATATAAATAATCATATTTATATTATGTTATATATTATTATCTTATAAGTATATAAAATATACTAAAACTTATAAATGTTGTCAAGTAATTATTGTGCTATATATATATATTTGTAAACTCTAAATCAAGGTTTCCATTTTAAATGGTTGGTAAAACCAAACTAACATTTAAATGGTACCAAGAAATTAATATTATGATATATTTATATATAGTAAATCAAGGTTCCCACTTTAAATGGTGGTAAAACCAAACAAACATTTAAATGGTTCCAAGTAATTTAATATTATAATATATTCATATATAATAAATCAAGGCATCCACTTTAAATTGTTGGTAATACCAAACTAACATTTAAATGGTTCCAAGAATTTAGTGTAACATATAGCAACAATAAATCAAAACCCCCACTTATAAGTAGGGTATAAAAATGCTTAAAGAAATAAATATAACATAAATAATAAATAATGATTAAATAATATAAAACATAGATTCTTATCTTTTAGTAACCTTATTATCATGCCAAGAGTTTCACCTTTTCATCTCAACTTTAGGAAGTTAGCTATTCATTATTCAAAGTGTGAAACTTTGAATATGAAATTAACATGCTAATTATATTTAAATGAAGAAATAAAGGAAAAATATAGAGAGAAATATTATAAACTCGAAGGTTTGTTCATAGAATGAGGGATATCTCAATACATTACAATGCACCCCTATTTATAACCAAATTTGGGGAGACAACCACAAATAAAATATTATTTTTTTTACACATAAGTCTTCATTGGTGTTCCAAGATATTATATTATATTACACATCAATTTTGAAAATCTTCTTCTCCAAATTTGCTTCTTCACATAAAAAGAAACATGTGGATAATTGAGTTGTCTAGTTGTGGAATTTTTTTCAAACCATTTGACCAAGTAATTTGAGAGATATGGTCAAAATACTAGAGCATGATAAAACTGCCACTCCTTTGGTAACTTTATTTGTTGCTTAATTTGATCCCAATTGTGTGAGGATTTTTATATTGTAGATATTAACATCAACTTTCTACAGGTCCAAGAATCATCCTAATCTCATTTGCAACGCCAAGTTTATTCTTGTTTTATCGAACCTGTAAAAAATAGTAAAAACTTGTAATTACACAACAACTTATATTTTATACAATTTATTATAAAATATATAATATTTAAACATTTAGTAAAACAAAAACTATATATTTATATTATAAAACATTTAATTAATGTACAATTTTTATGTTTATCAGGCATAAAAATACAATCTCAATAACCCCGTCAATCTCAACATCACAGATATAATAACACGGATCATAATCAATATCAGTACAACTCATAATCTCAACAATAAATAACAGATCATAATCTCAAATCTGTACAAGCTCGTAATACCGGCAATACAATATCAGTATATACAATTCAGCAACTCATCTGTTCCAAATCTAAATAATATCACTATACCCAGCGATATAGTATAAATCAGGTATCAATTCCAACACTTCATAATCGATAACAACATAATTCTGATATCATATCGGTCTAATCACAATCAAACTAACTCTGAAAATTCATAACAATTTCATACGGTATCTGTTCTTCGATCCGGTTTCGATTATACGATGTCTAACATTTTAGAAACACCATATATGAATCATATCTGATTCCTTCAACATCATATTTTCAAATCCTAACAGAACATAAGAAAACTTACGTCCAGTTAAAGCCTGCGTCGATAGGAACTCAGTACTGAAGTCGGATTAAAAATCAGACGGGCGGATCGAAATCTAAAGGCGTAAGGATTTCTAAAAGATTTATCGTTCCTTTTCCTTTCTTTTCTGCTGAATTCGAAGGAAGGTCTGTATATATATATATATATCCAATTTGCATGTTAAAGCAACGTGTCTTCTCCTTCTTTAATCCCGGTTGGCGCTCGGACGGTCACAAGTTACCGTTCGAGCGTGGAAGTTTCTGTCGAGATACTCAGCCGATCATCTCTTGGCGCTCGGGCGGTAATATTCTACCGCTCGGGCGCCAAACATTCTGTCCAATGGTGCATTGGCGCTCGGGCAGTTCTTTTCTACCACTCGGGCGCCAGATGTTTTGTTCAACATCTTGGCTTATACTGTAACGATGCCATGCTTCTTATTTGAGTTCCTATAACCTCAATTCTGTCAATTAATCAACGTCTTATTACAGTAATTAAATCTCGGGCATTACATTTCTCCCCCCCTCAGATATGATTTCGTCCCCGAAATCACAGGCAATCAAATCAGATAAAGAAAGAAATGTATAATAAAATCAATCAGAAACTCACATCAGTGAAATACTCTGAACATCGTTACTTCATATCAGAATCAGTCTTCCAGGTAGCCTCTTCGAGGCCCTAATGACTTTATTGTACTTCCAACAGCAGAGTAGTCTTCATTCTGAAGTATCTCTCTTTCACGGATTTCTGATTTCAATCTGGAATAATAATTCAAGAAATATAATATCATAATATAACTCAAAGTAACAATGATAAAATCAACTCAAAATACTGGCTATACAACATCCGTATATACCAATCAACAGCTTATAACAAATCAACATCAACAGCTGTTATCAAATCTGTTTACTTCCAGTTAATTCAATATTCAATTTTTTGCCTCAAATATCAACGGTCATCTTCTGACGTTGGCATATTTAATCTGTCTATACTGAGTTGTCTTCCTTTCTTTTCTGAATCAGCTTCACTTCTTAAGTCATATCTCTGATCTTATCAGGTCCAATCTCGGGTACCTCAGAGATATTATCCCCATACGAAGGAAATCTACAATTCTTATTGCACCCTGCCTCGAATGAAACTATCTCAATACTCATTTGATAGCTATTCTTGTACAATAATTCTCAAGTGACAATGAATCTTGTCAACTAATGCTAACATCCAGCACTACAATTCCACAAGTATCCTCCAGTGTTTGGATAGTCCGCTCCGACTATCAATCGGCCTGTGAATGATATGTGAAAGAATTTGTTGTATATTCTGCTAAAGTGCGAAATCAACTGAAAATCACGGTCTGATATAGTCAACTTTGGCGTTCTGTATATTCTGATCACCTTTTTAACAGAAATCTCAGTCATCTAATCGTATCTGTACGTCTTCTTGTACGAACTAGAATCCACAGACTTGATCGGTCTGTCACTCTTAACTCAATTAAATACTAAATTTCGAGAGAAATGCCGTAGTTTCATCACGATATCCCAGGAAATGTGATCCATTTCCATTCAGGACTCGATAATCTATATAACCAATCTCCTGGTTTCATATGTTCTGTCTTTATCTGTCAGCAATTCAGACATTTCATTACAAATTCTGCCACAACTGGTCTCATCTGTTTCCCTAAAATCTGTCTTTTCAAGTCATCATACATTTTTCTATCATCAGAATAAATGTTGAATCAAAGATTGTGCATTTCTGATAATACCTGTCGTTCCACATCTGACAAATCTGGCACAAACAAATCAATTATTCATATACAATACAGTATCACGTACGTGATATTCTATTAGATACACTGCTCTGCTTTAATCATCGAAATCAAGTTCTGAACATTCTGATCAAATTTCTGAAATGATTTAATTCGCAAAAGCCGCTCTGATTTAACTCACACCGTATAGAATCCCAACGATATGTAATCTGTATCAAATACTGATCTAAAGATAACAAGTCTCAAGCAGATTCAATACAACAATCGTATATAATAGCTTGCTAAACTCATGCATCGATAAATATCTGACACCGATGTCGTTCTCAACCAACTGATCACGGTCTCACTGTGCTGAAATCAATCAGTATACTGTCTTCGGATATCGAATACCCCGAATACCATCTGTCTCATTCAAGATTCCTAATTCAACAGTTTCTGTGTACCCCTTTCCAGTTCTCAAAATATTCGATACAATACTCAGATATTCCACGACATCAGTCATATTCTTCGAATATATCAGAATATCGTAGATAAAACAAGCATAAAATCATCAGAATAATTCTGAACACAGGGTTTATCCACTCACAACCATAGCTGATACATCTCCAAAGAGAACCACTCCATCAGATGTAACTTTCGGCTAGTAAATCTTCTAACTGATAACTCAATTCTTTCAATTCAATCAGTGTCATTTTATACGAAGTTCCAAAAATAAGAACATTACCTGGTATCAAGTCAAGGCTGAAATCAATCTCCGTGACTGAAGGCAAACCCGAAATCTCATCTGGGCAGACTTTTGCAACTCTCCTGTCACTGGCAAATCCGTCAATGATACACTCAATTTCAGTAAATCAACTGAATACATAAGGAATCACTCAGTTTCTTTCGATAATCATCGAGTCATGAACATCACATATATCAAAGGTATTCTAAATCTAGAATTCTTACCATAACATGTTCATTCTTCGGCCATTTCAGGTCTGAATCTTACCATTTCCTGGAAATAATCTGCAATAGCTCTGTACTTGGCCAACACATCAATATCAATAATGCGGTCAGAATCAGATGACAACAGTACAGTACAAGCTAACTCAATCTCCTTTTCATCCTACTGTAGTATCCGATATTTCACAAAATTCGCTGATATCAACACTCTCCCAAACAAGTAGAAGATAATATCTACAGTAGATACGAACTCAACAAATAAATCATACATCAATGCAATTCATTCAGAAATCATGCTTAGGATGTACGAGTATCTCTCAATACATACACCGAATAATCATAAAGGAACATTTACCTGTCACTATATCATCAAGTGCATCTTGGGACTGTTCCTTGTTCGCTGCAACCATTCTGCCTTCCTGTTGGTCCTGGTTGTATCTGAGTAGAGGGTTATTGGAAAGAACGAACAACAGAAGATGGTTTATCAGTCTGAGTCATTGATCTAGATGACTCTGCTCCCTGGAATCTTCGGGAACCTCTCTGTGGACAAACTCTAGCAAAGTGTCCTTGCTATTTGCAAATGTTGCAACTACCATACACTCCTTGGCATTGCTCTGTGAGATGTCTTCCTCCACAGGTTCTACAATAGACCCCGACATAACTCGGGTTAGAACTATTGGAGCTAGATGAACCGCTCCCTAACTTCCTAAACTGCTTCTTTTGAGCTTTTAACTGTTCTTTCTTCCCAATACTACTACTACCAACCTCCAATTTCAAAGGGGATTGCAGGAATTGGTCTGGAGGTTGTTGATGTTTCTAAGATTGGATCACTTACAGCCTTTCTTGTTGTCGAATCAAACTTGCTTCGGGTCTCTTTGCTCTATTCAAGGCATCAGAAAAAGTATAAGGTCGGCCTGTGTTCACCAATGTCAATATCTCAGGATTCAATCCCTTCACAAACTGATCAGTTACAGCTTCATCACTCTCAGCCACGTGAAGAGCAAAACGTAGCAAGATAGAAAATTGAGCGACATATTCTTCAATATTTAACTGACCATCTTTCAAAGTTTCAAATTCTGCCCTCTTATCTTCTCGGTACGAGCTTGGGAAAAATCTTCGATAGAATTCAGCTTTCAAGACCTTCCACGTAATCACTGTACCACGCTGCTCTAAAACTTCTTTGGTTGCAATTCACCAGCTCTTTGCGACTTCCCGTAACTGGTGCCCAATCAGTTTAACTCTCCGTTCATTTGGGTAATCGAGTGAATCAAATAGCATCTCGATATCGTCGAGCCAACTCTCACAATCACTCGTCGTCTCGATACCCCTCAGAATCGGCGGTTGAAATGACTGAAACCACATCAACTGTGTTTCCATCAGAGTTTCTGACACATCCATCTGATCAATCACCCTACTTTCTCGTTCTGGAATTCTTCGAGGAGGTATATCTGAGGATCACAAGAGTAATCAATCACATGAGACAAATCCGTCTCAGTCCCTTTCTGATCAGCTTACCTCTGGTCAAGAATCGGTTCTGATTCATTTTCAAATAATACACATTACCAAATCAACTCAGATATTCAGGTAACATGTATCTTCAAAACAATAAACCCATATCGCAATATTAGCATATACAAGGTAATTCAACATTATAATAAATCACATGCTAGCAATCACATGCAAGGAAAGAAAATTCATTCTACCCCGCTCACTAACTTCTATCTCAGTATCAAAAACCAACAGTTCTAGACCTATTGCTCTGATACCACCTGCTGTGGGGACCCGGACGCTAATTCATGTCTTAAGCATTATTAATGTCAAATATAACAATTAAGAAAAGTGGGACTAATTTTTTTTTCTTTCTAAATTATAAATGCGGAAACGTAATAGTAGTCTATCTGATATATATGTCAAAGTCAAAGTACAATCATGTACTATATGTCTCTATCTCAACTAGGTTCAACGACTATATATCCAGTGCCGAATCCTATGCTGCTTCTGGGCCCGGATCTCCACGCTAACTAAAATCTCTCATCCTCTTCCTGATCCTGATCATGTCCCACCTCTTGTCATGCACACATATAAACAAGACAACAGCCGGATAACTCCGGTGAGAATTACATTCCCAGTATAAATCATGTATACATGCATTTTATATAAACAGATATAACAGCATGAAACAAATATTCATAACATGTATCAAAATATGAAACATGAATCAATACAAACTCTGAATCACACTCTGTGACTCTTAGACTCTGACTCGACTCATCCTAATCTAGGGATCCCTATCTGAATAAGAACGCAACATTCTCCCATCTACTTTACCCCAGCTAGATGATGGTACGTTCTTAGTCCCAGACTTTGTCTGTCTATATTAAAGATCTGCAATAGGAGTCGGTCTTCTCCTCAGTCTATCGATATATATCCAAAAGTCCAGTGACTTGGCGGTTCTGCCATGGCGGTTCAGCCAAAGACTCGGCGGATCTGTCTGACTCTAACTCATGCTTTGCTATAGACCAATAGACTAAGCATAATCAATATTAAGCATTGCAAATATCAAATGCAATAATCATTCAGTATGTGATTTTGGGAAACTCAAGTCAAATCTAACTTGAGTTGTGCAATCCCGCATCAACATTTACTTATATCTTTCGTTTCGTTCTATCGCTCTGACTCTGTCGAAGTCTCGAACTCACTGCCTGTCAAATAAATCTGGCAATAACAATATCGAATACATTGTATCAATGTATAACTCAATTCAAGACCTGTTCTGATCAATACTCAAATCAACATAATCTGATCCATATCAATGATATCATGATACAATCTTAATCAATACTGAATCTTATCAATATCAATCTACTGATGTTTCGACGGCATAACAATACAATCTCAATAACCCCGTCAATCTCAACATCACAGATATAATAACACGGATCATAATCAATATTAGTACAAGTCATAATCTCAACAATATATAACAGATCATAATCTCAAATCTGTACAAGCTCGTAATACCGGTAATACAATATCAGTATATAAAATTCAGCAACTCATCTGATCCAAATCTGAATAATATCACTATACCCAGCGATACAGTATAAATCAGATATCAATTCCAACAATTCATAATCGATAACAACATAATTCTGATATCACATCGGTCTAATCACAATCAAATTAACTCTGAAAATTGAAAACAATTTATACGGTATCTGTTCTTTGATCCGGTTTCGATTATACGATGTCTAACATATCAGAAACACCATATATGAATCATATCTAATTCTTTCAACATCATATTTTCAAATCCTATCAGAACATAAAAAAACTTACGTCCAGTTAAAGACTGCGTCGATAGGAACTCAGTACTTAAGTCGGATTAAAAATCAGACGGGCGGATCGAAATCTAAAGGCGTAAGGATTTTTGAAAGATTTCTCGTTCCTTTTCCTTTCTTTACTGCTGAATTCAAAGGAAGGTCTGTATATATATATATCCAATTTGCATGTTAAAGAAACGTGTCTTCTCCTTCTTTAATCCCGGTTGGCGCTCGGGCGGTCACAAGTTACTGCTCGGGCGCGGAAGTTTCTGTCGAGATACTCAGCCGATCATCTCCTAGCGCTCGGGCGGTAATATTCTACCGCTCGGGCGCCAAACATTCTGTCCAATGGTGCATTGGCGCTCGGGCGGTTCTTTTCTACCGCTCAGGCGCCAGATGTTCGGTCCAACATCTTGGCTTATACTGTAACGATGCCCTGCTTCTTCATTTGAGTTCCTATAACCTCAATTCTGTCAATTAATCAACGTCTTATTACAGTAATTAAATCTCGGGCATTACATGTGTGCTGGTGTGTGTTGTGCGGCTGGAATGCGTATCCAAGAACCTTAGTTTGGTTCTTTATAATTTTTGAAAATAAGTATTAAAGTTTAGGACTTTAGCCCTTTTTAGTTTAGGACTCAATTAGGCTCTTTGATCTTAATTAATTTGTGTCCTTTAAAGCCCATTTAATCATAAAATATATTTTTAATAAATGTGTTTTAATAATAATTTTGGGTCCATAAAGTCATTTGTTTGACTAAAACAGGCTTCTCTAATAAAATAAGACTCCCTTTGTAAAAAAATTGGACTTCAGAATTTTTAGAATATTTTAATCCTATTTAATCATATTATCGAGCGTTAAAAATAATAAGCGAAAAATATTTTCATCTTGGTCGTCACCGTTCTCTTTTCCCCGGCCTAATATCAAATATACGGACAAAAATCCTTAATTTCATGAAATCGTGCAAAGTTAGGAAATTAAACATTTAATCACAATAAAATATATCTTGTAAGAATATTTTAAATCAATTAAATAAAACAAATAATCAATTTAAATAACTTTCATGCATGCGGTTTACATAGACTGAATTTCAGACGTTATATCTAGTTTAACTGATGAACTCATGAGAGTGGATGCAGCTGAACATGTTTTCATGTCAAATTTCTTCAGAAATTCCTTTGTGTATTTGGTCTGACGAATATAAATATAAGTTTCCAGTTGCTTAACTTACAAGCCCAAGAAGAAAGTCAGTTCACCATCATGCTCATCTCGAATTTATCATGCATCAGCTTAGCAAACTTATCGCATAATTTGGGGTTATTTGACCCAAATATGATATCATCATCATAAATTTGAAAAAATAATAAATGATTTTTCATTGTAAACTTGAACTGTGTTTCATTATCTATTCCACTATAAAATCATGAATAATCAAGAATTTTGATATGGTCTCATACCAAGCTCGAGGTGCTTGTTTTAGACCAAACAAAGGTTTATTAAGATGATAAACATGATCAGAGAGTAAGTGATTTACAAAACCTAGAAGTTGTTCTACATACACTTCTTCTTGTAACTGACCATTCAGAAATGAACTTTTCGCATCCATTTGATATATTATGATGTTTTTTAAGGATGTGTAAGCTAGGAATATCCTGATTGCTTTCCGTCTAGCAACTGTAGCATAAGTCTTGTCGTAATCTATTCATTCTTCTTGTTTGCAACCTTGTCCGACCAATCTCACTTTATTGTGCAGACCTGAACCCTTTTCTTTCAGTTTGTTCCTGTATTCCGATTTGGTACCTATAATAGATTTTGAAAAAGGTCTTGGAACTAAAGTCCAGACATTATTATAGGTAAATTGATTAGGCTCTTCTTTCATAGTAATGACCCAACTTGGATCAGCTAAAGCTTCTTCAGTTTTCTGTGGTTTCAGTTGCGATATAAAAGCAGAATGTGTGAGAACCCAGGATTTTACGATCCGAAGCAAATCAAGTAAGTAATACGAACTTGAAGTTTAACTCAAACTAAGCTCAAAAATGTTTGTTCAAACTAAATAACTTGAAGATTAACTTAGATTTTCATTAAATTTAACTCGAGGAAGTAACTCCAAAGCTCGTGGATTAGCTCATCAGGAGGTCAAGCTACAAGTAACCGTATCCGTCAAAGTATTATCACTGAAGGAATAAAACCCCAGCTCAAGGTCACGATCTGTCAGCTCAAAGAAGCTCAACCAAACTTGTCCTAACAAGACCAAAAAGGGGAGTTATAGGTTGAGCTGAGGTTTGGACAAATGAAGTATGTAAGAGATAATCAATAAAGGAGCCAAGGGTTAGGATAAACTTAATATGCATGGGAGTTTGAATTATAATTATGACTAATCTAGAACTTGGAGAATGCATGAGATCTTGGATTTTCATGCATGAAACTTTGGACCAACATTATGACCACATTCATGGCTATTCTTGTTGACCAAGATTTCGGCCAAGGAGAGGTTAGGTGGAAGGCCTTTCTTTTCCTATAAATACTACTACAAGTTGATGAAGAACACACCAAAAAGTGCTCCAAAATTTCGGCCCTCACTCCTCAAAATCTCTTCAAAAATTCGGCCAAGTCAAGTGAGGGAAAGGAAGGAAGATTTCGTGCAGTCCAGTGCGGAAATCTTACGTCGAAGTGTTGTCTTATTGAAGACTGCAATGGCTAAAGTCGCGCCGAGGTGCTGCCTGATTTTTGGAAGAAAGCTTTGAACAAAAATCTACAAGAGTAAGTGGGCTTTTGTTACGTATACTTTTTGTATTTTTAAAACTTGAATATATAAGTTATGACATGCGTTTATGTGTGTCCTTTTTTCGAAAATTCAGTATGTTCTATTTTAAAATTTCGATCGATTATGTGCTCTGTTTGTTGTTCGAAATTCTTTGGTTCCGCTGAATCCGTCCGAAACTCTGATATCTAAAAACCCTGATACGTTCTGTCTGGTAAATCTGAATTTCGTGTTGCACTGTTACAAATTGATTTGAAATGGGACGAGAATTGTGATTCTGTCTGGCCCCCAATGGTGGGTATAAAACCATTTCTGTCTGGCCCCCATCGGTGGGTATAAAACCGTGTTCTGGCCTCACCCCTTAGAGGACTAACATATTGGGGACAATTTGACCATGGAAATGAGATGAGTAACAGTGTTCTGTCTTTTCTGACATGTTTTGTTCTGAATTGAGTTAATCGGTTTCTGAATTGTTCTGAATCATCTGATGAATTCTGTCATTTATTCGATTTGTCTCTGTCCTGATAAGTTAAGAATATTAAGTTTTGAAAGTCTGTTAAAAGAACGTTTTAAGAAAACTAAGTTCTATAGGTATCTTTGGAATCGATCGACCTCCACTTGCTGAGTGTTTTCCAAAACACTCACCCCTTACAAATTTCAGATAAAAATGAGGAGCAACTGGATGAGGAAGAGCAAGATGCCTTCTGGGGTTGGTGAACCGGAGATCAAGATCAGAACTCAAGATTTTGATTTTCTTTCGTTTCCGCTATTTGAAACTCTGATGTATTTTATTCCATTGTCATTGTAAGACAATACTTTATTTATGAAAAAGACTGGTTTCATTTGATACGAGGCTTTATTGTTTTAAATTTAATTGTTAAACAATGCCGGATGTCACCGATGCTTCGGACTCGGGGCGTGACATTTAAGTGGTATCAGAGCCGCCAGGTTCATAATCCCGCTGGGATTTTGACAGACAAAATTTGACAAAGTCAAATTTTGGCAAAAGCCTAGTGCATCCCAATTAGAGTCCAACATTCTTTTGTCCTTGAAATTCAACTTCCATCTGTTTCCTAAATTTCGAACAAATTTCAAAAATCTATCCCTTTAATTGCTTCGCAATTCTTAGAATCAAAAATTTTTCCACGACCACTTTAATTGTGCCCTTTATTTGTGCCTTTCTATCCTTTATACGATTCTGATGATTTACTTCCATTTCATCCTAGGAAATGGCTGCTCAACATACTCGCGCTCAGGCTGCTCTTCGTATGCGTCAGCTTACCATAGATAATCAAGCTAGGGAGATTGCAACCTTGAGGGCGCAACTGGCTAGGGAGAAGCTGGAAAAACAGGAGATTAGTGAGATTAGGCACATGTTGGAGACTGACGTACATCGACTTGCTCATCATCTGGACTTGGATGAGAGACAACTTCTTCAGATACCCACCGATTCAGCTTGCATTGCGCGTCTGGCTTCGCTGAACAGAGAATTGCTAGAGAGAGTAGAAACAGAAAGAGGACGTGCTGCTCAGGCCCGTCAGCGTCAGGAGGAGTATAGCGCCAGGCAGGATCGGTATATTTCGAAGCTTCACGGCACTATGGGCAGACTTCAAGAGCAGAACAACTACCTACATTTGGTGATAGAGAATATGGAAGAAGAGGAGGTAGAACCCATGGAGGTGGCCGGAGACGACAGTGCCAGCGACAGCGATGGCGGAGAGATGTTCGATTAGATTAGCATTATAATAAAGTATCTAGATTGTAGTAAACTTTTGACTAAGAAAATAATATGTGTACCAAACTATTTTTGAAACTTTCTATTATCTTATTACATATTTAAGAATGGATGAGTATCTTATTTAAATGTTTTTATAGGAAACCAACATGGACTTTCAAAGCATTATAAATGAACTTCAGAAACAACTTCAGGAAAAGGAGTCAGAAATTAAAACACTGAAAGAAAAGAATGATAAACTCGAGAGAGATAACTACCAGTTGGATGGGAATAACGTATGCATGATGGAGGATCTTCGTGAAGCCCGAGTGGAAGAGAAGAAACTACGCGAAGACGTTAGACGTTATGCTGCGTATCATCTAGAGTTAGAGTGTTAACACGAGACCACCAAGCAGGAGTTGAAGAAAGCGCAAGATAAGATTTTTACGCTCGAAATTCGGGAAAATAGTCTTCTCAAAACCCAACGTCGTCTTCAGGAGCGGATTGAAGAGCAAGAAATCGATGAAAAAGTGAGCCAATCAACAATACAAGAACTACAGGAGCAAGTAAACAGTCTCGATCACCACAACACACAACTGCAGAATTACATTGAGCACCTACAAAATGAGATGGTCAATATGGAAGAACTCATAGAACAACTGGAAGAGAACCTTGTGGAGAAAGAAATTAATGAAGCAGTAGGGGACGGAGAAGTTATAGACGAGTAGAGAGAGAGAGTTCTAGAATAGGCTTTGATTGTATCTAGAAATATTTGATTAATCATTTGTTTTGAAAAATATTTGGTTGTATGAAAAATTTTACAATTTAATGAAATTATTCCTTTGATTAAATATTGTGGCAAACAAATTAATAAAATACATGTTTTATAGGAAATGGCAGGCAGACCATCCCAAAACCACCGTAACCCTCGTGGTGCCAACCAAGATGAAAACCCACCACCACCACCTCCGAGAGTAAATCTCAGTCAAGAAGATATGATGGCAATAGCTACTATCGTAGTTGCAACGTTACAAGGATTCGTGAACCCATTGGCTAACGCCATCCAACCACCACCTGAACCGCAACCGCGTGGGATTAAGTACCATTACGAATCTCTCAGAAGAAATCGAGTTCCAACTTTCGATGGGAACCCGGACCCAGAGGTCAGCCACAACTGGCTCAAGAACGTCGAAACACAACTACATTTACTGGAGATACATGAAGAGCTGAGAGTGGAGGTTGTAACACCGTTTTTGGAAGACCGAGCTAGGAAATGGTGGGAAACTGTGTCGCCATCTTTGGCAGAAGTGGAAGAGATCACATGGCAGATTTTTAAGAGAGAATGTTTGAGACAATACTATCCCGCTGAATTTCGACTACAGAAGTTAAGTGAATTTGAAAATTTCAAACAGGCTCGGGACATGTCAATAATGGAATATACTTCCCGATTCAACGATCTGGGAACCTATGTCCCAACAATCATGTCGGATGAAACGTTAAAAATGCATCGATTCAAGAAGGGACTCAACACTCGAATTCAGTCGGCATTGGCAGTATTCAAGCCAAACAACTTTGCGGATTTGATGGGTGCTGCAATGAGTGCAGAAACTAATATCAAGCGACGCGAGGAAGAAAATAAGAACAAAAGACCGATGAGCTACTCAAAATGGTCCCAAGTTTAAGAAACCGAATTATTCAGGTGGGTCTTTCAAAGAAAATTCTGGCAGTGCTGGTAACACCGAAGGAAAGTGGTGTGATACATGTCGACAGAAACATGTTGGAGAATGTTATCGGAAGACAGGCGCTTGTTTTAAGTGCGGAAAGGTGGGTCGTAGAATTAAAGATTGCCCTGACAACAAGGACAAAGGGACGGGGCCCAGCAAGCAACATGAAAACAAGACTAATGCTCGGGTTTATGCAATAACACAAGAGGAAGCTGATAACACCAATGAAGTGGTGGCAGGTACCATCTTACTCAATAAAATGCCTGCATATGCTTTGTTTGATTGTGGTACCACGCATTCATTTGTGTCTAGAAGAATTGCTAAAAAGCTTAAACTTGAGCATGATATTCTTAGTGAACCGTTAAGGGTAGCAACACCTGCCAGCAAAACAATTGAAACACACAAAGTGTATCGAAACTGTACAATTTGTATCAGCAATCAATCTTTTGAAGTGGAATTAATTCAACTCAATATGGTTGAGTTTGACATCATTCTTGGAATGGACTGGTTAGCTAAAAACCATGCCATAGTAGACTGTCAAAAGAAAGATATTAGACTTCAGACTTCGACTAAGGAGGAAGTCATATACCACGGGAAGTCCAAAGAAAGGAAATCTATGGTATCTGCCTCACAAGCCTGAAGGCCATAAAAGGAGGAGAAGAGATTTATCTGGCAATGATCAATGAAGTCAAGAGAGAAGAAATTCCAAAGATGGAAGATATACCGATTGTTCAAGAATTTCTAGATGTTTTTCCCGAAGAGTTACCGGGTGAGATACCCGATAGGGAAATAGAATTTGAAATCAATTTGGTCCCTGGTGCTGAACCAATCTCAAAGGCACCATACCGAATGGCTCCAGCTGAATTAAAGGAGCTAAAGGAGCAACTGCAGGAATTACTAGACAAGAAGCAGATTCGCCCAAGTGCATCCCCATGGGGAGCCCCAGTGCTTTTTGTAAAGAAAAAGGACGGGAGCATGAGACTGTGTATTGACTACAGGGAGTTGAACAAGATCACCATAAAGAATAAGTACCCACTCCCAAGAATAGATGATCTTTTCGATCAGTTAAAGGGAGCCAAGGTCTTCTCAAAACTAGATCTGAGATATGGTTACCATCAGTTGAAGGTCAAAGCGGAAGACATCCCTAAAACTGCTTTTAGGACAAGATATGGACATTACGAATTCACAGTAATGCCTTTTGGCCTAACAAATGCTCCTGCAGCATTCAAGGATCTGATGAATCGGGTATTCAAACCATATCTCGACAAGTTTGTGGTTGTTTTCATAGATGATATCCTTTGTGTACTCACCAAGTGAAGAAATTTGAATTTTGGTTAAAAAGTGTGGCGTTCTTAGGGCATATAATTTCTGAATTAGGAGTGTCAGTAGATCCTAAGAAGGTAGAGGCAATCAAGGATTGGCCACAACCAATGACAGTTACTGAAGTCAGGAGTTTTCTGGGTTTAGCAGGCTACTATAGAAAATATGTGGAAGGATTTTCTTCGATAGCCATTCCACTCACCAAACTTACTCAGAAAAATTCGAAATTCATTTGGAATAAAGAATGTGAAAGAAGCTTTGAAACCCTAAAGACAAAACTCGAATCCACACCAGTACTAGTTCTTCCCGAGGATGGTAAGAATTTCACTGTATACAGTGACGCTTCAAAGGGAAGATTAGGGTGTGTGCTTATGCAAGAGGGTCAGGTAATTGCTTATGCCTCACGGCAACAAAAACCATATGAGCAGAATTACCCCACTCATGACTTGGAGTTAGCCGCAGTAGTATTTGCACTTAAAATCTGGAGGCACTAACTTTATGGAGTAAAATGCGAAGTTTTTACTGATCACCAGAGCCTCAAGTACATTTTCACTCAAAAGGAATTAAATATGAGGCAAAGAAGGTGGATGGAACTTCTCAAGGACTATGATCTGTCAACCAATTATCATCCGGGTAAGGCAAATAAGGTGGCGGATGCTTTGAGCCGAAGGAATCCTGGAAAGGCGAGCTTATCTTCACTATCAGTACAATCAAGTCTCCGAGAGACCATCAAACTGAAGCAGAATCATGATGCCTTCATCCTTAAAATAAAAGAACAGATCCAAGAAGAAAAAGCTCCAGAATTGCAAAGTGTTTAGTCTGTCAACAAGTAAAGGCGGAACGTCAAAGGCCTGGTGGACTGTTACAGCCATTGGAGATACCAGAATGGAAGTGGGATAACATCTCCATGGATTTCGTAGTAGGACTACCACGATCAAGGCAGGGTCACGATGGGATCTGGGTAATCATTGACAGATTGACCAAGTCTGCCCATTTCTTGCTAGTACGGATGAATTATAATTTGGATAAATTAGCCACTTTGTATATGGACAACATAGTGAGGCTACATGGAGTTCCGGCAAGTATACTGTCTGATAGAGACCCAAGATTTGTATCAAAATTTGGAAGAGTTTCCAAAAGGCTATGGGAACCAAGATTACTCTCAGCACGACCTATCATCCCCAGACTGATGGCCAAACCGAAAGGACAATTCAAACCCTCGAAGATATGCTGAGGGCATGTGCACTGGATTTTTCTTGAAATTGGAGTGAACAGTTACCCTTGATCGAATTTGCCTATAACAACAGCTATCACAGTAGCATCGAGATGGCTCTGTTTGAGGCATTGCATGGAAGGAAGTGTAGGTCGCCTCTATATTGGGATGAGGTCGGAGAAAAAGCTGTTACCGGACCAGAACTTATTCAGTTAACCGTTGATAAAGTAGTCATAATCAAGGAGAGACTCAAAGCAGCCCAAGATAGGCAGAAGAGCTGGGCCGATCTGAAGAGAAGACCCTTAAAGTTGGAAATTGGTGAGAAAGCTTACGTTAAGGTCTCTCCAATGAAAGGAGTAGTTCGGTTCAGTAAATCCGGAAAGTTGAATCCGAGATATGTGGGACCATTCGAAATACTGGAGAAGGTAGGAACCTTAGCTTACCGTCTAGCTTTACCGCCTGATATGTCCATGATACATAATGACTTCCACATCTCACAGCTGAGAAAGTATGTCTCAGACCCGAGTCATGTACTCAAGGATGTACCACTGATGATTGAAGGAAAACTCAACGAAGAACTTAAATACGAAGAAGTCCCTATCCGAATAGTGGACACGAAAGACCAAGTGTTGAGACACCGGACAATACCTTATGTCAAGGTACAGTGGTCAAATCATGCTGAAAGGGAGGCAACTTGGGAACTCGAGGAGAAAATGCGATCACAATACCCTCATCTATTCGAAAGAACAAGCTAATGCAAGTTTCGGGGACGAAACTTTCAATAAGGAGGGAGGGATGTGAGAACCCAGGATTTTACGATCCGAAGCAAATCAAGTAAGTAATACGAACTTGAAGTTTAACTCAAACTAAGCTAAAAAATGTTTGTTCCAACTAAATAACTTGAAGATTAACTTAGATTTTCATTAAATTTAACTCATGGAAGTAACTCCAAAGCTCGGGGATTAGCTCATCAGGAGGTCAAGCTACAAGTAACCGTATCCGTCAAAGTATTATCACTGGAGGAATAAAACCCCAGCTCAAGGTCACGATCTGTCAGCTCAAAGAAGCTCAACCAAACTTGTCCTAACAAGACCAAAAAGGGGAGTTATAGGTTGAGCTGAGGTTTGGACAAATTAACTATGTAAGAGATAATCAATAAAGGAGCCAAGGGTTAGGACAAACTTAATATGCATAGGAGTTTGAACTATAATTATGACTAATCTAGAACTTGGAGAATGCATGGGATCTTGGATTTCCATGCAAGAAACTTTGGACCAACATTATGACCACATTCATGGCTATTCTTGTTGACCAAGATTTCGGCCAAGGAGAGGCTAGGTGGAAGGCCTTTATTTTCCTATAAATACCACTACAAGTTGATGAAGAACACACCAAAAAGTGCTCCAAAATTTCGGCCCTCACTCCTTCTCAAAATCTCTTCAAAAATTCGTCCAAGTCAAGTGAGGGAAAGGAAGGAAGATTTCGTGCAGTCCAGTGCGGAAATATTACGTCGAAGTGTTGTCTGATTGAAGACTGCAATTGCTAAAGTCGCGCCGAGGTGCTGCCCGATTTTTGGAAGAAAACTTTGAACAAAAATCTACAAGAGTAAGTGGGCTTTTGTTACGTATACTTTTTGTATTTTTAAAATTTTAATATATAAGTTATGACATGCGTTTATGTGTGTCTTTTTTTTGAAAATTCAGTATGTTCTGTTTTAAAATTTCGAACGATTATGTGCTCTGTTTGTTGTTCGAAATTCTTTGGTTCCGCTGAATCCGTCTGAAACTCTGATATCTGAAAACCCTGATACGTTCTGTCTGGTAAATCTGAATTTTGTGTTGCACTGTTACAAATTGATTTGAAATGGGACGATAATTGTGATTCTGTCTGGCCCCTAATGGTTGGTATAAAATCATTTCTGTTTGGCCCCCAATGGTGGGTATAAAACCATTTCTGTCTGGCCCCCATCGGTGGGTATAAAACCGTGTTCTGGCCTCACCCCTTAGAGGACTAATATATTGGGGACAATTTAACCATGGAAATGAGATGAGTAACAGTGTTCTGTCTGTTCTGATATGTTCTGTTCTGAATTGATCAGTTAATCGGTTTCTGAATTGTTTTGAATCATCTGATGAATTCTGTCATTTATTCGATTTGTCTCTGTCCTGAAAGTTAAGAATATTAAGTTTTGAAAGTCTATTAAAAGAACGTTTTAAGAAAACTAAGTTCTATATGTATCTTTGGAATCGATCGACCCCCACTTGCTGAGTGTTTTCCAAAACACTCACCCCTTACAAATTTCAGATAAAAATGAGGAGCAACTGGATGAGGAAGAGCAAGATGCTTTCTGGGGTTGGTGAACCGGAGATCAAGATCAGAACTCAAGATTTTGATTTTCTTTCGTTTCCGCTATTTGAAACTCTGATGTATTTTATTCCATTGTCATTGTAAGACAATACTTTATTTATGAAAAAGACTGGTTTGATTTGATACGAGGCTTTATTGTTTTCAATGTAATTGTTAAACAATGCCGGATGTCACCGATGCTTCGGACTCGGGGCGTGACAGAATGTATGAACAAATTTAACATCTAATTTTTGTTTTTCACTGGATCAGATGGGTTACTTGATACAAAATTCTGTGGATGGTTTCTGTTCCATCTGTAGTATGGATCTATTTGACAAGTTTGCAAATCTGGTTCATTTTGTAACAGACCAGTTTCTTCTGCTTCGTTTGGAACAAAATCATTTTGAGGTTGAATATTATCTAGTAGTTCATCAAACTGATTATCAGAAACTGTATCCTGTACAACTGGTGGTTCTACCACTTCTGGCTCTGTTGTTTGAAGGGATTTTTGACAATATGATTTTCATCTTCATTGTCATCCTCCAACTTATTTCTGTTAAGCAATTAATCATCTTAACTGGATCAGTTGGCTTATCAGTTAGCACAGTCTCATTAAATAAAACATGTATAGATTCTTCAACATTAAGAGTACCTTTGTTGAATATCCTATATTCTTTACTAATTGATGAATATCCTAAGAATAATCCGTCATTAGATCAACATTGTAGGCAGTTAAGTGATTCTTACCATTGTTATGAATGAAGAATTTGAACGCGAATATTTTAAAGTATGAAACCATACTTTTCTTACCATTTCAGATATCATATGGTGTTTTCGAATGATTCTTAATCATCATTGATCTGTTATGAGCATAACACGCTGTGTTAACTGTCTCTGCCCAAACCTTTGAGAAATACCAAAATCAGCTAGCATTGTTCTTGTTGCCTCCTTAAGAGTTCTATTTCTCCGTTCAGCTACACCATTCTGTTGTGGTGTTCTTGCAGCGGACAACTAATGCCTGATTCCTAATTTTCAAGAAATTGAGACAATGTCTGATTGAAAAATTCAGTTCCGCATTATGATCTTATTCTATCAATCCCAACTAATTTCTCATTTAAAATTTTTTGAATAGTTTTATTAGTTGTAAAGCAATTTGTGTCTTTGTATTGAAAAAAATGACTCAAGTAAATCTTGAGAAATCATCAACAATCATAAGAGTGTATTTAATTCTTCCTAAGCTTGTGACTGATATTGGACCAAATAGATCCATAAGCATCAGTTCTAAGCATTAGGTTGAATATTTACTTTTTTTGTTTTTGAAAGAGGATTTAACTTGCTTCACGAACTGACAAGCAAAACAAATTTTATCTTTTGAAAAATCACATTTAGGTAGATCAGTTACCAGTTCATGTTTGATCAGTTGTGCAATGGCTTTGAAATTTAGATGGATCAATCTTTTGTGCCAGAGCCAGTTTTGAGATTTATTTAAAGCTACGAAGCAAACTGGCTTATCGGGTGGATTGCTCCAACTCACTTTGTATGTGACTCCACATATATTTTCTGTCATAATTACATCATCAATTGCATTTTTAACTGAACATACATGCTTACTAAATTCAACTGAATGATTATTATCGCGTAGTTGACTAATGCTGATTATGTTATATCTCAAGTTGTCAACAAGTAATACATCATTAATGAAAATATTATCATGGATAAGCTTATCCTTACTCACAGTTTTACATTGTGAGGCATCCCAAAAACTGATCTTGGGACTAGAATATTTGATTAGTTGAGATATCAGTTCAGCGTTTCCAGTCATATGTCTTGAGCATTCACTTTACAAGTACCAGACTAAATCATTGATCAAATTACCTGTAACCTGCAATCACAAATAATGAATAAATTTGATACCCAAATCTATTGGGTCCAAAACTGATTAGTCCTTTGGGAACCCAAATTTGGATCAGTTGAACTGATCTACCATTTTCTATGTTCCAGATAATCTTTCCTGACTTGTCTGTGACTGGTGAGTGCGGATAGGTTGATACAAAATTTGTTTGTGATTTTGTCCTTATTGTTAATCAGATATAATTTTTGAATAGGCTTGCTATTATAATAACCTTATTGTTCATACAATATCGTTTTTGAACATGCTTGCTATAATAATAATTATTATAATAGCCTCTTGCTGAATTTCGTTTACAATAACTGAACTTCTTTGGTGACCAGTTACACATTAGCTGAATTCCAGGGACCGTACCCAATTCCATGTCGCATTGCCTTGTTCATGTTTTCAATGATTTTTCAACTTGTTTTTCTACCGGCTTACTAAACTCAAGATTCTCATGTACCATTACTAATTTAACAAAGTGAATATACTTCCCTTTGCTCGTATTCAGTTTTGGCATTGTACCACTTGTTGAGGGATCATCTTGGCTATTGAAGCCCAAACCAGCCTTATCTTCAACTAGTTTTTGTGACCTGATCTCAGCTGCTGAATCAATGAATTTCTCTCTCTCTTTTCAGCTATGAGCTTAGCAATCTCCTCTTTGACATTTAATTTTTCAATTGATTTAAAGCTATCAGCTATGTCAGTTGAGGGGTCAATTTTCTTTTCCTTAGCTTCCTCAAAAAGAGAGAGCTAGCTTGCGGTACTCATTTACCATATCGTGCAGTGTAGAAATAAGTTCTTCTCGTGTGAAATCAGTTGAGATAAAGTCAAATACCTGATCACTGCTGGACTCTAGCTCGTCATCATCATCCATGAGGCATTTCACCTCCTCCTCATGACTTGAGCTCTCAGTTTCAGATGCTTCGCTGTCTGAGCCAGCCCACTTTGACTTGTTCTTTTCAGCTACCAAATCTTCATGATTTTTCCTGAATGATTTCTTCTCATCCTTGAATCTTTTTTGTGCTCGAAGGGGTTTTTACCCTTCTCAACTGATCTTCTATTGTAATTTCTAGACTTTGGACATTCAGCAATGAAATGACCAGTATTTCTGTAGTTGAAGCACACATTTGGTTCCTCCTTGAATTCATTTTTATGATAGTTTCTCTAAAAAAAACCTTGATTCTTTCTCATGAACTTTTCAAACTTTTTCATAAACAATGACATTGCGTCATTGCTCAGCTGTTCTGCTGAATTCTCAACGAAAACTATTGGTTCAAGTTTCAGTGCGCTTATAGCAGTTGCAACTGGTGGAATTATTGGCTCGCCATATCTGGTTTACATCTCGAATTCATAGGATTTTAAATCTGCAAATAATTCATGTAGTTCCATCTTGTTCAGGTCTTTTGATTCCCTCATGGCCATGGTTTTGACATACCACTCCTTGGGAAGGCCACACATTACTTTTAGGGCAATCTCTTTGTTTGAGTTCACTCTTCCAAGTGCATTCAGTTCGTTTAAAATACTGCTAACTCTTTCACCAAATACACCCATCTTTCATCTTGATGTTATCAAATTTCTGAACAGCAATTGGTGGCTTGTTTTCTTTTGTCTGCTCATTTCCTTCACATAGCTGAATCAACTTTTCCCGGATTTCTTTAGCTGATTTACACATTTTGATTTTGATGAATGTGTTTTTGTCCAGAGTCTTGTACAAGATGTCCTTGGCAACATTGTCCAAGTTAGCCTTTTTCTTATCTTCTGAAGTACAATCATCTCTTGGCTTTTCTATTCGATGTATTGCTCCATCAATAAGAGCAACAGTTGTATAAGATTTCATAATCTTCATGGTTCAGTCAGTTATGACATACCACATGTCATCTTCCTGAGCCACTAGATTTGCCTGTGTTATGATCTTCGAATCATTAAACTCTTCTGTGGAGAACATTTGAATCTTGTTTAATGATGACATGAATTTTAGTATCAGTTTGAGTGTGAGAGAGTATTAAAGACAAGAGTTATATCTCTAATGTCACTTGATAGGATCAGTTAAGGTAGTTGGAGTGTTTCGCAGGGGAGGGAGCTGAATAAACACTTTGGATTTTTGTTTCTTTTTTAAATATGAATCAATTCTTTATAGAACTTATCCTAAAATCTTGTTTTTTGATATAAATCATTCAAATGATAGTGCGGAAATAGACTGAAATATAAATTGAATACTGAGGAGTGGCATAATGTAAAATTGAAATAATCACTGAAATGAACACATGAATTTTTACGGATGTTCGGAGACTTCAAATGTTCATGCGTCACACTTTCTTTAACAATGATAGGTTTTTACTAGAGGACTTTGTTTAATTGGTGGGAATAAACATTTTTATTAGCATTTTTAATTTAGTAATTTAATTTTTATATGAAGTTATTAGTATAGTAATAGTGGGTTAGAATTTTAATTAGTTGATAATTATTAATTAAACAAATTCTGCCACCTAATTTATTAAAACACATGCACACACACACTTTTTCACACACACTTACACGTTCACCTTTGAAGGAGAGTAAGGTTATTGAGTTCTCATTTTCAGCAGACTCCATATCACCCTTGTCCTACATATTCTGAGATTTAACGTTGGTTTATTGGAAAAAATAGCGCCATGTTCATCTCGGATCGTCTCTCGCATCATTCCCGCTTCGGTGTCGTAGTTTCGGTAACGTTAATTATCAAAAGGCATGTATATTCTTTAGCTCTTGCATCGATCTTGTCATAGTAATGATTTTTATGTTTATTGTATGAAAAACATGTGTATGTTATGAAGAAGTTTGAGCAAATATGGTTGGATCACTTTTGAAACTGTTTTTGGATCTCAAAACACGAAATTTTCTGTCTTTTTAATTACTGCGATTTTTTGGTCGGTTTTCTGGAAAAACTTTCAACATATAAATTGTAGAACTTTCTGATACCTTCGATTTAACAGTAAATTCAAAATATTTCGATAAGAAATGAGTGAATTATGATTGTTTTCGTGGGACTGCTAAAACTGCATTTTCTGAAAATGCGTTCTTGAAGTTTGCAGGATTCGTTGGCCACCGTCGGACATGTGCTGCTGCTTTTAGATATTTTATGAGATGTATTTAGGTGTTATTTGGTGGTTCGTTTGGGTCGGGAATGGCTTGGGATGTAATAGAAGTCGTAGGAAGCTCAATGATGTCGTATTACGGGTTATTGTTGTATTAAAGTGCTTGTCGATTCTTGGGGACATTTGGGGTGTTCGTACGGGTTTGAATCAATGTAATAGAATCCTATGATGAGTCTTGAGGTGTTAGTTCATGGTTCCTAGGCTTGGATTGGAAGAATGAATCAATAGGTTAGTGAATTTTCGCTATTTTGCAAGTCCAAAGGGTACCCGGACCCCGGCAGGGAGTCCGTGTCCATTTTTCCTTCAAAATGCAATTTTCCAGCATCTACACGGACCCCGACACGGACCCTTACATGGGACGGGGTCCGTACTCCTTTAAAAAAAATATTTAAAATTTTTTTTAGGGATTGTTTTGGTGTTTGATGTTATGATTTAGTACAATGATTAAACGAGGTCAAGTCCCGAGAGATTTAGAATATTTTGTCATTTTTGGGTGTGAGCATGACTATACGTCTAACTTATGCAAGATAAGGATTTGGAATCATGTTAGTATGTGCAGCAGTGGCCCCAAGCGAGATCCAACGAATCCCTCAACGCCAAGTAAGTATGTTCGACGTGCAAAAGAAAATATTTTAATTTTTTGAGGTATGCTAAATGTCTTGTGACCAAATTATGAACGGGTTTGGAAGTCGGTGAACGTGGCCGAGGACTTTTCCGCCCCAGTAAAGTATGACCGGGTTTAGATCAGGATTGGAAAGCGGTGAAGTATGACCAGGGAATAATCCACCCGTTAAATTATGAACGAGGATCTCATGTATGTGGAAGTGGACTTTCCCTTGCCAGCCAGTACTGTGGTTTAGTCTGATCAGGCGTATTTATGTACGGGTCATTTGCTTTGAAACATATCTCTACGCAAAAATATTTTATGTATGCTCAAGTATGTATGATGCAAGTATGTTTAAGAAAATTCTTATGATGATGGCACGTCAACGTTTATGCTACTACGTTCATGTTTCAAGGACGTTTATGCTATTACGTTCAAGTTTCAAGTATGTGCGTCTTATTATAAAGGTGCAAGTGGTTTTATTATGTATTACTTGTTATTTTCAGTTTATGCATGTTGAGTCTTTAGACTCACTAGACTTGATCGATGCAGGTGAGGATGAATTTCAGGACACGAGAGGTGAGGACCAGTGAGCTGGCTTGGATTGAGCGGGAGGCTAAATGTAACACCCTCTGATCGGTTTTAATAAAATAACAGCGGAATTTAAAAATTTCTTAAAAGAAAGAAGGATTTAAAATACATTTCAATATATAATCAAAAGTATATACATGATCAATGAAATGATCAACAAAATACAAAATATCATTTTTATGATCATGTCCAAAATGCTAGCAAAATAGCCCTCTTCCTTCCTTCTCTTATGCATATGACTCAGGCCCCATTCAACATCCCGGCTCGTCGCTCTTATCTGCATCACATGAAATAACTGAAATGAGTATAAAACTCAGCAAGTGGAACTCTTACATAGCAATGGATACATAGCATACTCTGATAAACATGACTTTGAAAACATTAAATACCATCAACTCTGAAACATAAATATCATAGCATAACATAACAATAACGATGGTATTTCTCTTTTCTCTGATGGATTGATATCTAAATAGTATCTCTGTCTCTGTACCTATATCCCATCGATATAAATCGATACTCTGTTGGGATATAAGCCTATGGTCGTTGATCAACTAATTGCATGCAATCTCTGACTATGTATCTATCAATCCATATATCATTTGACCTCTCTCTTTGGCATTTCATCAAACACTTTGCATACTCTTTTCTTTTGTATTCCCTTTGACATAATTGAGATATAAAATGCCTCTAATATACAACAAAGTGTATTAATACATATCTTGAATCAAATGGAATGGAATAACATGTTAAAACCATTGAACACAATACATATATTATCATGTGAGCACAAGGAAATGAATCCCACTTACAACACTTGGATCACATGATTCTATTCTCTTGGTACACTTCCTACAACAATAAACCAAATAATGAACCATCAACATCTCAATAATCACAAACTCATACCATTAAATCCATAAAATCAACACCATCAACAAACCAATAATCTCCCAACATCAAAATCCAAGAAATAACCAAAGCCATAAGCTTACCTTAGCTCTTAGAACCAACAATGACCTTGATCTTACTACAAATACCCAACAAAATGCTTGAATCAAAGGCACAAAATGAAGAAATTGAGAACCCTAGGTCACATAAGCTGAAGAAATCGAGAATGAGGAGAGAAATGAAGCCAACTCTTGCATTTATAACACTTAAATCTCGAAAACACGCTTACAATGTTTACGCACCGCAGGTGCGCTCCAAAATACACCGCGGGTGCGCTAGGCATTCTGTAACACTTCCGAAAATCCAAGGTGACGACCGCGGGTGCGCTACAAAACTGACCGCGGGTGCGCTAAAGGTTCTGCCATGCCACCGCGGGTGCGGTCCCTTTCTCAATGCGGGTGCGCTGCCTCTTCTGTCTAGTCACCGCGGGTGCACTGAAAAATGGAGTGCGGGTGCACTCTCCTCTGTAGCCAACAACCAACTTTGCATCTAAAAATCGAATCGCAACTTCGCTTCTCTTCATAATCCGGCAACACTCCCAACAAGAAAGTTGCACCTCTATACCTTATCCAACCACTACAATTGGCCTCAATATGCTAATTACCAAGAATTAAACCACAACGACGCTACAATAAAACCACATCATCTAATATCAACAATACTATAAACCATAAATCGCAACTCTTAACAACGAAACTATACTTAATCTTAACCAAATAGTCAATAAACATACGAAATCTTAAACCGTACCGTTCACCAGGCTTGGCTATTACAATCTCCCCTCCTTAAAGGAATTTCGTCCTCGAAATTGAAGTCACTGCACAAACAACTCAGGATACTTCTCTTTCATTTCATCCTCTGGTTCCCACGTGGCTTCTTCAATCAAATGATTCCTCCAAAGGACTTTAACAATGCCGATCTCTTTGTTCCTCAACACTTTAAATTTGCGATCCAGAATCTGGACCGGAATCTCTTGGTACGTCAAATTCGGCGTCAAATCCAATGGCTCGTGACGAAGAACATGGGAAGGATTCGCAATATACTTCCTAAGCATGGAGACATGAAAAACATTATGAACTCTGTCAAAATTTGGCGGTAGGGCTAACCTGTAAGCTCGATCACCGACTCTGTCCAAGATCTCAAATGGGCCAATAAATCTCAGACTCAACTTTCCCTTCTTGCCAAAGCGCATCAAACCATTAAGAGGTGCTATCTTCAAGAACACATGATCACCAACCTCAAACTGCAACGGCCTACGACGTACATCAGCATAGCTCTTCTGTCTCGACTGTGCTGTCTTCATCCTCTCTTGGATAACAGCAACAACATCAGCTGTTTGTTGGACCAACTCTGGACCCAACATCTTCCTCTCGCCAATCTCATCACAATATAAGGGAGATCTACACTTTCTGCCATAAAACGCTTCATACGGTGCCATGCCAATCGTCGCTTGGTAGCTATTATTGTACGTGAACTCAACAAGAGGCAATTTGGAATCCCAGCTACCAGGATAGTCGATAGTACAAGCTCTGAGCATATCCTCTAAAATCTGAATAACTCTCTCTGATTGACCGTCACTCTGGGGGTGATATGCTGTACTGAATGCTAACCGTGAACCCATAGCTCTGTGCAAACTCTTCCAAAACTCTGAAGTAAATCTAGGGTCACGATCAGACACAATCGACACCGAAACACCATGAAGTCTAACAATCTCAGCCATGTACTCTTCGGCATACTGGTTCATGGAATACGTCGTCTTGACTGGGAGAAAATGCGCTGACTTGGTCAATCAATCAACGATAACCCAAATAGAGTTATAACCTTTCTGCGTTCTGGGAAGACCAGTCACAAAGTCCATCGTAATGTGCTCCCATTTCCATTGAGGAATCGGCAATGATAGCAATGTCCCAGCAGGTCTCTGATGCTCGATCTTCACCTGCTGACAAGTTAGGCACTGAGAAATAAACATGGCAATATCCTTCTTCATACCTGGCCTCCAATAGAGTCTACGAAGATCTTGATACATCTTGGTGCCACATGGATGTATCGAATATGGCGCGGTATTTGCCTCTGTCAAGACGTCTTGCCGAATATCATCACCAGCAGGAATACATATACGGCCTCTAAATGTCACCAAACCATCTCTATTCATCTCAAACTCTGAATTACCTCTCTCCTCTGCTCTGGCTCTCAACTCTATCAACTGTAAATCATTAGTCTGTTCTCTACGGATCCTGTCTGTCAAAGTAGCCTGAATGACCAACGCTGAAAGCGAGCAATGGTTTCCGGAACCAACAAAGCTATCTCCTCTCGCTGCAAGTCTAACAACAACGGCTTCTGGATCATAGAACTCAAAGAAGAACTTGACTTACGGCTCAATGCATCTGCTACAACATTCGCCTTCCCTGGGTGGTAAATAATCGTCACATCATAGTCTT
This sequence comes from Primulina tabacum, assembly GCF_025594145.1. Lineage (NCBI taxonomy): Eukaryota > Viridiplantae > Streptophyta > Magnoliopsida > Lamiales > Gesneriaceae > Primulina > Primulina tabacum. Next base: position 21,920,373 of record NC_134560.1, on the reverse strand, counting down.
TGACAAGCTCTAACCACCGTCTCTGTCGCATATTGAGTTCTTTATGAGAAAACAAATACTTTAAACTCTTGTGGTCCGTGAAAATTTCACACTTTTCGCCATATAAGTAATGTCTCCAGAATTTCAAGGCGAAAACCACAGCTGCTAGTTCCGGATCGTGCGTAGGATAATTCTTCTCGTATTCCTTCAACTGGCGAGAAGCATTGGCTATAACTTTTCCATGTTGCATCAGCACTGCACCGAGGCCCTTCTTCGACGCATCGGTATAAACAACAAAGTACTCTTAACCACTGGGCAATGCAAGTACCGGAGCTGTCGTCAACTTATCTTTCAACTCCTGGAATCCACTTTGGCATTCATTGGACCACTCAAACTTCACAGTCTTCCGTGTCAGATTGGTTAACGGCAGGGCAATCTTGGAAAAATCTGAAATAAAAAGACGATAATAACCCGACAAACCAAGAAAACTGCGTACCTCTGATACAGTGGTAGGGATAGGCCACTTCTGTATCGCCTCTATTTTCACTGGATCAACAGCTATACCATCCTTCGAAACAACATGGCCTAAGAAAGAAATCTGCTCCGACCAGAACTCACATTTCTTCAACTTAGCATACAACCTCTTCTCTCTCAACAACTGAAGAACAACTCTGAGGTGCTCTGCATGAAGCTCTCTGGTCTTGGAATAAATCAATATGTCATCGATGAAAACAATGACAAAGCTATCCAAATACGGCTTGAACACCCGGTTCATAAGATCCATGAAGACTGAAGGAGCATTAGTCAGACCGAAAGACATAACAAGAAATTCATAATGACTGTACCTGGTCCGGAACGCCGTCTTAGGGATATCAGACTCCCTAACTTTCAATTGATAATAACCAGATCGCAGACCAATCTTCGAAAATACTGTAGCCCCCTGCAGTTGATCAAAATGGTCGTCTATCCGTGGCAACGGATATATATTCTTGATAGTCACTTTGTTGATCTCTCTGTAATCAATGCAAAGTCGCAAAGACCCATCTTTCTTTTTAACAAAAAGAACCGGAGCTCCCCAAGGCGAAGAAGTCGGCCGAATAAAGCTTTATCCAAAAGATCCTACAACCGCGTCTTCAACTCTTTCATCTCTATAGGGGCCATTCTGTATGGAGCCTTAGAAATAGGAACCGTACCCGGAACTAGATCAATCACAAACTCTACATCTCTGTCCGACGGTAAACCCGGAACATCATCCTCAAATACATCAAGGAACTCTCTCACAACATCAATATCATCAATATTCAACTTCACAATTCTATCCATATCAACAATCGAAGCCAAAAACCCATCACAACCTCTAAACAACAACTTCTTAGCTTCAAGACACGAAATAAAAGGAAGGACCAGCGAAGTACCTGCACTGGCTAGCATATCTTCCATATTGCCATCATCTGCAAATTTCACCGTCTTAGCAAAGCAATCAATCACTGCACGATAGGTTGATAGCCAATCCATGACAAGTATAATATCAAACGCAACCATCGGAATAACAATCAAATCGGCATAAACCACTCGCTCATCAATTTGAACAGAACACGCATACACAATAGACGTCGGGCACAACACATCCCCAGAAGGTAATACAACATTAAACTGGAGGGGAAGAATAGAAGGAACTGAACCCAAAGATCTCAAAAATAGTTCAGACATAAAAGAATGAGTAGCACCTGTATCAATCAATGTCGTAGCTACTCTGCCTGAAATTAAAATAGTGCTAGAGATCACAGAAGAATCATGGTTTATACCTTCCTTCGTCATGGTGAAGATGCGACCCTGCACCTACTCTTTACCCGATCCTCTTGGACAATCCTTGGCAATATGGCCTGCAGTGCCACATCTGTAGCAAGTGTGAATACCAAATCTGCACTCACCCCTATGATGCCTGCTGCACTTGGGACACAACGACTTCTCTGGATCAAATGGAACTGCCGGTGCTTTAGGACTCGGCTCTATCTTGCCTTTCCCCTTGAAATTGCCCTTTCCTCTTTGGCTTGAACCTTGACCTCTTTGAGCAATGGCCTGCTGCCTCGCCTGCCTCTCTCTGGCAATGTCTTTCTCATCTTGCTCGGCCAACAATGCTTTAGCAACAATCTCTTTAAATGTCACCGCTTTGGACATATTGATGTCCCTTCTGATCTCTGCTCGAAGGCCTCTAATGAAATGAGCACCCTTGTCTTTATCATTGGAGGCAATGTATGGGGCAAACAGACAGCCCTCCTCGAACTTCAGAATGTACTCATCGACATTCATACCTCCTTGACGAAGCTCTAAAAACTCAGTCACCTTCCGAGCTCGAAGTGCATCTGGGAAGTACTTCTCATTGAAAAGATCAGTGAACTCTTGCCACTTCAATGCCGGAACATCCACACTAACCTTGGTAGCATTCCACCAAATGCGTGCAGCTTTGACTAACATGAACACTGCACAACCAATTATGTCCTTGTGTTCGTAATGGAGATGATCAAATATCGCCTCAAGTGCTTTTATCCACTTTACGGCCACCAATGGATCAGTGCTTCCTGCAAATTCCGGCGGATCCATTCTCTTGAAAACAGTAAATATCCCATCGGTTCCAACTGCTTGAGCAACTTGGCCTCTCCCTTGGCCTCTACCTTGACCTTTTCCTTGCATACGGAGCAACTGTTGGATCTGCTCACTGTGGACCTTGGCTTGCTCTTTCAGTAACTTGCCGAACTCGTCGACAACTCTCGATGAAGAACTATCCTCACCGTCTGCAGCCTTTCTCTTAGGAAGCATAACTCCTACAATGTGCTCACATAATACATATCAACCATAACAATGAATAGATGTAGAAAAAGACATACCCGGACTGTTGAAAGTAGACGAAGTCATATGCATTGGTCCGAAGAACGGTGCTCTGATACCACTAAATGTAACACCCTCTTACCGATTTTAATAAAATAACAGCGGAATTTAAAATTTTCTTAAAAGAAAGAAGGATTTAAAATACATTTCAATATATAATCAAAAGTATATAAATGATCAATGAAAGGATAAAATAAAATACAAAATATCATTTTTATGATCATGTCCAAAATGCTAGCAAAATAGCCCTCTTCCTTCCTTCTCTTATGCATATGACTCAGGCCCCATTCAACATCCCGGCTCGTCGCTCTTATCTGCATCACATGAAATAACTGAAATGAGTATAAAACTCAGCAAGTGGAACTCTTACATAGCAATGGATACATAGCATACTCTGATAAACATGACTTTGAAAACATTAAATACCATCAACTCTGAAACATAAATATCATAGCATAACATAACAATAACGATGATATTTCTCTTTTCTCAGATGGATTGATATCTAAATAGTATTTCTGTCTCTGTACCTATATCCCATCGATATAAATCGATACTCTGTTGGGATATAAGCCTATGGTCGTTGATCAACTAATTGCATGCAATCTCTGACTATGTATCTATCAATCCATATATCATTTGACCTCTCTCTTTGGCATTTCATCAAACACTTTGCATACTCTTTTCTTTTGTATTCCCTTTGACATAATTGAGATATAAAATGCCTCTAATATACAACAAAGTGTATTAATACATATCCTTGAATCAAATGGAATGGAATAACATGTTAAAACCATTGAACACAATACATATATTATCATGTGTGCACAAGAAAATGAATCCCACTTACAACACTTGGATCACTTGATTCTATTCTCTTGGTACACTTCCTACAACAATAAACCAAATAATGAACCATCAACATCTAAATAATCACAAACCCATACCATTAAATCCATAAAATCAACACCATCAACAAACCCATAATCTCCCAACATCAAAATCCAAGAAATAACCAAAGCCATAAGCTTACCTTAGCTCTTAGAACCAACAATGACCTTGATCTTACTACAAATACCCAACAAAATGCTTGAATCAAAGGCACAAAATGAAGAAATTGAGAACCCTAGGTCACCTCCGCTGAAGAAATCGAGAATGAGGAGAGAAATGAAGCCAACTCTTGCATTTATAACACTTAAACCTCGAAAACACGCTTACACTGTTCACGCACCGCAGGTGCGCTCCAAAATACACCGCGGGTGCGCTAGGCATTCTGTAACACTTCCGAAAATCCAAAGTGACGACCGCGGGTTGCCATACAAAATTGACCGCGGGTGCGCTAAAGGTTCTGCCATGCCACCGCGGGTGCGGTCCCTTTCTCAGTGCGGGTGCGCTGCCTCTTCTGTCCAGTCACCACGGGTGCACTGAAAAATGGAGTGCGGGTGCACTCTCCTCTGTAGCCAACAACCAACTTTGCATCTAAAAATCGAATCGCAACGTCGCTTCTCCTCATAATCCGGCAACACTCCCAACAAGAAAGTTGCACCTCTATACCTTATCTAACCACTACAATTGGCCTCAATATGCTAATTACCAAGAATTAAACCACAACGACGCTACAATAAAACCCCATCATCTAATATCAACAATACTATAAACCATAAATCGCAACTCTTAACAACAAAACTATACTTAATCTTAACAAAATAGTCAATAAACATACGAAATCTTAAACCGTATCGTTCACCAGGCTTGGCTATTACACTAAACCCGAGGACCGCCCATGTTTTTAAGTTTTTACGCAATGCTTCAACTACTCTGATTTTACGTTTTGGTTTATGATATTTAAACAAGTATTTTTCTCTAGAAAACTTTATGTGTGATCTATCTTATTGCAAACACTTTTGGTTGGACAGTTTATTTATGATCACAATTTGAAATTTTATTTTATATTTAAGAAATTTTTTATTTTTCCGCAAATTACAAGTAGTTCAAAATACGGTACGTTACACCATGACTATTTAAATTTAATTATTAGAAATAGTGGGAGATCAAGACTGGAAGATGGTGGGCCGACGAACAAAATGAAGACATGTAAAATATTGGAAGCTTTTGTAATAGTTAAATTTATATCCCTGCATTCACCTAGGTTTTGGACCTGGATCCATGTATGGCTCACATAGATCTAATAGTGTTGGCGATCGATCATCCTTATTTATTTTTGAATGTCATATTATGATATATACGATATATAGTAGTATGCATGTATCTATATTATTAAATAATATAGTTGCATGAATCCGGCAAACATACAAACTCATGGCACACGATTTTTCAATTAAAATGATGAGACAATTTTAAAATTAAAATCTCTCATTTTGAATATGATTCAAAATTTATATCAAACCGAAAAAGTAAAAATTAAAAGAGTTTAATTTTTCATTGCCTTCCATCAATCGTGGTTGCATGTTGATCGCTACCTGCGGACAGTGTCTGACTCATATTATTGGGGAGGCTTGGACGCCAGAAAGCTGTGACTTCCACCAGACATATGATGTGAATTGAGTGAAACTCCCATGACTTCGGCTCATATTATTGGGGGAACTCATGGCGACCGTCCACTACAATTAAATATTGATGGGTCGGTTTGACACGCAAAAATAAACGGCGTCATATTGTTGGGTCCTTATTAAACGTGAGGCAAAACACGCGGAGGTTGCATAGGGATGCATTTGGATTCTACCTTTTAGAAATTATAATTGGCTGATATTATTCGTGGTTATAATTGACTAATTGGACTCTACGTGCCCACTAAGGAAATACGATTTCCCTTTTTCATCAAAAGGATGGTGGAAATGTCAAAATAGTGGGAGAGAGATTTATAAAATAAAATTCATATTTTATATCTTAGAATTATTTCAAAATTATCAGCAACCATTATTCTGTTTCCGTATCACTATATTTTCGATTTCGTCACGTAATCCATTTTTATTATTAACAAGCTAATCGAATATAATTTTCAAGACTGGTTGGGAAAATTGTTCTGAATTTGGAGAAAATGACATACACACTATTGTCAGTCCTGCTGAACTGACAAAGCATGTAAGATGGTAGGACCATAGTATACAAGCTAAAGTGTAACATTCTTGCTTCTATGTCAAATGAACTGTAGGGACAGTTTGAGAAAATGTTGAATGCTGCAGACATTCGAATACACATTCAAGAGTTGCATGGTACATGAAACTCGTACAGTGATGCACACCATTTTTTAAAAGCTCATGACTACATGCATAAAACATGGGGCTCTGGCCCATGAGCGTGGTGTACATGATTGGGCTTATTGAGAATGTGGTGGACCTGGAATATGTGATTACTAACGAGTTAATTGATGACATCAATTTGTTGTCTTTCTCTTCCTCATTTGACGGGGTTATGGTAAATTGAATAAGATAGTTGATAGCTTTGAAGAGCTAATCAATACGGTTATGACTTATGAGATAACCATAAAAGAGGAAATTGTTGTTTTTCTTATGGGCCTCTCGTCAGACGAAAATGGCCCACAAAGTAAGGGAAAGAAATGTTCTGCCCCTCACAAGAAAAACAATCCCAATAAGAGGCAAACTCTGAAGGCCATTTAAAAGGCCTACAAAGCCCGATAAGAAAGAACATATTTATTTCACTGCAAGAAGTCTGGACATAAGAAATTATATGTGCCAGAAATGTTCTGGAAATGATAAGTGAATGTCCAAGTAAACATGATTTCAACAACAAATAAAAGAAAGTTAGATGATTCAAATCCCACACAAATATGGCACGCTAGACTATGTCACTTTTCCCATAGAAAGATGCACAAGCTAGTGGGAGAAGGCATGTTTGACTTGTCATAGATAAATTCTCTACCTACTTGTAAGTCATGTCTAAAAGGAAAAATGACCAAGACTCTGTTCAACAGAAACGTGGAACATGCGCATGGTCTATTGGATTTGATCCACACAGACATTTGTGGCCCGCTAAGCGTTAGCATAAAATATGGAAAATCCTACTTCATTACCTTTACTGATGACCATTCGAGGTATAGGTACGTTTATATGATGAAACACAAATCTGAAGCATTTGAAAGGTTTAAAGAATTCAGATCTGAAGTAGAAAACCAGCTAGAAAGAAGTATTAAGACACTTCGATCTGATCGATGTGGAGGATACTTGAGTGCTAAACTTTGGATTATCTAAAGGAGAATGAGATTCTCTCACAGTGTACTCTACCAGCAACACCACAATTGAATGGTGTTTCTGAACGTCAAAATTGAACCTTGATGGACATGGTTCGATCAATTATGGGATTCAGTGAATTGCCTATATCGTTTTAGGGCTTCAAGGTGGAAACTGCGACTATGTTGTTAAAAAATGTCCATACTAAAGCAGTGGATAAAACACCATATGAGATGTGGATGGGAAAAACTCTCAAATATTCTTACATGAGAATATGGGGATGTCCTGCTTACGTGAAGCAGATAGTGATACACAAATTGGATAGTCGATCCACTTTGGGCTACTTTGTAGGATATCCAAAGAATTCTGTTGAATATTATATATATCACCCCAATGAAGCGAAAGTGTTTGTTTCAATAAATGGCACCTTTTTGGTAAAGGAATTTCTATTAGATAGAAAAGACAAGATGATAGAACTTGAAGAAATTCAAGATACTCCCTCAACTATAGTAGTTGAACCTAATCCCCAACAACTAGTAGTTGAAGTACAAGCTCCTAAAAGGTCTGATAGGGTTATTAGACCACCTGCAAGATATACGCTTCTTCATGAACAAAGCCATGATGAGCATTGTGTTGGATGTGATCCAATGAATTTTAAAGAAGCAATATCTGATAGTGATTCAACCAAATGGCTTGAAGCCATGCAGTATGAAATGGAATCTATGTATTCAAACCAAGTCTGGACATTGGTGGATCCACCTGAAGGAATCGTTCCCATAGGATGCAAATGGATCTACAAAGGAAAGCTTGGGGCGGAAGGGAAGGTAGTGACCTCCAAAGCAAGACTGATTTCAAAAGGTTATACTCAAAGGCAAGGAAATTAACTATGAGAAAACTTTTTCACCAGCTGTTATGTTTAAGTCCATTAGAATACTACTAGCCATAGGAGCATGGTATGACTATGAGATATGGCAAATGGATGTAAAGACTGCATTCCTTAACGGAGACATCAAAGAAGAAATTTATATTTCTCAACTTGAGGGATACACATCAGTAGGAAATGAGCATAAGGTATGCAAACTTCAGAGATCAATATATGGTTTAAATCAGGCGTCAAGGAAATGGAACCTCAGATTTGATAACACTATCAAAGAGTTTGGTTTTGCTAATAATCCTGAGGAATTATGCGTGTACAAGAAAGTTAGTGGGAGTACAGTGACATTCATAGTACTATGTTGATGACAACCTACTCATTGGGAATGATGTAGGATTACTGCAATCATTTAAAGTATGGTTAGCAAATAAATTCTCAATGAAAGACATGGGTGAAGCATCCTATGTATTGGGAATACAAATCTATAGAGATAGATCAAAAAGAATGCTAGGACTCACCCAAGACACTTATATCGATACCATTCTGAAGCGATTCTCTATGGAAGAGTCCAAGAGAGGATACTTACCATTGTGTCATGGTGTTACTCTATCTAAAGCTATTTGTCCCAAAACTGATGAAGAGATAGAGATGATGACACGTATTCCATATACATCATCCATTGGTAGTATCATGTATGGTATGATATCGACACGTCTCAATGTTTTTTATGCTCTGATTGTTACAAGCAAATATCAGGCAAACCCTGGTCCAATTCATTGGAAGGCCGTGAAAGATATTCTTAAAATACTTGAGAAGAACTAAGATCTTGTTCATGGTCTATGGGGGTGGAGAATTAAAATTGGAATGCTACACTGATTCTAGCTTCCAATGTGACATAGATGATTCGAAATCGACCTCTGGTTTTGTATTCATGTTTAATGGTGCGGCTGTCTCTTGGAAAAGTTCCAAGCAAGACACTGTTGCGTATTCGACCACTAAAGCTGAATACATTGCTGCATCTGCTGCAGCCAAAGAGGCAGTTTTGATGAGGAATTTTGTCCAAGAGATAGGCTTTATTCCTAATGGAGTTGATCCAGTCCCGGTGTACTACGACAACACTGGTGCCGTTGCGCAAGCAAAAGAACCAAGGTCTCATCAAAGATCCAAACATATATTGAGAAAGTTCTGCATCATCCGAGAGATTGTGGGAAGAGTAGACAAATTAGTCAAAAGAGTCCCTTCTACAGATAATGTTGTTAATCCTCTTACATTGCCCTTGCTAGGACCATTCTTTGAGAAGCATCGGGAAGCAATGGGATTAATGTATATGGGTAGTTGGCTCTAGGGCAAATGGGTGATTGTTAGAGTAGATGCCCTGCAAGCCAATAGCTAGCTAGGGAATTTATTGACTCAAGTATAATAAACAATCTTTATTTTAATATAATTCATTATTTCCTGATTTGTTATTTCTTTATTTGTATACCCATGTTATCAAACATAGATAAAGATATTGATTATACTTTAATACAAATGCATCGTAATTCGATGTTGAAACTCAATTGTAAACACTGTGTGATCTAAATTAGTTCCTAGTCGATTCAGCTGCCTAAAACATGGATAAATGTTGCTTGAGCTCGGGACTAGCATCTGTGATGTTGTGTACTGCGTTTCTTGGTAAGGGCATAGAGATGTCCAAACATGCAGATGGGTAGTCATATGATGATTATACCGAACAACCCTTCCTCTGACTTTCCAAGTGGTTATCATTCATCGAGAGGATAAGTCTGTGTTTATGATTGTACACCATTAGTCCTTACGACCATGGACAACACTGAGGCACTATATGCAAGGGTTGTGCTTTGACTCGTTTACAGGCTCTAGGAGAGTCAACAGGTGGCGAGGTTAGGTACAGTTGCGACACATATAGGAGCCAGTGCATTGTAGTCGGGGATTCACCGCTCACCTACGAGTGTGGATATCCTATGTGATTTGATGAAATAATAGTGCGTGGAATCTCTGGCAGAGTATGAGATGTCCATTGGAGAAGGAGTTCTCCAATGGTACATGCGATGCCACTATTTATATGGATCACATAGTTATCGAATTATTATGCAACCCTCGATGAAACAATGGTTGCATATTTGATCGGGATATATGAGATGAAGGGACCGTACTGTACGTTAATCCTAATTGACTAGTTCCTGCATATACTATCAGTGATACCTAGGAAATAATGGGGCGATAATACTAGACGCTCTTACCATGATTCGATGGGTTTAATCAGAAATATGATTTCTGACATTCTCATGATCAATTGTTGATGCATAGAATGGGGCGAATTAGGGTAAGCCTGTAATGCCCGAGAAACTTAGGTTGGTAAAACAAAATTATGAAGTGTGACATGGAAGAGGGGTCACACCCGCGCCGGCATTTCTACCGCGCCCGCGGTTGTAGGGCAGTAGGGTATATTGTAGAGAACAGACCCCACACCGCACCCGCGCCAGAGGTGCTAGCGCACCCGCGGTGTTGGGACAGTAAGGATAGCGCACCCGCGGCCCAAGACATAGCGCACCCGCTGTCGTTCCTTCTGAATTGTTGGATGTGATCCCGAACGCTCAGCGCACCCGCGGTCCGATGAATAGCGCACCTGCGGTGCAACGTGCAGAATGGAAAACGAACCATGTGTTACTCCCCATGCAAGAGATATATAAAGACTTGGCTTCATTCTCTTCACTCTTTCAGCAGATTCCACCGAGAGAACCTCCATGAAAAGTCCCTCAAGTTTCTTAATAGCTTAGATTGTTTGTTGTGAAGAATCTAACCACCCGATTTTCAATCCGAGACTAGATTCGTGTTCCTCTCATCAGCAGCTTTGAAAGGAGGTAAGTATTATTATATTTCAGCATGTTATGAAGTTGAGATGTTGGGGAAATCAGATTTTGGTTTCTATTACGTGTTCTTGTGATTATTGTGAACGTATATTCGCAACCGGATCGAAGAACGAACATCGTATGCTATTATTATTATGTTCAGCATGTCTTGAGTTGGGTATATGCAGATTTCAGCATGGTAGATGTGTTTATGATGAGGAGTATGAGTTCTTGTATTGATTATTGATGTTTGAGTTGACCGGTATCGTGAGATTACGCCGTTATGCTGTCGAATCAGTAGATTGATATTAATCCGATGCAGGATTGATTAAGATTTGATATTAGATTTGTATTATCATTGATTATGAGATGTTGGGATTGATATCTGATAGATATGATATTTCTGGGTATATCGTTCTTGTCAAGTTATGCCGTTGAAATAGAATTTGATTTCGTCAGATTATATCCAGTATTGATTCGAGAATGTTTATTGATATTATGGCTATTCGGTATTGTCATTGCCAGATTGGGTATGGACAGATTTGAATTTGAGACTAAGACTTCGACTTCGTCAGATCGAGAAGAGAAAGGTATAAATCGATGTTAACTGGGAGATCGACTTGAGTTAGATTTAACTCGAGTTTTCCTAAACCACATACTTTTATTGTTCTGTTTTCATACCTTTGTGTTATGTGAATGAGTATGTTCCTGTTAGTGACTGCTAGGAAAGCAGAGGATAGCAGATTGCTATTGAGTGAGAGTCACTGACAGAGGGGTTAGATTATGACAGAGTAGTCAATGGCCCATTGCACATTGTCAGAGTAGGATTAACTATTCTTTGGCAGATATGCTAAGACACTGGTCGTTTGGTGTATCGATATGCTTATGAGACAGAGCTGTCCTTATTGCAGATAATTCGATATAGAGTAGACCAAAGTCCAGAAATAAGAACGTACCACCACCGCGAACGGTAGTAGTAGGTGGGAGACTTGTTACGTTCTTATTCACTAGGATCCCTAGATTAGATGAGAAATGAGTCGGGTCTGAGATGCCGAGTCAGGAGTTTATTTACAGACTTTATAGATTGTTTTTCGTAGATTACGATCCATGTTTTTTTAGTTACTGTTTGATATTAAATCAAGTTTGAGATTATGATACCTGCAGTGATACATGTTCCATGATTTTATGTTAGTTCAGTAATTGCATGTATATATTGTTTATACTGGGATTTATTCTCACCGGGGTTATCGGCTGTTGTCTTGTTTGTATGTGTGCATGACAACAGGTGGGACAGGATCAGGGTCAAGAAGACGATGAGAGAGGACAAGTTAGCGTGGTGATTCCGGAATTGTTGTATATATGGTGTTGACACTTGACATCTAGTAGTTGAACCTTAGTCTAGTTTGAATGCTTGTTGTACATGATTGTACTTTTATACTGAAATGTATATTAGTTAAATTCCATTACGTTCCGCACTTGGATTTTAAAAAAAAAAGAAAAATTATTAGACCGTGTTTATTTTAATTGATAATCAAATCCCAAAGATGATTAAGTAGATGATTAGCGTCCGGGTCCCCACAACAGGTGATATCAGAGCAATAAATCTTTTAGATTCAGATAGAAGATAGAATGAACGGGGTAGATTGAATTTTCTTTCCTGTTTTGTGATGCTAGCATGTGATTTATTATGATGTTGAATTACATTGTATATGCTAATATTGCAGTATGTTTTACTATTTTTGAAGATATATGTAACCTGAATATCTGAGTTAATTTGGTAATGTGTATTATTTAAGAATGAATCAGAACCGATTCTTGATCAAGGGTAAGCTGATCAGAAAGGGACTGAGACAGACTTGTCTCATGTGATTGATAACTCTTGTGATCATCAGATATACCTCTTCGAAGAATTCCAGAACGAGGTAGTACTTTGACTAATCAGATGGATGTGTCAAAAACTATGATGGAAACACAGTTGAAGAGGTTTCAGTTGTTTCAATCGCCGATTCTGAAGGGTGCTGAAACGCCAGTTGATTGTGAGAATTGGCTAGATGACAAAGAAATGCTATTTGAATTTCTTGATTTCACAGATGAGTATAGAGCTGAACTGATTGGGCACCAATTACATGAGATGGCAAGGAGTTGGTGGCTGGTAACCAAGGAAACTTTAGAACAGCGCGATACAGTAATTACGTGGAAAATCTTCAAAACTGAATTTTATCAAAGATTTTTCCCCGTATCATACAGACAGGACAAAGGTGCAGAGTTTGCAAATCTGAGACAGGGTCAGTTGACTATTGATGAGTATTTGGCCCAGTTCTTTTTCTTGCTACATTTTGCTCCTCACGTGGCTAGGAATGAAGAAGATGTAGTTGATCAGTTCATTCAGGGATTGAATCCGGAGATACGTACATTGGTAAAGGTGGAACGACCGAATAACTTTGCGGCTGCACTGAATAGAGCTAAAAGATCAGAAGCAGTTCTGATGAGACAAAAGGAAGCTTCGTATGTTCTTCCAACACCGAGTTCACAGCAACTGCCTCCCGGACTCGAGATTGGAAGCAGCAGTGGTTGAAAGAAAGAACAGTTGCAAGCTAGAAAGAAGCAGTTCCAGAAGCTAGGGAGCGGTTCATCTAGCTCCACTTGTTCTAGCCCGAGTTATACCGGGGTCTACTGCAGAACTTGTGGAGGGAGACATCCCACAGAGCAATGCCAAGGAGTAAGTGGTAGTTGCCGTATCTGCCGACAGCCAGGACATTTTGCCAGAGTATGTCCGCAGGGAGGTTTTTGAAGATTCCAGTCCCAACCAGGAGCAGAAAAGAACTAGAGTGGTTACGGGGACTGAGGGACAGACCCAGGATGTACTTGATGAGATAGTGACAGGTAACTGTTCTTTTGTAATTATTTTACGTATGTATTGAGAGATGCTCGTACATCCTATATATATGATTTCTGAATGAATTGTATTGATAAATGCTTTGTCTATTGAGTCATTAGTTGATGTAGTAGGTATCTCTTCATCTTTGAGGAGAGGTTTTGTATCAGTAACATCTGTTAGACAGTGTATGCTACAGTGTTACAGATAGTGAGATTGAGTTAGATGATATAATACTTGGGTTGCTCGATTTTGATTCTTTTATTGCTATAGATATGTTGACCAAGTACAAAATTATCGTAGACTCCTTCCGGGAGATAGTAAGATTCAGACCTGAAATGGCCGAAGAATGAATACTATACGATAAGGATTCTAGATCTAGAATTCCTTTGATATCCGTATTATATATGATTCGATGATTATCGAAAAAACAGAAGGATTCCCTATGTATTCAGTTGATTTATTGAAATTGTGAGGCCCGGGGCCGAAGAGGGCGGGGGGTGATCGCCGGTGCCATCAGTTGCACGGACAATGAGCGGCTCCTGGCAGGCTTCTAGGTGAAGGGAACATGAATGAACCGAACCCACACGGGAATGAGAGGGATTCCGAGACTGTTCACTGTAATGGACTGTACAGTTGAAGAGGGCTTAAAAGATTTGATTTGTACTACTCATATCACGAAGGTGCATCTTCTTTTCGGTAGCTCATCACATAAGAACTCCAAAGTTAAGCGTGCTTGATTTGGGGCAATTTTGGGATGGGTGACCTCCTGGGAAGTTTCCCAGGGTGCGTGTGAGTGAGGACATAAGCACGCTGGAAAGACTCGTCTTGATACAGTGAGAACAGTCGTCGAATCCGGGGCGTTACAGAAATTGTGAGTATCATTGACTGATTTGCCAGTAGCAGGAGAGTTGTTATAGTCTTCCCAGATGAGATGCCGGGTTTGCCTTCAGTCAGGAAGATTGATTTCAGTCTTGACTCAATACCAGGTACTGTTCCTATTTTTAGAACTCCGTACAGAATGACAGTGATTGAATGAAAAGAATTGAAATATCAGTTAGACGAGTACTGGCCGAGAGTACATCTGATTTATTATTTCTCTTTAGCATGCTTCAGTTATATTTATGAGTGGGGAAGCTTATGGTTAGAAGGATTCTGATGATTTTATGCTCGTTCTATCAATAATACTCTGATATATTCGAAGTATATGACTGACTGAACCGAATAGTTGAAATTTTGTATTGAATATTCTGAGAACTGAAATGTTGTATACAGAAAGTGTTGAGCTGTGAATCTTGACTAAGATAGATTATATTCGGGGTATGTGATATTCGAAGATAGTGGTTGTGATCAGTTGATTGAGAATGATATCGATGTCAAAAATTCATAGATGCATGAGTTTAGCAGGCTATTTTGTACGACTGTTATATAAAATCTGCTTGAGAATTGATATCTTCTATATCCGTATTTAATACAGATTGTATACCATTGAGACTTTATACGGTACAAGCTAAATCGGAGCTGATTTCGATAATTAAAGCAGTTCAAAAATTGATCAGAATGTTCAGAACTGGATTTCATTGATAATTCGAACCAAGCATCGATCAGAATAACAGGTATGTAACAGTATACTGTATGAGAATAATCGTCTTATTGTGCCGAATATGTTAGATTTAAAACAGTAGATATTGTCAGAAGTGCACAATAGTCGTTTCAGTATTCTTCTTGAGGGCAAACAGATGTATGATGATTCGAAAAGACAGATTTTAGAGAAACAGATGAGATCAGTTGTGACAGAGTTTGTACTGAAAGGTCTGAAGTACCGACGAATGGAGACAGAAATATAGAAACTAGAAGATTTATTACAGAGTTTGACTGTTCCTAAATAGAAATGGGGGTACAGGTATATGAATGTGTGACAAAATTAATGAGATCTTTTTAAAATGGTGATACGATGTGGTTGTGATTGACAGATTGATCAAACTTGCATATATTATTCTGTACAAGATGACATACAACCATGACCAGATGACTGAGACGTATGTCAGAAAAGTAGTCAGGATGCACAGAGTGCCAAAGTTGATTATCTTAGACCGTAATTTTCGGTTAATTTCGTACTTTTGTCATAGTATACGATAAGCTCTTTCTTATATTATTTACAGATTGACGGATAGTCGAAGTGAACTATCCATGACTAGAGAATATCTATGGACTGTAATGCTTGATTTTAGCACTAGTTGACAAGATTCGTTGTCACTGTGTGAATTATTGTACAATAATAGCTACCAGATGAGTGTTGAGATAACCTCATTCGGAACATTGTACAGAGAGAACTGCAGATTTCCACCGTATGAGAATAATATCTCTAAGGTACCTGAAACGGAACCTGATATGATCAGAGATATGACAAAGAAAGTGAAGCTGATTTAGAAGAAAATGAAGAAAGCTCAAAATAGATAGATTAAATATGCCACGTTGGACGATAACCGTTAGTGGTTGAAGCAAAAGATTGAATATTGACTTGCTTGGGATTGAACCGATTTGATAGCTGATGATGATATTGATTTATTATGAGTATTAATTGGTATATACTGATATTGTATAGCATGCAATCGAGATCGATTTTATCAGAATTATTTCAAGTGTATTGGGATATTATACTTCTTGAATTATTATTCCAGATTGGAGTCAGAGTTAGTGGAAAGAAGATTTTTCATAACGAAAACTATTCCGCTAGTGAAAGTCCGGTGGAGTCGTCATGACACTGACAAAGCGACTTGGGAAACAGAATCAGAGATGAGACAAAGATATACAGAGTTATTTCCATAACGTGAGTATTTATTCAACATTTGATTATAGTGCTTCTTTTACAAGCTTTGATTGATTATCTGTGAGTTCGAGGACGAACTCATATCTAAGAGGGGGAGAAATGTAATGCCCGAGAATCTTAGGTTGGTAATAAAAAATTATGAAGTGTTACATGGAAGAGAGGTCGCACCCGCGCCGGCATTTCTACCGCGCCCGCGGTTGTAGGGCAGTAGGGTATATTGTAGAGAACAGACCCCACACCGCACCCGCAGTGTTGGGACAGTAAGGACAGCGCACCCGCGGCCCAAGACATAGCGCACCCGTGGTAGTTCCTTCTAATTGTTGGATGTGATCCCGAACGCTCAGCGCACCCACGGTCTGATGAATAGCGCACCTGCGGTGCAACGTGCAGAATGGAAAATGAACCATGTGTTACTCCCCATGCAAGAGATAAATAGAGACTTGGCTTCATTCTCTTCACTCTTTCAGCAGATTCCACCGAGAGAACCTCCATGAAAAGTCCCTCAAGTTTCTTAATAGCTTAGATTTTTTGTTGTGAAGAATCTAACCACCCGATTTTCAATCCGAGACTAGATTCGTGTTACTCCCATCACCAGCTTCGAAAGGAGGTAAGTATTATTGGATTTTAGCATGTTATGAAGTTGAGATGTTAGGAAAATCAGATTTTGGTTTCTATTACGTGTTCTTGTGATTATTGTGAACGTATATTCGCAACCGGATCGAAGAACGAACATCGTATGCTATTATTTTTATGTTCATCATGTCTTGAGTTGGGTAAATACAGATTTCAGCATGGTAGATGTGTTTATGATGAGGAGTATGAGTTCTTGTATTGATTATTGATGTTTGAGTTGACCGGTATCGTGAGATTACGCCGTTATGCTGTCGAATCAGTAGATTGATATTAATACGATGCAGGATTGATTAAGATTTGATATTAGATTTGTATTGTCATTGATTATGAGATATTGGGATTGATATCTGATAGATATGATATTTCTGGGTATATCGTTCTTGTGCAGTTATGCCGTTGAAATATAATTTGATTTCGTCTGATTATATCCAGTATTGATTCGAGAATGTTTATTGATATTATGGCTATTCGGTATTGTCATTGCCAGATTTGGTATGGACAGATTTGAATTTGAGACTGAGACTTCGACTTCGTCAGATCGAGAAGAGAAAGGTATAAATCGATGTTAACTGGAAGATCGACTTGAGTTAGATTTAACTCGAGTTTTCCTAAACCAGATACTTGTATTGTTCTGTTTTCATACCTTTGTGTTATGTGAATGAGTATGTTCTGTTAGTGATTGCTAGGAAAGGAGAGGATAGCAGATATCTATTGAGTGAGAGTCACTGACAGAGGGGTTAGATTATGACAGAGTAGTCACTGGCCCATTGCACATTGTCAGAGAAGGATTAACTTGTCTTTGGAAGATATGCTAAGACACTGGACGTTTGGTGTATCGATATGCTTATGAGACAGAGCTGTCCTTATTGCAGATAATTCGATATAGACTAGACCAAAGTCCAGAAATAAGAACGTACCACCACCGCGAACGGTACTAGTAGGTGGGAGACTTGTTACGTTCTTATTCACTGGGATCCCTAGATTAGATGAGAAATGAGTCGAGTCTGAGATGCCGAGTCAGGAGTTGAATTACAGACTTTATAGATTGTGTTTTGTAGATTATGATCCATGTTTTTTTAGTTACTGTTTGATATTAAATCAAGTTTCAGATTATGATACCTGCAGTGATACATGTTCCATGATTTTATGTTAGTTCAGTAATTGCATGTATACATTGTTTATAATGGGATTTATTCTCACCGGGGTTATCGGCTGTTGTCTTGTTTGTATGTGTGCATGACAACAGGTGGGACAGGATCAGGGTCAAGAAGACGATGAGAGAGGACAAGTTAGCGTGGTGATTCCAGACTTGTTGTAGATATGGTTTTGACACTTGACATTTAGTAGTTGAACCTTAGTCTAGTTTGAATGCTTGTTGTACATGATTGTACTTTTATACTGATATGTATATTAGTTAAATTCCATTACGTTCCGCACTTGCATTTTATAAAAAAAGAAAAAATTTTAGACCCTGTTTATTTTAATTGATAATTAAATCCCAAAGATGATTAAGAAGATGATTAGCGTCCGGGTCCCCACAAAGCCCGAATAAAGGATTATGTCCTGAATCACAAAGAGTTGTGAACCCACGGCTAGCTGTATCCCTGAACTATTGAGGGTCACACAAGCACTGAATCATTTGTTCTCGTTGAGAGAATAAATTCAAGGAGTTGAATTTATATTAAGATATAGTAAATTCAAGGAGTTGAATTTATGATAAATAAATTGCTGAGAAAATAAATTCAAGGAGTTGAATTTATAAAATAGTAAATTCAAGAAGTTGAATTTATGAATTTATAAATTTTGGAGAGAATAAATTCAAGGAGTTGAATTTATAAAATTTGAGAATTTAATTTATTAAACTCAATTTTGGAGGTGATAAATTCAAGGAGTTGAATTTATAATTTAAATATTAAATTCAAATGTTGAATTTATAATTGATTTAATTTATTAAATTCCAAAGTTGAGTTTATTAAATATTAAATTAAATATAGTGGGTAGTGTGTTTAATAGGCTTGTAAGAGTATAATTCCAACATACTAAATAATTAAAGTTGTAATGGACTTTGATTAATTAATTAAACTAGTTGGACTAATCCAATTAATTAATCAAGCTCATTGATGTTAATTAAATAGGTCCAATTATTATATTATGGTAATTAGGTCATGAAGGTTTTATTTAAGTAGGAGACTTAAACCTAGCCTCCATAACACATTGGAATTTTCGAAATTCTTTCTCCTCCTCCTCTCCAAATTTCGGCCACTTCTCTTTGGAGAAAAGTTTGAGCCATCTCTCATTCTTTGATCTCCAACGTTAAAACTTCTTCAAATTTTTTCAGTGCAATTTGGAAGAGGATCAAATCTTCTAGTCGTGGACTAATTAGAAGAATAAAGAAATGATTATGAAGATCGTTCGTAGAGATTCATCAAGAGCTAGATCCGCCTATACCGGATTAGTTGGAGCCAAGTGATTTAATTCAACAAAGGTATAAAATTCTAACGCCCTATGAATGTTTAATATTAAAAGCATACGAGTGCCCAAAACAAATATATTTTGATTGTCAAAATAAAATAAAAAAATTTAAAACTTCTGCTGCATTTGTGGCACAAGAAAATTGAGATCCAACAAATTCGAGTAGCTAACTTTCATATTTGTTGGTATTTAAGGGGATCTTACCTCTAACTTAGATTTAATTAATTCACGTGTTGATTGTTGATCTATTCTAGAATATGCTATTGTTTTATCGTGTTGTTAGAGCGTAGCTAGCTTTAACAACAATCTTATATTGCGAGTGAGTCCGAGATAATAGCCCGTGATAAGAACGAGTAGTATAATCCATGGATTTACAATTTAAATAAACATATGAAATTGGATACGCGCCGATAGTCATAGTCCGGTAGGGCAAAAACTAGGGGATTTCATATATCGATATGTGATTCACTCTTGATAAATAATTAAAGAAATTTAATTACTTCATTGAGTAGAATTAATTTGGCATAGCTCGAGAGGGCATGTTCAATTGAATAGGAAATCCTATAGGAAGCGTAGATCACGTTCAATTGAATAGGAAATCCTGTCGGAAACGTAGACCACTATGGAATGAATTAAGTAAATAAGTAGGGGTAGATGAACTAAAATTCCCAACAAATTCTTTTCTCATTGAAGTTTAAGTAACCATTCTAGATTTTATATCTCGTCATTTAATTCTTGAATTTTATCTTTGAGTGTTTATTTATTTTTAGTAGTCATAAACCATCATTAAACTTTCGTTGCTACATATTTGATAACTGAAAAACAGTAATTGTAAAACACAGTCTCCAGTGGAACGATACTCGTACTCTCGCACATCATACTATTATTTGATATCGTGCACTTGCGATTCTTTTTCGAGCTTGAATGTTATACATTTTTATAAGGGACTTTACAGTGCAAGTTTAGCTCGATCAAGTTTTTGGCGCCGTTGTCGGGGACTGTTAAATCACAATTTTATTTTTAGTTATTTTCTTTAGCATTGTTTATTTTTCTTGAGCTAACACTCCATATTATATTCAAGATATCTTTTCTAGTGCATGTCAAAGTCACTTGACGTGAAACTTGAGCAGTTTGACACTGAAATTGAAAGAACTTTCCGCAGAAGAAGAAAGCAGCAGATACTGAAGGAACTTATGGAAAGTCACGAGCATGAGGAGGAACACCATGAAGATATACATGTGTTAGAGTAGGTGCACGTCGAGCCAAGTGTTGGCCGAGTGTTCACAATGAAACTCTATGTATAAACAGTCTTTATTTTAATAATATTTGAATTTATAATTTTGGCACTTCTTTATCTGTATACCCATGCTAGTTGCATAGATAAAGCCCTTGAATATACAAATAGTAGAAAGAATATGAGATGCTTATATGATGAGTATCATGAAACTCATATTTGTAATACTGTGTATTCTAAACGGTTCCTAATTGATTCAGCCGCCACTAAGAAGGATATAGGTCGCTCGAGTTCGAGACTAGTATCTGCGATGTGAGTACCATGTTTCATTTGTAGGGGACATTGTGATGTCCGAACATGCAGATAGGTGCTCCTTGTAGAGTGCACTGAACAACCCTCAATAAAAGGACTTTCCAAGTGGTACTCACTTATCGAGTGGAAAAGTCCTAGTTTATGGTTGTACACCATTACTCCTTATGACCCGGGACAACATAGAGACTCTATGTGCTAGAATTACACTTTGACTTGTTTACCGACTCTCATGGGGTCATCAGGTGGCAAGGTTGGGTGTTCTGTCGAAACATATAGGAGTCGATGCATTGTAGTCGGGGATTCACCGCTTACCTTCGGGTATGGATATCCTGTGTGTTATCATGTGTATGTAGGTTGAAATCTCTGATCAGAGTATGGTGGTAATTATGAAAGGGGTTTCATAGATTACACCATCGATGCAACTACGACATGACACATAGTATCGATTCATTGACAACTCTCGATATACCAATGGTTGTCGAATCGGTCGGGATATATGAGTTGAAGGGACCCTACTGTACGCTAACCATAATTGAATGGTTCTTGCAGGCACTATCATTTGATACCTAGGGAGTCATGTAAGCGATGCTGCTAGGCGTTTAACATGATTGGTTGGGTACTATCAGACTTGAGTTCTGACGTTCTTATTATCAAGGAGTTGATAAATAAGAATGGAGCAATTGGGGTATGCTCATATAAGGACATGTTTAGTCCGAATCACATGGAGATGTGAACCCAGGGCTAGTTGTATCAATGAACCATTGAGGGCCACACAAGTGCTAGCTTTCTAGATCCCGTTGAGAAGTAAAATAGTTCAATGTGTTGAACGACTTATAAATGAGTTTATAAGCGTAAAGAAAAATAGAAGTATGACTTCTATGAGAGAAATGTAAATTTTAATTTATGAATGTGTTCCTAAATTAAAAGTAGGCCAAGTGAATAATGTATTTGAAAATTGTGATTTTCATAAACATTATTATGGACTAAATTAAATTAATTCAAGTGTTGAATTAATTAAACACTAATGGGCCTTGTAGAGTCCAAATAATTAAATTAATTCAAGTGTTGAATTAATTAAATAACATTGGACCTTGTAGAGCCCAATTGGAAATAATTATTTAACTAATGGGCTTGAGTAAAATCAAGTAAACTATAAATGAGCTCAAATATGTTTGGGACATTTAAATAAAAGTCCATGGGCCTTGTAATTGTTACAAGCCCACTTGATATGCATGCTTGGGAGGTGAAAGGTTGTGGAATACTTTTAATTAAAATATTGCATGACATGCAACTTTTTGGATCAACTTTTTCCACAACCAAGGCAACTCATCCTCCCTCATTCTAGATCTAGCTTGGCCGAAACTTCACAAAAATTCTCTCCAAGTTTTTCTCTCATTTTTGTGTTCTTCCATTTGTTGAAAACACTCTCTTCTCTTTGAAAAATCCTCTTAGTTTTCTAGTGCAAATTAAGAAGGATTTACCTAGTTGGTGGTGGCCCTAATTCTGGAGGTTGGAAGCTTGAAGATTTGTCATCCATTCAAGAGCCAAGTTGTTTACAACTTGGTTGGTGCCATCATCAATCTCTTGAGATTGATAGGTAACTATTTCTAAACACCCTATGTATGAGATTTTGGTGTTTTATTGTATTTGCTACACACAATGCAAGGTGGCCGAAATTTTCTTGTAAAATTTAAAATTTTTAACTTCCGTTGCGCATACGGTCACCGTAACCGATCCCCTTTCAACATGTTGAGGTGCCACGCCGCATACCGATGCTAGAGTATGCCCATCCTTCTTTGGATGGTGCACGCCTCAGCATTGTGACTCCTATTTTGCGGGCAAACCACTTCGAAATCAAGCCAACTATAATTCAGATGATTCAGAATACAGTCCAGTTTGGAGGATCTGCATTAGATGACCCAAACACGCACATCGCATATTTTCTTGAAATTTGTGATACTTTTAAATTTAATGGAGTTTTTGATGATGTTGTTAGGTTTCGTTTATTTCCTTTCTCCTTACGTGACAAAGCTAAAGCATGGTTAAATTATTTGCATGTAAGTTCGATCACCACATGGGAGGACATGGCGAAAGCATTTCTTATTGAATACTTTACTCCATCTAAGAACACGAAGCTACGGGCAGATATCACCACATTCGCTCAATTCAAGCAAGAGTCTTTAATATGAGGCATGGGAGCGTTTCAAAGATCTATTGCGGAGATGCCCACATCATGAATTTCCACTTGGGTTAGTTGTTCAAACCTTTTATTATGGCTTGCTTACTCCTAATCGTACTATGATAGATGCTGCTGCTTGTGGAAACCTATTGAGAAATACTACCGAAGAAGGATATGAGTTGTTGGAGGAAATGGCTGCTAGCAGCTATCATCCTCAATCTGAAAGGAACAACCAGCGGAGAAGTGCAGGAGTTCACCAGGTAACTGACTTTTCTGCCATTATTGTGCAACTTGATGTCTTGAACAGGAAATTGGACAACTTGAATATGGGTGGCATGGCTATGCATCTTCAAGAGATACTCTGTGATAAGTTTGGAGGTTAACGCTTTACAAAGGACTGTTAAGATGGAAATCCTTTTTTGAGCAAGAATGGGCACCAGTGAATCAAGTGAGAGTCCAAAACCGTCCAAGGAATTATCTGTATTCGAACACATATAATCTTGGGTGGAGGCAACATCCCAATTTCTCATGGGGTGGTCAAATTAGTCATAATCGACCACAGGGTGGACAACCATATGGGAAACAACCGACGTACAGATCTGACCCTCCTAGAGGAAAAAAGTCCAATTTGGAGCAGATGATGTCTAAATTCATCTCATCTACCGAAACTAGACTTTCAAAACAAAGATACTTCGATATAGGGGATAGAGAATCATATTGGACAGTTAGCTAAGATGATAACAAGTAGAGAGCCGGGCACCTTGCCAAGTAACACAGAGACCAATCCAAAAGAGCTAGTGAAGTCCGTCGAGTTGAAGAGTGGGAAAATTTTAGAGTCTAGAGAAAAGGAAAAAATTCAAGTACTGGATGTACAGACTGAGACATCCAAAGGTTAGTCTTCTAACTCTACACCAGCACCCACTACACAATCAAAAATTGTTTCACCTCCTCCTTTCCCTGCAGCATTGAAAAAAGCAAAACTTGAATCGCAATTCAGTAAGTTTCTTGACGTATTTAAAAAATTGCATATCAATATTCCTTTTGCCAATGCTTTGATGCAAATGCCCAGTTATGTTGGAAACTAGATTCTGGAGTTTGACAAAACATGAATCAATCGATTAACAAAATATGAATCAACTGATACGCGCAAGCATATTCGGCAACTGAACTTATCAACTGAAATCAGCTGATACAATGATACAGAGTAAACTGATCAGTTGGAACTGATCAGTTAAAACATTCAGCCGAATGCCTCAATGTCTCGGGAAAGAACAAAGAAGACATAACAGATTACAAGAGCACCGCACAACAACCAAAACTACTTAAAACAACGCATTCCGGACAAAGCAATTAAGATGCCGAATTACAATAAATGAAGCAAACAATATCGAAGGAATAATCAAGTGGAAACCAACGGATACAAAGATTCAAATTTATCTCAAGATTACCATTGGAAAAGAAGAGTATAAATATGGCAGAAGAAAAAGAAGAAGTGACGATACATCATTCAAAACTTGCTATTACTCTGTCAAAATCTCAGCTCACTCTTACTTGATTTATTCGTAGCAATCAAGGCTACAAGTTGAGCAAACTAGCACTCTGTAATATTTGTTAATTCAATAGTGCTAAGATCAGTTACGCACAGAGATCATTTTGTAATACTAAGAGTTTCAATTTAGGCAGTGGGTAAGTCCTAACTGAAGTGGGTTTGTACAAGTGTTGTATTGGATCAAAGTCTTTTAGTGGAAATCCTATCCTTGTGATAGAAGGGGTGACGTAGGAGTAATTGAATTCTCCGAACATCCAGAAACAATCCTTGTGTATTTTATTTCAGTTCTGTATTCTATCTGTCAGTCAGTTACCTTCCGCAACTACTTCAGTTTAACTTATTGATATTGACCAACAAGATTCCGAGAATCAGTTTGTCACCAAACTGAACTCAAAAATTCGAAAAGACCAATATTAATTGAGAGTGTTTATTCAACCCCCCCTTCTAAACACTCTTGACACGTCAATCGATCATGTCAAGTGGTATCAGAGCAGTTGAATCTTGTTCTTAAATACTTCTGATCTATAAATCAGCTAGCATGACTTCATTCAATAAAATTCCTATGTTCTCAAGAGAAGATTTCGATGACTGGAAAATCAGAATGCAGGCTCACTTAGCTGCACAAGATGATGACGTGTGGTATGTCATAACAGACGGACCCATGAAGATTCTAAAAGCAAATACAGCAATTGCCATAACTGAAGGGGCACCACAGAGAATTCAAAAGCCCAGAGAAGAGTGGACAACTGAGGACAAAAGAAAAGCCAATCTTGACAATGTGGCCAAAGATACTCTATACAAAACACTGGACAAAGCAACATTCAACAAAATAAAGATGTGCAAAACAGCAAAAGAAATTTGGGAAAAGTTGATTCAGTTATATGAAGGAAATGACCAAACAAAAGAAAATAAACTCTCTGTTGCTGTTCAGAAATTTGACAATATCAAAATGAAGGTTGGAGAATCAATGAATAAGTATGATGAAAGGGTGAGCAGTATTGTAAATGAATTAAATGCACTCAGAAAGGTGTATACTAACAAAGAGGTTGCACTAAAAGTGATGAGAGGTCTTCCAAAGGAATGGGATGTCAAAACTATGGCTAGGAGAGAATCTAAAGACTTGAACCAGATCGAACTTCATGAACTATTTGCTGATTTAAAGGCTTATGAATTTGAATTGCAGAGCAGAGAAGGAGAACCATTTACTCCTACAGCTACAACTGCTCTAGCAGCTGTAAGAACTGAATCAACTAGTTCAGTCGAGAAATCTGCCGATCAGTTAAGCAATGATGCTATGTCATTATTCATCAAAAAGTTTGGGAAGTTCATGAGAAAGAACCAAGGAAACTTTCAGAAGCAATACCAGAGAAACAATTCCAAAGAAGAAATAAATGCTTGCTACAATTGTGGCAAAACAGGTCATTATATTGCTGACTGTCCTAAACCTAAAAAGGACAGTCAAGGATCAACTGACAGAAGAAAGAAATCATATGAGCATAAGAGAAGATCCAGAGATGATAAGAAAACCTACAAAAGAAACATGAGGTTCTATTAGCTGAAGAGAACAAATCCAAATGGGCAGAAACTGATAGTGACGAATCAGAACCAGAAAGCTCATATAGCTCAAGTGATGAAGAGGAAGTCAAATGTCTAATGGCCAATGATACAGAAGCAGAATCTACAAATCAACAGGTATTTGATTTTAGTTCAACTGATTTTACACGAGAAGAACTCATTTTAACATTGCATGAAATGGTAAATGAGTACCTGAAACTTGCATCATCATTTGAGGAAATAAAGTCAAAGCAAAATGATCCCATGGACAATAAAACCAAAACTGATGAATCAGTTGATGGGTTGAGTCTAAAAAGGGAAATTGCTGAGTTAAAAGCAGAGAGAAAGAAAGATCAGTCACTGATCCAGAAATTGATCCTTGAAAATTCAAAACAGACTGAACTCATTCAATCTTGGAATAAGTCGTCTACTGCACTGAATGAGATGCAAAATTCACAAAAATCAGTTTCTGATAAAACTGGTTTAGGGTTCAGTAATCAAGGAGAAACGTTTTCAAATGATACTCAACCAAAGCTGACAATGAACAAAGGAAAGTACATTCACTTTGTCAAATCAGCAGTGGTACAAGAACAAATTGAGCCCAGTAAACTGATTGAACAACCTACTGAGAAGTTGAACAAGGCTAGAAGATATGGGATTGGCTATAGCCAAAAGCTTTCAACTGATTCACAAAGCGGGTCATCAAAAATATTTCACAAAAACTATTCGAATGGCTATGTCAATTACTATAACTGCAAGCCAGTTCAGAAGAGATACAGATTGAACAATCAGTTGAATAAGACTAAAACACATACTGTATCAACTGTACACTACTCACCAAGCACACAAAAGCCGAGAAAAACCATTTGGAATACAGCTACTGGAAAGTCAGTTAGACTAATCCAAGTATGGGTTCCAAAGGGACTAATAAGTTTTGGACCCAAATAGATATGGGTACCAAATCATATTATGTGTGTGCTTGCAGGTAACAGGTACAGATAAAAATTCAATATGGTATTTGGACAGCGGTTGCTCACGACATATGACAGGAGATGCAAGTATGCTATCTCAACTGACCAAATATAGTGGTCCAAACAACAGTTTCGGAGATAATTCCAAAGGTAAAACCGTGGGTAAGGGTAAGCTTATCCATGGTAACTTTACTATTAAAGATGTTTTATTAGTAGAGAATCTGAAGTATAACTTGATTAGCATCAGTCAGTTATGCGACAATGGATTCTCGGTACAATTTGATAAAAACTCATGCTCAGTTAAAACATCAACTGATGAAATCATACTAACTGGCAAACGATGTGGAAACACATATAAAGTCAGTTGGAATGAACAGCCACATGCACCAGTCTGCTTTATTGCTTCAAAATCATCTCAAAACTGGTTGTGGCATGAAAGGTTAAATCATTTAAACTTTAAATCCATTGCCTATCTGAGTAAACATGAACTTGTAACTGGTTTGCCCAAAATAAATTTTTCAAAAGAAAAACTTTGCTCAGCATGTCAGTATGGAAAACAAGTACGATCTTCTTTCAAAAACAAGGGCTGTAAGTCTTCATCCCGATGCTTAGAACTATTGCACATGGATCTCTTCGGTCCAATACCAGTCATGAGCTTAGAGGGAATGAAATACACCTTGGTGGTCGTAGATGATTTTTCAAGATTTACTTGGGTTATCTTTCTCAAATCCAAAGACCATACGGCTGCACAACTGATTAAACTCTTTAAAAGACTTTTAAATGAAAAATCAGTTGGGATTGATCGAATCAGATCTGATCGAGGAACTGAATTCATCAATCAAACACTTTCGAGCTTTCTAGAAAATGTTGGAATCAAGCATGAGCTCTCAGCAGCAAGAACTCCTCAGCAAAACGGTATAGCTGAGAGAAGAAATCGAACCCTTAAAGAAGCTGCTAGAACAATGCTTGCTTATTCTGGTATTTCTCAAAGATTTTGGGCAGAGGCAGTAAACACTGCATGTTATACTCAGAACAGATCAATGATTAATAAGAATCATATGAAAATACCATATGAGATCTGGCATGGAAGAAAAAGTATAATCACTTATTTCAAAATATTCGGCTGTAGATGTTTTATTCATGATAATAATAAAAATTACTTAAAGGCATTCGATGCCAAATCTGCAGAAGGAATATTCCTTGGATATTCATCAGTTAGTATAGCTTATAGAGTCTTTAATAAGAAAACTTTAAATGTTGAAGAATCTGCGCATGTTGATTTTGATGAAACTGCATTAACTGATAAGCCAACTAATCAAGTTGAGCTAGCTGATCGATTTTCAGATATCAGTTTGGAAGATGATGACAAAGATGAAAATCATAATAATCAAAACATCCTTCAAACACCAGAACCAGAGATATTGGATCAATTAAATGAGCAGGAAGTCAATGCTGACAATCAGTTATTAAAGGAAAATGATAATATTCAAATATCAGCTGACGAGGCATCAACTGAAGCTGAAAACTGCATTCAGTTACCAACTGAAGAAGTTGCAGATGCAACGAATGTTGAGTACAGATGGAGAAAATCATATCCACCAGAATTGGTAATAGGAAATTCATCTGATCCAGTAAGAACTCGCAATCAAATGTAAAATTTATTTATTCATTAAGCCTTTGTCTCACAAACGGAACCAAAGAAAACTGATGAAGCTCTTGCTGATCATAACTGGGTAAATGTTATGCAAGAAGAGCTGAATCAGTTCACTCACAATAACATCTGGAACTTAGTTCCAAGACCAACTTCAAAAACCATTATAGGTACAAAATGGGTGTACAGGAATAAACTAAACGAGGACGGTTCAGTTATACGCAACAAAGCAAGACTAGTAGCACAAGGATATAGGCAAGAAGAAGGAATTGACTACGATGAGACGTATGCTCCAGTTGCAAGATTGGAAGCAATCAGAATATTTCTTGCTTACGAATCTCACAAAAACTTCAAAGTTTACCAGATGGATGTGAAGAATGCATTCCTAAACGGTCAGTTACAAGAAGAAGTATATGTTGAACAACCTCTAGGTTTTGTAAATCACAAACTTCCTGATCATGTATACTATTTGAACAAAGCATTATATGGTCTTAAACAAGCTCCCAGGGCTTGGTACGAAACTCTTTCAAAATTCCTAACTGATCATGACTTTACAGTCGGATCAGTTGATAAGACCTTGTTCAAATTTACTAAAAATAATCATATTCTATTAGTTCAAATTTATGTTGATGATATAATATTTGGGTCAACTAACCCCAATTTGTGCGAAAAGTTTGCTAAGTTAATGCAGGAAAAGTTTGAAATGAGCATGATGGGTGAACTGACATTTTTTCTTGGACTGCAAGTGAAGCAACTGGAAACTGGTATATTCATTAGTCAAACAAAATATACAAAGGAGTTGCTAAAGAAATTTGTTTTCAAGCAAATCCTAAGCAATCACATTTCTCAGCTGCTAAAAGAATTCTGAGATATCTTAAGCACACGCAAAATGTTGGGCTATGGTATTCCAAAGACTCCACCTTCAATTTAGTTGGATATTCAGACGCAGATTATGAAGGATGTAAGCTTGATCGCAAAAGTACAAGTGGATCTTGTCAGTTCTTAGGAGACAGACTGATCTCTTGGTTCAGCAAGAAGCAGACATCCATAGCTACCTCAACAACAGAAGCAGAATATCTTGCTGCTGGTAGCTGTTGTGCACAACTGATCTGGATTCAGCAACAACTGAAGGATTATGGAGTAACGTCAACTGAATCGCCCATATTTTGTGATAATACCAGCACAATTGTCATCACTTATAATCCAGTTCTTCACTCAAGGACCAAGCATATAGATGTCAGGCATCACTTCATTAGGGATCATGCGTTAAAGAAGGATATTCGACTAGAATATTTTTCAACTGAACAGCAAGCAGCTGACATCTTCACAAAACCATTACCCTAGGCTAAGTTTTCTTACTTTCGAAATATTCTTTGTTTAATTGATTTATCTTAGAAATTATTAGTAATATTGCTTCACTAACAGAATTATATGCAGAAAATAAAAACACAACAAATTGAAAATAACGCTTCATTAAGAATACCAACGTTCCCATTTTACAGAAGATATCATGGAATCAACCGAATCTAGCCACGCCCTAACCGAATCATTTAACTCATAAATTCGAACTCTAGCAAATGCCCTAGATTTCGAAATCTTATCAACAACATGCCACTCCTTCCATAGCATCGCCTCCAAAAGACATTTGTCTTCAACCAAATCCCTAACATGCCTCACTTCAAAAGGCTCAAGGTATTTCAGTGCTCTTGCCTCCTGAGCACAAGTAGGAATAGCACCAATCTCACTCACCCTCTTCAACTCATGAATCTTTTCCCATGTTAACATCACCTTCTGAAAAACATATATCTCCATCTTTCTCTTGATATCTTTAAACGAGAGGTTGACTGCTCAGTAACATGAACATGAGTGCTGCTGCATGCATCAGAATCAGACATATTGAAATATTTTTGAACTGATATTGCATCACATTTTTATCACTATCATCTTATTTATAGGAAAATGACGTTGGAGAAGCTGAAGAGTCTCAAGTTAATCAATGCGTCTTTCACATTTACCAAGGACTTTAAGTTATCAGTTGTTCATTGTCAACTGACACCAGTTTGAATTCTATTAATAGTTGTTTAAATAGTCCCAGTTCATGATCAACTTATGACAGTTAGTCTCTCATCAGTTCATTTGTTTACATATCACAGCTGATGAAATATATCATTTGCAGAAAAACAGAGTTAAAACCAGATAAATATTTCATTACTTATAAATGTTGGTCTGGATTACATCATCATACTTCTCCTCCACAACGATTATCCAAAATTTAAGCCAAACAGATAGAGAAGAAGGAGCAGTCATGAGAAAGCTGTGACAATGAGCTATGCGCCTCAAGATCTTCAATTCCTTGCGGAGCATCAGCTGATACATGTGACCGTCCTTGAAGACGTCCACCCACACAGCAATATTCAAGTGCTTTCGCACTTGATTCAGTTCTGCCACCAATTCAGGAGTGGTGGCCTCCCCAGAGTTGTATAAAAGCTCAAGCTCCTGCAATCGCTCCCACTAATGCAGACTTTCATAGAAGACTTCGTCTTCTATCTCAGCCTTCCTGGCCTCCACAGAAAAGGGAGAAAGACTTGAGTCACCCATATCAGACATTTTTTATCTTGAATATTTTGGATGATATGTCTAAAACTAATTGAGCCATTTCTATTTATAGCAGAATATCAAGAAAGCTGAAGAGTCGTCAACATTTCAGCAAAACCAATAACCTCTCTGACTCTTAAAATTATTTTGTAGCACTACTTTAATTATTATATGCACCAATTTAGGGGGAATGTCAGTTTTTAAGACGTTAACTAAGAAGACAATCATTTGTGAATTCTCAACTGACTTGAATCAGTTTCCCAACTGATCGTTCAGCTTGAAAATTTTACAAATCTTCTCACATAAGTTAACCAATTAAAAACTTATTATATTCCAAATCAAATGAGGTGACTAAATTTTTATGACGTGGCATATTTTAAAACCGCTCATTATTATATACACACGATTACAGCACACGTGCACACATTTTTATTCAAAATTTTTCCCGGGCTGACACGTGTCCAGAATTTGAACAGTCACGAACAAAAGCATTTTGCCCGCTTCACTTCAGTTCTATTCTTCACAATTACAATCAGTTTCTAAGAGTATACAAATTTCAGAACTTATTCTCTTCAATTTGCAGATCACTACACTTTCCGAAATGGCAAACCACAGCCCATATCTTGAATGCGATGGTCATCGATTTTAACTCGGTTCTATCGATTCAAGAAGCAGACGTTAAGAATGTATTTCTAAAGCTTGAGTCGACAGGTCTCAGGATGTTCTTGGGACAATCTTCTCAGAAGATATACCTCAAGGAGGTCAATCAATTCTATCGGAAGGGATTTATCACTGCTAATGACACTATCTCTGTGACTATCAATGATCAGTTGCTACTCCTTTCTGAAGAAGCTTTCGGAGAAATCTTCTCTTTGCCAACTGATGGTTATGTCAGCTTTTTTGCAGTAAAAACTCATGACATTGAAGAAATGCAGTCTCGACTATCTGCTGATGGACGGAAAATCAAGGTTTCCGATCCAAAGAAGGAACTGAAACCAGAAATTCAGTTGTTAGCTGATATCGTGGCAAAGGGAATATTAGCAAAAGCCGGTTCTTATACTGCTCTTACACTCGAAAAATTTTTAGGTAATGACCATAATCATGGGTGAAAAGAAAGCAAATTGGAGATATATTCTTTTTAACATCTTGAAGAATATGCTCAAGTCATCCAAACAGTCATGTGGCTTCGCAATCCAAATCAGTTATCTGTTAAAACTGAAGGGTTTGATAGCTGAAAATGCTGAAACATCATCAAAATTCAAGGTATTTACTATCAAAAACACCTTGCCATCAAAAACCAAAATAGAGGTTGAGCCATCACCAATCAAGAAGGTCAAAACAGCAAAAAGGAACTGATTATCAGTGAATCAGATTCAGAGAAAACTCCTTCCCCTAAGCTTGTCAAGAGACCAAGGACTCAAAGAACCAAACCAATAACCACAGTGGAAGTCATTCCACCTGAGAAAATTATTCAATCAGCTGCTCAACAGCTCATTCAGTCTATCCCTTTGCAAGTAGTCTCACCTGATGATTCAGTTACCAAAGCAAAGACATCAGCTAAGGTAAGAGCTCCTTTGACTCTTGTAAATCGCCCTACCATCCTGCCTAGAGCCAGATCTAAAGGTGTAATATTAAGGGAACCAGTGCACTCCACACATTCTGGACTGGATCTTCCTCACATTCTCTCAACTGACAAAGGAAAAGGCAAGCTAGTTGAAGAACTCCGGCCATCCAATGTCATTCAAACACACATTGAACTAGTTTGGGAACAGGTCAATGCATTTGCCACATCACAATTAAAATCTTTTGATTGTTGGAAAAGTTTCAGAACAGAAATCTTTGCCAAAGAACTGAAGCATAGATCTCAACTGAAAAAGTTCATCAAGCTAGAAGCAATTGTGATGAAAGTAGTCAAAGCTGCAACAATTCCACAGGCATTAGAAAGGCAGAAATATTTCTTTAATCAGATTCGCGTCAAAAAGCTAACAAGAATGGTAGCAAAGCTGAAGTCCAACTACAATCCCACAAGTCCAACTGCATACAATGATAGACCTGTGTTCACTCAACTGGACACAGATCTTAGTAGTCTGCAGAGTGAAATCAGATTTTGGGAAGAAGATCAGGAACTAGTTCTTCATGACAAACCCCCCAACTCAAATATTGAAAAAGATTTATCCTCCTCTCCACAAAAAGAACCATCTCCACAACAGGCAACTGAAAAGCCAGTTCAGGGAATACCTCAATCCTCTCAGACAGAACATCAGCTATATTCTGAAGCAGAACTATCCTTGGCAAACACTGATGAAATCATTCAAGCTGTTACCTTGGAAGCTCAGCTAGAGGAAATACAGTATGACTCAATCACCCATTCAGCTGAACAACCAGAGCAAGACATTAAGATATCATCTGAAGCACCAGTTGAGTCACTTATTGCTGAAAAATTTATATATGCTCAAACTGAAGATCAAACTGAAGTGCCAAACCAAACTTCAGAAAAAGAAATAACTGAATCGGAAAAAGCTAAAACTGAAGCACCAGTTCAGCCAGAAACTTCTGCTGAACAAGATATTCAAACTGCTGAACATGTAGAAAGTCAGTTGCTCACTGAATCAAAGGAGCAAGAACAAATTTCAGTTAATTCTCCAAAGGAGGCCCCTATGTATGAACCATCCATCTCCATCATTCAGCCAGACAGTCCATTTCTTGATCAAAACCAACGTTCATCATCTCAAATTCAAGAAAACATTCCAGCTCAGCCTATGGCTGGAACAATGGAAACTAATCAAGCATTAGTTCTTTTTGGACAAATATCGAAGCATTCAGAAACGCCCAGTCAGCGACCTCAAATTCAATCCATAGAAATGGATGTTGTTCTTGAAGAAATCCAGAACATACAGTACAATATGCAGCAGATGCTCGCTGAAATCAAGAAAATTCAATTCGAACAACTGTCTCATACTGTCAAATTAGATTCTTCGACTGAATTTGACTCGGCGAAACTAAACGCTCTTCAAGCCAACATGGACTCTCTTAGCAGAACTGTGCATGAAATAAAGAAGGGGCTAGTTAACTCACTCTTTACAACTCAGGATGTAATCAGTCAGAGAGTTGAGCGACTGGAAACCTCTGTTTCAAATAAAATAGAATTGCTACAGACCTTCCTCACAACTGTTGCCTCAAGTATCTCATCAGCTGTAAAACTTCTTTCCATTGACGTTCGAAAGTTATCAGACAAAATGGAGTTGTTTGACAAAAAGGGGGAAGAACAGCAGCTGAAGAAGAATTAATCAGATTATTAGAATCAACTGATATAATATTTTCAGATTTTATGTTATCTACAAGGAATCCAGTTATTTTATGATTCAGTTGCGTAATCTATTATCTACAAAGAGCTCAGTTATTCGATCTTAAATCACTTGGTTTTGTCAAACACCATAAAGGGGGAAATTGTTGGAAACTAGATTCTGGAGTTTGACAAAACATGAATCAATCGATTAACAAAATATGAATCAACTGATACGCGCAAGCAAATTCGGCAACTGAACTTATCAACTGAAATCAGCTGATACAATGATACAGAGTAAACTGATCAGTTGGAACTGATCAGTTAAAACATTCAGCCGAATGCCTCAAAGTCTCTCAACTGAAGATGTCTCGGGAAAGAACAAAGAAGACATAACAGATTACAAGAGCACCGCACAACAACCAATACTACTTAAAACAACGCATTCCGGACAAAGCAATTAAGACGCCGAATTACAATAAATGAAGCAAACAATATCGAAGGAATAATCAAGTGGAAACCAACGGATACAAAGATTCAAATTTATCTCAAGATTACCGTTGGAAAAGAAGAGTATAAATATGGCAGAAGAAAAAGAAGAAGTGACGATACATCATTCAAAACTTGCTATTACTCTGTCAAAATCTCAGCTCACTCTTACTTGATTTATTTGTAACAATCAAGGCTACAAGTTGAGCAAACTAGCACTCTGCAATATTTGTTAATTCAATAGTGCTAAGATCAGTTATGCACAGAGATCATTTTGTAATACTAAGAGTTTCAGTTTAGGCAGTGGGTAAGTCCTAACTGAAGTGGGTCTGTACAAGTGTTGTATTGGATCAAAGTCTTTTAGTGGAAATCCTATCCTTGTGATAGGAGGGGTGACGTAGGAGTAATTGAATTCTCCGAACATCCAGAAACAATCCTTGTGTATTTTATTTCAGTTCTGTATTCTATCTGTCAGTCAGTTACCTTCCGCAACTACCTCAGTTTAACTGATTGATATTGACCAACAAGATTCCGAGAATCAGTTTGTCACCAAACTGAACTCAAAAATTCGAAAAGACCAATATTAATTGAGAGTGTTTATTCAACCCCCCCTTCTAAACACTCTTGACACGTCAATCGATCCTATCAAGTTATGCTAAATTTTTAAAGGACATTTTAGCAAACAAGAGAAAATTGAATGATCACATTACGGTAAATCTAACTGAAAATTGCTCTGCTTTGGTGCGGAAACAAGATCCACTGAAACTTAAAGATCCAGGGAGTTTTTCTATTCCTTACATGATTTGTGATATTGTTTTTCATAAAGCCTTATGTGATCTTGGTTCAAGCATTAACATCATGCCTTTATCTGTGTTTAGGAAACTTTCATTGAGAGAACCTAAGCCAACGAGGATGTCTTTACAGCTAATAGACCGATTTGTCAAGTATCCACGAGGAGTTATTGAGGATGTGCTAGTGAAAGTGGACAAATTTATTTTTCCTGCAGATTTTGTGGTGCTTGACATGGAGGAGGACATAGAGATGCCGTTGATATTGGGGAGGCCTTCCTTGCAACTGGCAATGCCCTAATTGATGTGCAAGAAGAGCAGTTGAGATTGAGAGTTTGTGAAGAGGAGATTACTTTTGACGTCTTTAACGCACTTAAGCACACACTGAATTCTGATAGTTGTTTTAAAATTGATGCTTTTTATTCGCTTGTGTGTGACTATGTGCAGGATGCTATTAAGGACTGATATGAAACTGGCCGGGCATGACGTGCAAATGGGTGGAAGAAGAATTAAGAAACATTGTTGTCTCGGAATATCAAGCTTAATGATGATGAATCAAGCATATTCAAGCCAAGTGGTGGAGTTCAACAAAGAACATAATGAAGGAGTCCCGAGCAACAAAGCATGTGAGTGCAAAATGGGCAGAGAGGACAGCGGTCCTCGCGCACATGCGCGATATATGACGCCTCTCGCGCATATGCGCCAAACGGGGCGCGCATATGCGCGACATAGGCAGTGACTTGCGCGCATATGCGCGAGTTGGGGCGCGCATATGCGTGCGGCGCAGACTTTTTCCTAGTTTAGGGTTTTATTATTTTGGCAAGTAGATTTTGATATCTTTGAGATTTGTAAACAATATATACACGAAAATTTGAAATTGTAAATAATTAATCATTGAGTTTAATCATATTGATAGAGTTTTTCTCTCAACTTTTCAAAGCTTGGCTTTGTATAGACCTTGTGTGTTTCTCAAATCAAACTTATCAAAGTTTAATACTTTGTGACGTTTGTCGATTTTTCTTCACTCGGATTGTCAAAGATGAGTTCTTTGAAGGTTCGTTTTGAATTCCAATTGTTTATCTCGTTAATATTTGTTGCTAAATTCTTCGTAATTTAGAGGTGAATATTACACACTTACTTGTTCAAAAAGATCGGGACAACACAACCTGTTTCTTTTTTTCATCGAATCGAGGGCGTGACTCCGTATTTGAGTGCGTTTGCTTTTCGTGATCGAAGGATCGCGTCATTTGGTATCAGAGCCATACTCTTGACTGGTCATGTGGGTGCATGTTCCTGGAAGTGCCCTGGAGTGCGGGTTAATGAAGGAGTTGGCACGAGGACGTACAGTCTAAAGGGGTCGTGAATGCCTGGAAGTGCCCTGGAGTGCGGGTTAACGAAGGAGTTGGCACGAGCACGTGCAGTCTAAAGGGGTCGGGAATGATGTGTCCCACATCGGTTAGCAAGAGTTGTCTTGGGCAAAACATATATGAATTCACAATCCTCCTCTCATGAGCTAGCTTTTGAGGTGGAGTTAGGTGGATTCATATCATATGGTATCTGATAAAGATAAAAAATTGTATATTAATTAAATGTTTTATAATATAAATATATAGTTTTTGTTTTATTAAATGTTTAAATATTATATGTTTTATAATAAATTGTATAGAATGCAAGTTGTTGTGTAATTATAAGTTTTTACTATTTTTTACAGGTTCGATAAAATAAGAATAAACTTGGCGTTGCAAATGGGATTAAGATGATTCTTGGACCTGTAGAAAGTTGATGTTAATAACTACAATATTGGTGCCAAGCATGAGATAAAAATTGTGAGGCCCGGGGCCGAAGAGGGCGGGCACCGGAATGAGAGGGATTCCGAGACTGTTCAATGTAATGGATTGTACAGTTGAAGAGGGCTTAAAAGATTTGATATGTACTACTCATATCAAGAAGGTGCATCTTCTTTTCAGTAGCTCATCACATAAGAACTCCAAAGTTAAGCTTGCTTTACTTGGGGAAATTGTGGGATGGGTGACCCCCTGGGAAGTTTCTTAGGGTGCGTGTGAGTGAGGACATAAGCACGCTGGAAAGACTCGTCTTGGTACAGTGAGGACAGTCGTCGAATCTGGGGCATTACAGTTGGTATCAGAGCCGAGCATGTGGGGACCCGGACGCTAATCATCTTCTTAATCATCTTTGGGATTTAATTATCAATTAAAATAAACAGGGTCTAATTTTTTTTTTTTAAATACAAAGCGGAAACGTAATGTAATTCCATTCAAATTACATATTAACATAAACATACAAATCTTGTATTATCTACAAGAATTCAACTAGGTTCAACTATATATCATTGCTGAATCCTAAGTTGCCTCGAAGCCCGGATCTCCACGCTATCTAGTCCAGCCTCGTTCTCTTCTTGACCCTGATCATATCCCACCTGTTGCCATGCACACATACAAACAAGACAACAGCCGGATAACTTCGGTGAGAATTACATTCTCAGTATAACTCATGTATACATGCAATCATAAAAACAATATAAAAGCATATAACAGATATATCTAACATGTATTCAGATCAGAATATAAATCCATATCAAGAATAAATCCTATTCTAAACATGTACCATCATCAGGAACATAAATCAATATGTACCAATATAACTGTCAATTAGACTCATGACTCCACATTTAAGACTAGACTCAATCCTAGTCTAGGGATCCCGGTTTCCAGAAGTTAGCATTCCCATATCGACCAACTGTAATAGAAAAGACTCCAGTTCTATCCACGCCGATAGGGTATCGATCACCAGTAATAGAAGAAATACCAATTCTATCCACATCGATATGGTATCGATCACCAGTAATAGAAGAAGCTCGTATTCTATCCACATCGGTATAGTATCGATCACCAGTAATAGAAAGAACTCCGATTCTATCCACATCGATATAATATCGATCACCAGTAATAGAAGAAGTTATGATTCTATCCACATCGATACGGTACCGATCCCCAGTAATAGAAGAAGCTTCGATTCTATCCACATCGATATAATATCGATCATCAGTAATAGAAGAAGTTATAATTCTATCCACATCGATAGCCAAACATCCGGTGACAGACTTTGGCACAATCGCCAATACACTATCTTGTGACATCGTGCAATGTGCCCGTGGCGATCCCACCACTATCAGGCACTTCTGTCACAAGATTACTCGTCTAATACCTGTTGTCTATCAATCAAGAGAACAAGTATATCAATCAAATCAATACAATAAGGTAAAGTATGTGATTTAGGGAAACTCGAGCAAAACCTCACTCGAGTTGTGCAATCCCAACTCAACATTAATTTATACCTTTATCTTCTCGGTCCGACGAAGACGAAGTATTGAAGTCAACTCTGTCCATACCCAATCTGATAATGATAATCGAATAGATACAATATCATTATATAACTCAGTTCAAAACCTGTTCTGATTAATACTCAAATCAAAACATAATCGGATCAATGCCAATAGACATATGATACCACAATACCATCTCAATCAATACCGAGTCTGATCAATATTAATCAACTGATGTTTCGACGGCATACCAATACAATCTCGATAACCCCGTCAGTCCCAACATCATAGATATAATATCAGAACTCATAATCACTATCGATATAACTCATAATTTCAACGATAATATAAATCTAATATCGATTCTCAATCAAATCGACTCAAAAATTCATAACAATTCCATAATCAGTCTGTTTCTTAATCTGACTTCGATTATACGATGTCCACTGTATCAGAAACACCATATATGATTCCTATTCAATTCTGACAACATCATAATTTCAAATCGTATCTAAACGTAACAAAACTTACGTCCAGTTGTAGCCTGCGTTGATAGGAACACAGTATTGAAGTCGGATTAGGAATCAGACGGACGGATCGTTCATAAATCACAATCTGAGTGGGAAAAGGCATAAGGATTTTCACGAAGTTCCTCGGTGCTCCTTTTATAAATTTCTGAAGGAAAAATCGAAGTGATACTTATATATATATATATATCCCATGCATGCTCAAGGAAACATGGCTCGTTCCTTTAAGAAACACGTCTCGCGCATATGCACGACATCACTCGGCGCATATGCGCGAGAGACCATTTCTCGGCGCGTGTGTCTCGGCATCTCTCGCGCATATGCGCGCCTCACCTCGGCGCATATGCGCGAGGTTCTCTGGACAAAGCATACTACAGCTCGCGCATATGCGCGCCATCACTCCGCGCATATGCGCGGGATCTTCTGCCCAACTCGCGCACAGCTCGCGCATCACGTCGCACATGTGCGCGAGTGGCACCTCCCTCGCACCTAATTCGTATCTTTTCTCGTCTGTCCCGGTCTGATCTGTTCCGTCTTTAATCACCTCTCACTTACCCCTAATTCGTATTAATTATTGCCAAATCATTTCAGATTAATCTCAGATAAATTTCTCGGGCCTTACACGACCTCTCTTAGTACGGTGTGGTTCGGGGACGAACCAAGCGGAAGCTGGTGGGCATGTGAGGCCCGGGGCCGAAGAGGGTGGGGGGTGATCGCCGGTGCCATGAGGTTGCACGGACAATGAGCGGCTCCGGGCAGGCTTCTAGGTGGAGGAAACATGAATGAACCGATCCCACACCGGAATGAGAGGGGTTCCGAGACTGTTCAATGTAATGGACTGTACAGTTGAAGAGGGCTTAAAAGATTTGATATGTACTACTCATATAAAGAAGGTGCATCTTCTTTTCAGTAGCTCATCACATAAGAACTCCAAAGTTAAGCGTGCTTTACTTGGGGAAATTGTGGGATGGGTGACCCCCTGAGAAGTTTCCTAGGGTGTGTGTGAGTGAAGACATAAGCACGCTGGAAAGACTTGTCTTGATACAGTGAGGACAGTCGTCGAATTTGGGGCGTTACAAAAATCTTTTCACCAGTGGGATCAAATTAAGCAACAATTAAATTTACCAAAAAAGTGGCAATTTTACCATGCTCTAGTATTTTGACCATATCTCTCAAATTACTAGGTCAAATAGTTAAAAAAAATACCACAATTCAAACAACTCAGATATCTACATGTTTTATTTTTTGTGGAGAAGATAATTCAGATGGGAAGATTTTCAAAAGTGATGTGTATTAAAATATTAATTTCTTGGAATGCCAATGAAGACTTATGTGTAAAAAAAATATTTTATTTGTGATTGTCTCCCCAAATTTGGCTATAAATAGGGGTGCATTGTAATGTATTGAGATATCCCTCATTTTATGAACAAACCTTTGATTTCGTAATATTTCTCTCTTTGTTTTTCCTTTATTTCTTCATTTAAATATAATTAGCATATTAAATTCATATTCAAAGTTTTACACTTTGAATAATGAGTAGCTAACTTCCCAAAGTTGAGATGAAAAGGTGAAACTTTTGGCATGATAATAAGGTTATTAAAAGGTAAGAATCTATGTTTTATATTATTTAGTCATTATTTATTGTTTATGTTATATTTATTTCTTTAAGTGTTATTATACCCTACTTATAAGTGGGAGTTTTGATTTATTGTTGCTATATGTTACACTAAATTCTTGGAACCATTTAAATGTTAGTTTGGTGTTACCAACCATTTAAAGTGGATGCCTTGATTTATTATATATGAATATATCATAATATTAATTTCTTGGTACCATTTAAATGTTTGTTTGGTTTTACCAACCATTTAAAGTGGATGCCTTGATTTATTATATGATTATATCATAATATTAATTTCTTGGAACCATTTAAATGTTAGTTTGGTATTACCAACCATTTAAAGTGGATGTCTTGATTTATTATATATTAATATCATAATATTAATTTCTTGGTATCATTTAAATGTTAGTTTGGTTTCACCAATCATTTAATGTGGGAACTTTGATTTAGTGTTTATATAGCACAATAAATACTTGACAACATTTACAAGTTTTGGTATATATTATATACTTATAAGATAATAATATATAACATAATAAAAATATAATTATTTAATATATATTGGAACCATTTTATTAAGTGGATTTCAATAATGTTCATTAATGTTAACTTTATTAAAATACCAAGAGTGGATCCTTTAGTCTCAACTACTTAAATTAAAATTTGAACAATTAAAAATTATCAATTAAAGATTCAAACCATTAAAGAAAAAAAACAAAAAAAAAACAAAAAGACATTGTAGTGGACTTGTAATTACCTTAGCTTTCCAGTGGATACGATATTCTGATTCACCGAATTATACTACTTGTTGGCAACCTGCTCTTGGGAGTGCAACAATCAAAGTCGCAACAGTATCAATGATGTGTCCCACATCGGTTAGCAAGAGTTGTCTTGGGAAAAATATATATGAATTCACAATCCTCCTCTCATGAGCTAGCTTTTGAGGTGGAGTTAGGTGGATTCATATCATATGGTATCAGAGCCATACTCTTGACTGGTCGTGTGGGTGCATGTTCCTGGAAGTGCCCTGGAGTGCGGGTTAATGAAGGAGTTGGCACGAGGACGTACAGTCTAAAGGGGTCGGGAATGCCTGGAAAGTGCCATGGAGTGCGGGTTAACGAAGGAGTTGGCACGAGGACGTACAGTCTAAAGGGGTCGGGAATGCCTGGAAGTGCCCTGGAGTGCGGGTTAACGAAGGAGTTGGCACGAGGACATGCAGTCTAAAGGGGTCGGGAATGATGTGTCCCACATCGGTTAGCAAGAGTTGTCTTGGGCAAAATATATATGAATTCACAATCCTCCTCTCATGAGCTAGCTTTTGAGGTGGAGTTAGGTGGATTCATATCATAACCTCACCTTGATTGTCTCCAATGTCATGTTGATCAACACATGGTCTATACAAAGGCAAGCTTTGAAAAGTATTAAACTTTGATAAGTTTGATTTGAGAAACACACAAGGTCTATACAAAGCCAAGCTTTGAAAAGTTAAGAGAAAAACTCTATCAATACGATTAAACTCAATGATTAATTATTTACAATGTCAAATTTTCGTGTATATATTGTTTAGAAATCTCAAAGATATCAAAATCTACTTGCCAAAATAATAAAACCCTAAACTAGAAAAAAATATGCGCCGCGCGCATATGCGCTCCCCAACTTGCGCATATGCGCGCAAGTCACTGCCTATGTCGCACATATGCGTGCCCTATTTGGCGCATATGCGCGTCATATATCGCGCATGTGCGCGAGGACCACTGTC
Organism: Primulina tabacum; assembly: GCF_025594145.1. Taxonomy (NCBI): domain Eukaryota; kingdom Viridiplantae; phylum Streptophyta; class Magnoliopsida; order Lamiales; family Gesneriaceae; genus Primulina; species Primulina tabacum. The sequence continues at coordinate 21,876,894 of NC_134560.1, read as the reverse complement.
CTCTCGGCCCATTTTGCAATCACATGCTTGGCTGTTCGGAGTTCCTTCATTATATTCTTTGTTGAACTCCACCACTTGGCTTGTATATGCTTGATTCATCATCATTAAGCTTGATATTCCGAGACATCAATGTTTCTTAATTCTTCTTCCACCCATTTGCACGTCATGCCCTGCCAGATTCATATCATACTCTCCTTCTTCAAAAATATTTGTCCTCAAATCTTGTCTACCTAAACAAAAACGAAGCAAGTTAGTAATAAAAAGAATTAAATTATCAACATGCTTACCTGTAAACTCAAGTTTGTAGGTGCTTTTGTTAGCTCGATCCATCAGCACTGGAAACTCCAACATCACCGTTGTCTTTCCTATAAACTCATCAACTTCACCACATACTAAGTAACAAATGACACCAAATAATAACAACAAGATATCATTAAGTATCACAAAAATCACATTTCTCCCCTTCTTAGACCTAGTTAACACAAAAATGAAATCCATACACGTGTACGACCATAGCTCACTAGGAATAAGACCTAGTTTATGCACGATATAAGAATCTAGCCAAAATGTCAATCTCTTATATGCAATGCATGTTTCACAACCCCACTAAACATATCTCTTCATATGCAACCAACACATATAATCATGCAATTTATCTAAGATAAAAACACCGCTATATGCATCACTAATACTTAACTCATGCAATGAATATAGAATGAAGAATTTATTATCCTTAAAAGTGTATTCATCATGGACATAAAAATTCTGATATTATTTCATGCTCTTCCCAACGCCATCATCAAACAAATATGAATCATGCAAATAGGACGCACTAAATATACTATTCATGCAATCATTTAACTCATTACATGAATTTAATTCTAATGCACACAAGTCATTGCCATGACAAAGCCTCATCAATTTGACAATCTTTGAACACTCAAAATCAATAACATTTGAATTTAATTCATGCAATATATCACCACTCTTAGTTATGTAATTCCTCAACAAAATCGTTAGTTCATAGTTAGACCCTTTGGATATCACACTTTCAACAGTCATCCTAAATTCTTGAATGCAATACAACAATGACGTAAGATAAGGACGAAAGTCATATCTCATGGTTGTTGCGTTGACAACTACGCTTACCTCACTGTGATGGCTCTCAACGTCACATGGATCATCCCTTTGCATTTTTACATCATCAACATTTGCTCGCCTCCTCATCACAACTTATTCATAATCCTGCAAATGAGGAATAACAATGCTCGAGATTGAACCGGCTATATCATCACAATGAAAATAAACCTCTTTGTACAAAGGTACTTTAAGGGGTTTATACAACATTAAATAACTCTCAACCTCGCTCTTTTTATTCTTTTGGACCTTTAATTCATTTTTTTTTCTTTTTCTTTGGCCTCTTTTTCCTTTTCATTTTTTCTCTCTTTTTTATTTTCTATGGTCATCTCACTCTTTTGTTCACTCTTTCTTTCGGCCATTTCACATTTCTTTCCACTCAACTCATGAATAACTTTCAATTGATCCTCAATAACATTTGGAGTAAATTGAACTAATGAAATATTTTGTTCCTCAAGTAATTGATCTACAATATCCCTCCTTGCCTACTCTTCACCTCCATAGTAGACAAATTAAACATTTCCTCCCCTCCTAATGATTCAACCTCCACTATATATTGTTCAACATCATTCGACTCATCAACTAGTAGAATAATATCATCAACAACTTCCTCAACTACCACTCCAAATTCAGGCTCAACTACCACCTCATCCTCCATTCGAGATTCAAGCTCACCCACAACATCAACCTCCATTTGAGAATTAAGCTCAACTGTCGATTTTATTATGGTCACCTCATCACGTGGACATTGACTGATATCATGCCCGACCTCAAAACACCAACAACATATAACATCACAAGTACTAGAAATTGAATTTTTAAATGTACCTTGATATTCATATCTTGCAGTTTCACATCCCGACTTCTCCATTGGACTAGCAATGATTCTCTCTCCCCGATTGCTATACCCACTACTTTCCTCACATCACCTATCATCATCACGATGCAAATAGATCGATCTATTCCCTCCAAATCTTCTACGTCGCCTATCCTCATTACCGTGTCTATCACACATCTCCTCTTCTTCACACCTCTTATATTTTTTTCGTAGAGGCTTAAATTCCTTCTCCCACATTCTATCCAACCCTCCTAACATTTATTGAAATTGACGTTCTTAAATCATTATACCTGCAAGAAAAGGTTAGTATAAAACAATAAAGAATAAAGTTTCCTCACCACGAATCCTCACTGGTCACTCCAATGAAAATTCACTCGATACTCTTTTATTTTCTCTCTCTTTTTTTTTGTCCTCACTACAAAACCTCGCACGTCACTCCAAGAAATAAACACTCGCCCTCAAGTGTGTCACTCGATTTTGAGAGTTCTCTTGTAGGGTACAGTTTCAGGCTCTGTAGCTTGTGTGCATCAAACCCACAAGTTCAAACTTCACGACACTTTCAAACTGACTTACACGGACTGCGTAAAACAAGAAATTTGAAATAAATTTTTTTTTTTGATATTTTTTTTTGATTGTGAGAGTCACTTGAATATGACTAACAATAGGGATAAGAACAAGATTCAACGCTAAATAATAGCACAATATATTTTTTTTTTGATTGTGAGAGGCACTTGAATATGGCTCCCACAATAGAATAGAACAAAATACCAAAACAAATTTATGGCAAAATTTCGAAATTTTCGTACTCCTTTTTTTTTTCCTCTTGCACAAGGATTATTTGTGCACTCGAAAAAAAGAAAAAAAATTCACAAATTTTGAGAATCAGTTATTCAAGAAAGGCGAAGAACGAATGGTTAAAATAGATCTGATAACAAACAAAGATAAACACAGATCTGAAAATAAAAAAGATAAACTTGCTTGAATCAAAGGGAACCTAAAGCTCTGATACCAAATGACGCGATCCTTTGATCACAAAAAGCAAACGCGCTCAAATACGGAGTCGCGCCCTCGATTCGATGAAAAAAAAACGGTTGTGTTGTCCCGATCTTTTTGAACAAGTAAGTGTGAAATATTCACCTCTAAATTACGAAGAATTTAGCAACAAATATTAACGAGATAAACAATTGGAATTCAAAACGAACCTTCAAAGAACTCGTCTTTGAAAATCCGAGTGAAGAACAATCGACAAACGCCACAAAGTATTGAACTTTGATAAGTTTGATTTGAGAAACACAAAAGGTCTATACAAAGCCAAGCTTTGAAAATTTGAGAGAAAAACTCTATCAATATGATTAAACTCAATGATTAATTATTTACAATGTCAAATTTTTGTGTATATATTGTTTACAAATCTCAAAGATATCAAAATCTACTTGCCAAAATAATAAAACCCTAAACTAGGAAAAAGTCTGCGCCGCGCGCATATGCGCGCAAGTCACTGCCTATGTCGCGCATATGCGCGCCCCGTTTGGCGCATATGCGCGACCTCTCGCGCATATGCGCGTCATATATCGCGCAAGTGCGCGAGGACCGCTGTCCTCTCGGCCCATTTTGCACTCACATGCTTGGTTGCTCGGGACTCCTTCATTATATTCTTTGTTGAACTCCACCACTTGGATTGAATATGCTTGATTCATCATCATTAAGCTTGATATTCCGAGACAACAATGTTTCTTAATTCTTCTTCCACCCATTTGCACGTCATGCCCGGCCAGATTCATATCAAGGACCCTTTGGAAGCCATTCTCACTACTGAATTGAGAGAAGACGAATTGGATGAGGAGAAAGCTGAGATAGTGGCATACCTTAATGCCAACCATCCCTGGAAGAGGCCAATAAAGATGCAATTAGAGGACTTTGGGGATCGCAGAGACTTAACCTCTAAGAAGTCAAGCATAGCGGAGCCACCAACTCTTGAGCTCAATCCATTTCCTCGACATATGAAATACGTCTATCTAGGTGAGAATAATAAACTTCCTGTGATTATTTCTTCTGATTCGACAGTTGCGATGGAACGCAAAGAAAGTTTTGAAAGCGCACAAGAGTGCATTTGCGTGGAAGGTGGCGGATATCAAAGGGATCAATCCATCGGTCTGAATGCGCAAGATATTGATGGAAGACAAATACTCACCTCTGGTAAACCTCAGAGAAAATTGAATCCAAAGATGCAAGAGATACTAAAAGCAGAAACTATCAAACTCCTTGATGCAGGTATTATCTATCATATATGTAGAACCCGTTAAATCAGACTACGTAGTAGCCATGCATAATTACTATTATTTAATATTTAAAAATTTAAAATGATTTCTTTTATATTTAAAGCATTTTAAAAGTTGTTTAGTCATGATCACTTATTTTAATCGCAGAAGTTTAGTTTTATCTTTTCAGTTAAATAAGCGAGGCCGGACTGGAGTTGGAGTATTGAGATAAAATTTAAGGATAAGAAAATATTCCTAGAAATTTATTTAAGATAAAGAATAATTTATTTTAATGAAAAAGAATGTTTAGGGATTTAATTAATTAATTAGAGAAAAGTAGTAAATAAGTTCCTTTATGTCCAATAATTAATTAAAAGCCTAAATTAAAATATATGACCAATTGAGATAATTTCATCTAGACTTCTTTAATTTAAGAAATTGTAACATAACATGCTAGTAATTTAATTTAAAGAATTAGTCATTCATGCAAGATAATTACCATCCTAAATTAAATTTACTCTTTCACTAAAATACATATTTAGTGTTTAAAACTTTAAAAAGTTAAAATTAATAATTTAAGCAATATTTTACCCCATTTTATCTAGCAAATTTCGGCCACCACACGTTGAGGATTTGATTAATTTTAGTAACTCTCTATTGATATATTTTCTTAATCCTTTCATGGCGTAGTTAATTCCCTCATTTTAAATCTTCAATAATTATTAATTAAGCAATATTCCTACCCATATTTGATAGAAGAAATCGGCCATGCACCTCCTAAATATCCCTCAAATCCCTTCATATCATATCATTTCCTATCTAACAAACTCAAAGGATAGAAAGATTTTATCTTGCCTTTCATATCTCCCATCTATTTTGCAACTTCCTCATTCATCTCCTAGCCATTTCCCTCTCCTCATTCTCGAAATTGCAGGGCATATTCAGTAGAAAAATCGTGAGAAGCTCAAGCAAGATAATAAGAGAGAAACTAGTAGAAAAGAAAATGAACTCTGTCTCCGCCGCGCCGTGTTCATTGTAATCGTTTGTTTTCTTTCAAAACAAATTCAAGGCATTTTTATATTATCTTTTGCTTTTCAATCAAGTCATATAATATTTTTAAAACATTACTTATGCATGATTGAAAAGGGCAAAACCGAAGTTTTTACAGCAACATGAAAAAAAATTCTGCACAGATTTTCGGCTCTCTTCCTTGTGCTTAACGTTTGGTATTGTTTTGTGATTTCAGGGGGTTGGCTCGGTTCCAGGCGTCCAAGGCTGCATCTAGGCATAGGGTGAGTTGGGATCATGTTGGTCCATTAGTTCAAGCCCCTAACTCGTTGGATTTAAGACTTGACAGCAACTCCACCATAGTTGCGAGTTGAGTCTCGAAATTTCTGTTTTTTTGATTGTTCAAGGAGGTTCGAATCTTGGTTGGCTTTTGGGACTGTAACCATGGTTAGAACCCTTCCTTAGCATGTCTAGGACATGACCAAGATGACCTTTCATGGCTTGGTTCATGGTCCCATCGGTTTTTAAAACAAAAAAGACAACCCCCTTCGGTTTTCATTTTTCCGAGTTTGTGTGAGTAGTTTCGAATTTTAGGGTTTTGTGTGGATCTTGGTTGTCTTCTAGCTCTTATCCATGGTTTACACAATACCTCATGATGTCTAGATCAAGCCATGGTCGATCACATGGCCACTGGAATGATACATGACAGCAAAAACAAGCAACACCCCCCCACGTACAGCACATGGTGTTCTCGGGTGGAGCTTGGCGTTGTCCTATGAATTTGCTTGGTTTGTGGTTGTCTTGTAGTTATTAGTTATGGTCCAAGCCATGCCTTAGGATGTTGGCAAGAGGCTCTAGTTGGTGGTTCAAGCCCCAATGGCCATTAGCCTTGTAAACAAAACAAGGAAGCACATCAGCGGCTGCTGTATTTTTTTGACAGCAGCATTGTGCTTCGGTTCAGAGGCTTGTTTCGAATTCGTGGTTGGCATTTAACCTATGGCCTTGGACTGGACAGTACCTCATTGAGTTATTAAGGTCATGTTTTTGGCCGTTTGTGATTTGGTTAAGTTTATAGGTCGTACGAGATTTTACGGTGCAATGTGCCAAAGTGACTCTCGAAAGAGCGTTTCATGATTTTGACCACCATTCACATCTTTTCGTGTACTATAGCCTAGGGTCATGTTTTCCAGTATTTTAGGTGTATTTTAATCATGGCTAAATGATGGTTCAATGTCGGTTCGGGTTGGTACGAAGCCATGGTTGAATATTAAGTTTGTTGGCCGTAATAGTCTCGTTTTTTTAGCTCGATTTTGAAGTGTTGGTCAAGTTAAGTTATTTGCATGTTTCTCTTGTTAGAATTAGGTCGCAGCGAGCCTGGGAATGATCCAACCCATTTGGTAAAGACAGGATTATAATTATATTATGTGCATAAAAATATAAAATGTTTATTTTTTAGATATATGCGATATGTCTTGTGGCCACCTCACGCTTATGGGATTCAGCTTATGGGATTATTACTTCACCCGGTGACTTACGACCGGTTCATGTTCATGTATGGGTATGGATATCCACTCCAAGGGCTGTGATGATCTCTATCGCCCAGTATACTGTGGTTTAGTCTGATCAGACGTGCATGTTATGTTATGTTATGTTATGGGCCATTTGCGTAGAACATTATCTCAACATAAAATTATGATATGCTATTTTATGACAGGGCTCTATCGAGCAAACATTTTACGTACGATTTTTAGTTATGCACGTATTTATAATTATCCATGACACGACTTTTACCTCACGCGTTACGATATGATATCTTTACATGGCATGAAATTTTATTATATATTTTACTTGTTATTCACGATATATGCATGCTGAGTCTTTAGACTCACTAGACTTGATTGTTGTAGGTACTGATGAGGTCGAGGCCGAGGGCGGGGACCAGTGAGCTAGCTTGGGTCGGCAGTAGTAAGAACCCGAGGGCCACACGTTTATCATTTACTATTTTTGTTCAAATTCAGTTTTTACTTTGAAGAAATATTTTAAGTTATGGTTTTGAAATAGTATTTACTTCCGCTGCAGTTATAACATTAAAACTTTTATCCGTTTATTTTATGAATGAGGCAAGTTATTTACTTTTAAAGAAAAATTTTAAATATTTCCGCAAATTTACAAGTACGAGACACGGGCCTCGACAGTTGGTATCAGAGCCTATGTTCTTGTAAAGGGTTGTGCTACTACTGATCTCGAGAAGCTCACGAAGTCACGTCTTCGGTCTGTAAGTTTTACATTTACGCATTTTGATTAAGGCATGAAATATTTTTACAGCATGTTTCCATGAAACAATTTATGTCAAGATTATGATTATGCATTATTTATTTAAATTTAAAGAAATAATGGAATTATGCATGTTGGTTACGTATGTGTTATTTGTATGGAACAGTATGCCTCCTAGACGCATTCCTGAGCGCATGAGAGAGGATGAGCATCGTCATGAGGACGGTGAGGACCTTAAGCAGGAGAGAGATTTACCTCCACCCGCTCCACCGGACATGAACGCCCAGTTGTTAGCTGGGATGACTAGGTTCTTTGCACAGTTTGCGGGGAATAACGCTGTGGCAGCCAGGCCGGCGGGGCCTGAGGCGACCTATAAGCGATTCATGAAGATGAGACCTAAGGAGTTCTCAGGGACGGCAGATCCTATGATTGCCGAGGGCTGGATTAAGTCCCTCGAGGTTATTTTTGAATTCATGGAGCTCGGAGATGAAGATAGGGTTCGTTGTGCAACCTATCTGTTTGTAGGAGACGCTCGCTTATGGTGGGAAGGAGCATCCGTAGCATTGAATGTGGCTACTCTGAGCTGGACACGCTTTACAGAGGTATTCTACTCCAAATATTTTACTGACGAGGTGCGTTCCAGGTTGACCAGGGAGTTCATGACCTTGAGGCAGGGAGATATGACTGTTACGGAGTTCATCCGTAAGTTTGAGAGGGGTTGCCATTTCGTACCCCTGATTGCTAATGATGCTGGAGCCAAACTGAGGCATTTTGTAGATGGTCTGCGGCCGATCTTGTGCCGTGATGTTATGGTGGCTGGCCCTACTACTTATGACGTCGCTGTCTCAAGAGCTCTAGCTGCAGAGCTGGACCAGAATGATATAGAGAGAGACCGCCAGGGCAAGCGACCAGTCCAAGTGCCGCACCGCCCTCCTCAGCAGCAGCATCAGAATTAGAGGCCTTTCCACGGCCCACCCAGGAATAGAGGATAGCAGCAGCAGCAGGGACGGGCAGTCCCGAGAGCCGTTGAGTACCCATTCTGCGCTAAGTGCGTGCATCGTCATGCTGGAGCTTGTATGTATGGCTCAGGGAAGTGCTACAAGTGTGGGAGTCCTAACCACTTGCTGAAGAATTGCCCTCAGGGGAGTCTGCCTACTCAAGGCAGAGTTTTTGCTCTCCATGCAGCGGAGACAAACCCGGAGACCATGCTCATGACAGGTATCTTAAAGATTTAAGTTTGTATTTGAAATTCAATGTTTCGAGGGTTTGGGTTAAGGTTTTTGAACTTAGAATTTGTGATAGGATTGCATGCTCTAATCAGCGTTATTTCAGGAATTTAGATTAGAAGGACTTTGACTTTCGCATGTCTATAAGTAGTTCTAGTAATTATTTGGTTCAGCTTGATGTTCCAACCTTTCAGGGAGAATTTTTATAGCTGGTTCAGCTACGAATACCTTGATAGATTCAGGGGCTACTCATTCGTTCATTTCAGAGGTCTTTGCTAATTTCCTCAAGGTCAAAACCATTGGGCTAGATGTAGCGTATTCAGTAGTAATGCCTTCTGGAGAGGAACTGATAGCCACTAATTTGATCCGAGACATAGACCTCGAGCTTCATGGCAATCTTGTTTATGCGGATCTTATCGTGCTGCCGATGCCAGAGTTCGAAATCATTCTGGGGATGGACTGGCTATTACGGAACAGAGTTTTGATTGACTTCTAGCGGAGATCTGTGCTAGTCCGACCGCCAGGGAGAGAGCAGTTCTTATTCGAGCCAGACAGGTATTTTTCTTTAACGCGCATTATACCTTGTGTCCAGGCTAGGAAGCTCATGCATAGAGGGTGTCGGGCATTTTTAGCGACTGTTGTATCCGTTCCCGAGGCACCCAGTCAGTCAGCCTCCGATGTCCCAATTGTTAGAGATTTTATAGACGTTTTTCCTGAGGACGTCTCTGGTATGCCACCCAAGTGAGAGGTGGAGTTTTCTATTGAGCTTATGCCAGGTACGGCACCAATCTCAAAAGCACCGTACCGATTAGCGCCGATAGAGATGGCAGAACTTAAGAAGCAGATTAAGGAACTTCTTGACAAGGATTTCATTCGCCCGAGTTTTTCACCATGGAGCGCGCCAGTCTTGTTTGTAAAGAAGAATGATGGTTCGATGAGGCTCTGTATTGATTACCGGGAGTTGAACAGGGTTACAGTGAAGAACAAATACCCACTTCCGAGGATTGAGGATTTATTTGACCAGTTGCAGGGAGCTTCAGTATTCTCAAAGATTGATCTGCGTTCTGGTTATCACCAGTTGAGAGTGAAAGATGTCAATGTTCTCAAGACTGCTTTTAGGACTCGTTATGGCCACTTCGAGTTCCTTGTGATGCCGTTCGGTTTGACGAATGCGCCAGCGATCTTCATGGATCTCATGAATCGTGTATTTCAGCCGTATCTTGATCAGTTTGTGATAGTATTCATAGACGACATTCTCGTCTACTCAAAGAACAAGAGGATCACAGCAGACATCTGACCGCAGTTTTGCAGACCTTAGAGAAACACCAGCTATTCGCGAAGTTCAGTAAGTGTGAGTTCTGGTTAGAGAATGTGGCATTCTTAGGCCGCATCGTCTCTAGCAGCGGTATCGAGGTAGACCCAGCGAAAGTTGCAGCATTCAGGGATTGGGTTGTGCCGCAGAATGCATCAGAGATCCGTAGTTTCCTTGGGCCAGCAGGATATTATCGGAATTTTATTCAGGGATTCTCCTCTATCGCAGTTCCACTCAAATTTGTGTGGAGCGATGAATGTCAGAAGAGCTTCGATACTTTGAAGCAAGCTCTTATATCAGCGCCAGTTTTGGCCATGCCGTCAGGGCCTGGCGAGTTTGTTTTGTATACCGATGCTTCGAAGCTCGGTTTAGGCGCAATGTTGATGCAGCATGGGAAGGTGATAGCATATGCTTCTCGTCACTTGAAAATACATGAGAAGAATTAACCTACCCACGATCTAGAGTTGGCAGCCGTAGTATTTGCCTTGAAGATTTGGAGGCATTATTTGTACGGAGAGAAGTGCCAGATTTTTACCGACCACAAGAGCCTCAAGTACTTCTTTACGCAGAAAGAGCTGAATATGCGTCAGAGGCGTTGGTTGGAGCTAGTGAAGGACTATGACTGTGACATTAGCTACCACCCGAGTAAAGCTAATGTAGTTGCAGATGCAATGAGCAGGAAAGTCGCAGTGATGGCTCATTTGGCGACTCCGAGACCTCTTCAGTTTGAGATGCAAAGGTTTGACCTAGAGACTTATCCTTGAGGTAGAGTTCCTCGCCTATCTACTATGACGATTCAGTCTTCTCTTCTAGACCGTATTCGCAGTGGACAGTCAGCAGATGAGCAGTTGGCAAAGTGGAGGCAGAGAGATGAGGCCAAAGGCAGTATCTTTTATACAGTTAGCGACGGCATTGTAAGATATCGAGACAGAATGTGGGTTCCTAGCAGCGATACTATTCGAGCAGATATTTTATCAGAGGCCCACATGTCGTCATACTCTATTCATCCTTGGAGTACGAAGATGTACAAAGATATGCAGTTGTTGTATTGGTGGCCCGGAATTAAGAAGGATATCAGAAATTTTGTATCCGAGTGTCTGACGTGCCAGCTAGTGAAAGCGGAGCATCAGAGACCAGCAGGTATGCTCAAGCCTCTTCGTATTCCCGAGTGGAAGTGGGAGAATGTTACCATGGACTTCATTGTCGGTCTGCCAAAGTAAGTCAGAGGATCAAATGCTATCTGGGTGATTGTTGATCGTCTTACAAAATCAGCGCACTTCTTGCCCATTAAGACGACTTTCACCATGATTCAGTATGCAAAGTTGTATATCCGAGAGATAGTCAGACTTCATGGTATTCCCGTTTCTATCGTGTCCGACCGAGATCCTAGATTCACTTCCTCATTTTGGAAGAGTTTGCATGCGGCTATGGGTACGAAGTTGTTGTTTAGCACAGCTTTCCACCCACAGACATATGGGTAGTCAGAAAGAGTTATCCAAATTTTGGAGGATCTTCTCCGTGCATGTGTCATCGATTCAGGGAGTTGGGAGTCGAAGTTACCATTGGTAGAGTTCACCTATAACAACTGTTTCCAGTCGTCTAAAGGTATGGCTCCGTATGAAGCACTGTATGGTCGTAAGTGCAGATCGCCGGTTCATTGGGATGAAGTAGGGGAAAGATCAGAATTGGGTTCGGAGATCATTCAGCAGGCTGTCGATGTAGTAGTCAAGATCCATGATAGGATGAGGACTGCTCAAAGCCGACAGAAGAGCTATGCGGATCAAAGGATGAGAGATCTAGAGTTTGCCGTTGGCGACCATGTTTTTGTGAAGGTAGCACCTATGAAAGGTGTCATGCGGTTCGGGAAACAAGGAAAGCTCAGTCTGAGATTCATCGGACCATTTGAGATCCTCGACAGGGTTGGGACGTTAGCTTATCGTGTTGCTCTCCCGTCGAATCTGGCCGAAGTACACAATGTGTTCCACTTCTCTATGCTGAGGAAGTATATGACGAATCCTTCGCATGACTTGAATTTTGAACCGTTGTAGCTCACTCCGAACCTGTTTTATGAAGAAAGACCAGTGCAGATCATAGATAGACAGGAAAAGAAGCTTCGGAACAAACTTGTGATGCTAGTGAAGGTCAAATGGTTTAATCACTCGGAGGAGGAAGCTACGTGGGAATCTGAGCCGGAGATGAGGAGTCGGTACCCCGAGTTATTCGGTAAGTTTTAATTTCGAGGACGAAATTTCTTTTAAAGGGGGGAGAGTTGTAGAACCTGTTAAATCAGACTACGTATTAGCCATACATAATTACTATTATTTATTATTTAAAAATTTAAAATGATTTCTTTTATATTTAAAGCATTTTAAAAGTTGTTTAGTCATGATCACTTATTTTAATTGCAAAGGTTTAGTTTTATCTTTTCAGTTAAATAAGCGAGGCCGGACTGGAGTTGGAGTATTGAGATAAAATTTAAGGATAAGAAAATATTTCTAGAAATTTATTTAAGATAAAGAATAATTTATTTTAATGAAAAAGAATGTTTAGGGATTTAATTAATTAATTAGAGATAAAAAGTAAATAAGTTCCTTTATGTCCAATAATTAATTAAAAGCCTAAATTAAAATGTATGACCAATTGAGATAAGTTCATCTAGGCTTATTTTATTTAAGAAATTGTAACTTAACATGCTAGTAATTTAATTTAAAGAATTAGCCATGCATGCAAGATAATCACCATCCTAAATTAAATTTACTATTTCACTAAAATACATAATTATTGTTTAAAACTTTAAAAAGTTAAAATTAATAATTTAAGCAATATTTTACCCCATTTTATCTAGCAAATTTCGGCCACCACACTTTGAGGATTTGATTAATTTTAGTAACTCTCTATTGATATCTTTCCTTAATCCTTTCATGGCATAGTTAATTCCCTCATTTTAAATCCTCAATAATTATTAATTAAGCAATATTCCTACCCATATTTGATTGAAGAAATCGGCCATGCACCTCCTAAATATCCCTCAAATCCCTTGATATCATATCATTTCCTATCTAACAAACTCAAAGGATAGAAAGATTTTATCTTGCCTTTCATATCTCCCATCTATTTTGCAACTTCCTCATTCATCTCCTAGCCATTTCCCTCTCCTCATTCTCGAAATTTCAGGCATATTCAGTAGAAAAATCGTGAGAATCTCAAGCAAGATAATAAGAGAGAAACTAGTAGAAAAGAAAAAGAACTCTGTCTCCGCCGCGCCGTGTTCGTCGTAATCGTTTGTTTTCTTTCAAAACAAATTCAAGGCATGTTTATATTATCTTTTGCTCTTCAATCAAGTCATATAATTATTTTAAAACATTACTTATGCATGATTTAAAAGGGCAAAACCGAAGTTTTTACAGCAACATGAACAAATATTCTGCACAGATTTTCGGCTCTCTTCCTTGTGCTTCACGTTTTGTATTGTTTTGTGATTTCATTGGATTGGCTCGGTTCCAGGCATCCAAGGGTGCATCTAGGCATGTACTAGGGTGAGTTAGGATCATGTTGGTCCATTAGTTCAAGCCCCCAACTCGCTGGATTTAAGACTTGACATCAACTCAACCATAGTTGCGAGTTGAGTCTCGAAATTTCTGTTTTTTTGATTGTTCAAGGAGGTTCGAATCTTTGTTGGCTTTTGGGCCTGTAAGCATGGTTAGAACCCTTCCTTATCATGTCTAGGACATGACCAAGATGACCTTTCATGGCTTGGTTCATGGTCCCATCGGTTTTTAAAACAAACAAGACAACCTCCTTCGGTTTTCATTTTTCCAAGTTTGTGTGAGTAGTTTCCAATTTTAGGGTGTTGTGTGGATCTTGGTTGGCTTCTAACCCTTATCCACGGTTTACACAATACCTCATGATGTCTAGATCAAGCCATGGTCGATCACATGGCCACTGGAATGATACATGACAGCAAAAACAAGCAACACCCCCCTTAGCCATGGTTCACACAATACCTCATGATGTCTAGATCAAGCCATGGTTGATCATATGGCCACTGGACTGATACATGATAGCAAAAACAAGCAACACCCTCCCACGTACAGCACATGGTGTTCTCGGGTGGAGCTTGGCGTTGTCCTATGAATTTGCTTGGTTTGTAGTTGGCTTGTAGCCATTAGCCATGGGGTTCAAGCCATGCTTTAGGATGTTGGGAAGAGGCTCTAGTCAGTGGTTCAAGCCCTAATGTCCATTAGCCTTGTAAACGAAACAAGGAAGCACAGCAGCGGCTGCTGTATTTTTTTGACAGCAGCTTTGGGCTTCGGTTCAGAGGCTTGTTTCGAGTTCTTGGTTGGCATTTAGCCTATGGCCTTGGACTGGACAGTACCTCATTGAGTTAGGAAGGTCATGTTTTTGGCCGTTTGTGATCTGGTTAAGTTTAGAGGTCGAACGAGAATTTACGGTGCAATGTGCCAAAGTGACTCTCGAAAGAGCGTTTCACGATTTTGGCCACCATTCACATCTTTTCGTGTACTACAGCCTAGGGTCATGTTTTCCAGTATTTTAGGTGTATTTTAATCATGGCTAAATGATGGTTCAATGTCGGTTCGAGTTGGTACGAAGCCATGGTTGAATATTAGTTTGTTGGGCGTAATAGTCTCGTTTTTTTAGCTCGATTTTGAAGTGTTGGTCAAGTTAAGTTATTTGCATGTTTCTCATGTTAGAATTAGGTCGCAGCGAGCCTGGGAACGATCCAACCCATTTGATAAAGACAGGATTATAATTATATTACGTGCATAAAAATATAAAATGTTTATTTTTGAGATATATGCGATATGTCTTGTGGCCACCTCACGCTTATGGGATTCAGCTTATGGGATTATTACTTCACCCGGTGACTTACGATCGGTTAATGTTCATGTATGGGTATGGATATCCAGTCCAAGAGCTGTGATGATCTCTACCCCCCAGTATACTATGGTTTAGTCTGATCAGACGTGCATGTTATGTTATGGGCCACTTGCGTAGAACATTATTCCAACAGAAAATTATGATATGCTATTTTATGACAGGGTTCTATCGAGCAATGCACATATTTATAATTATACATGACACTGTTAGAGTAGGTGCCCGTCGACCCAAGTGTTGGCCGAGAGTTCATGTTTAAACTCTATGTATGAACAGTCTTTATTTTAATAATATTTGAAATTATTATTTTGGCACTTCTTTATCTGCATACCCATGCTAGTTGCATAGATAAAGTCCTTGAATATACAAATAGTAGAAATAATATGAGATGCTCATATGATGTGTATCATGAAACTCATATTTGGAATACTGTATATTTTAAACAGTTCCTAGTCGATTCAGCCGCCGCTAAGAAGGATATAGGCCGCTCGAGTTCGAGACTAGTATCTACGATGTGAGTACCATGTTTCATTGGTAGGGGACATTGTGATGTCCGAGCATGCAGATAGGTGCTCCTTGTAGAGTGCACTGAACAACCCTCCATAAAGGACTTTCCAAGTGATTCTCACTTATCGAGTGGAAACGTCCTAGTTTATGGTTGTACACCATTAGTCCTTATGACCCGGGACAACATTGAGACTCTATATGCTAGCACTACACTTTGACTTGTTTACCGACTCTCAAGGGGTCATCAGGTGGCAAGGTTGGGTGTTCTGTCGAAACATATAGGAGTCGATGCATTGTAGTCGGGGATTAACCGCTTACCTTCGGGTATGGATATCCTATGTGATCTCGTGTGTATGTAGTATGAAATCTCTGATCAGAGTATGGTGGTAATTATGAAAGGGATTTCATAGATTACACCATCGATACAACTACGACATGACACATAGTATCGATTCATTGACAACTCTCGATAAACCAATGGTTGTCGAATCGATCGGAATATATGAGTTGAAGAAACCGTACTGTACGCTAACCATAATTGAATGGTTCTTGCATGCACTATCATTTGATACCTAGGGAATCATGTAGGCGATGCTGCTAGGCGGTTAACATGATTGGTTGGGTACTATTAGACTTGAGTTCTGACGTTCTTGTTATCAAGGAGTTGATAAGTAAGAATGGAGCAATTGGGGTATGCTCGTATAAGGACATGTTTAGTCCGAATCACATGGAGATGTGAACCCACGGCTAGTTGTATCAATGAACCATTGAGGGTCACACAAGTGCTAACTTTCTAGATCCCGTTGAGAAGTAAAATAGTTCAATGTATTGAACGGCTTATAAAGGAGTTTATAAGCGTAAATAAAAATAGAAGTATGACTTCTATAAGGAGAATGTAACTTTTAATTTGAGGAAGTGTTCCTAAATTAAAAGTTGGCCAAACGAGTAATGTATTTGAAATTTGTGATTTTCATATACATTATTGTGGACTAAACTAAATTAATTCAAGTGTTGAATTAATTAAACACTAGTGGACCTAGTAGAGTCCAAATAATAAAATTAATTCAAGTGTTGGGTTAATTAAACAACATTGGTTCTTGTACAGTCCAATTAGAAATAATTATTAAACTAGTGGGCTTGAGTAAAATCAAGTAATGGTTATATGGTCTCAAATGTGTTTGAGACATTTAAATAAAGTCCATGGGCTTTGTAAATGTTACAAGCCCACTTAAAATGCATGCTTGGAAGGTGAAGGGTTGGAGACAACTTTTTGAGTCAAAAAGGCATGCATGATTTTGGGACACACTTTAACTTTTCCACAACCAAGAAAAATGTCTCCCCTTCTCTCCTACTCCACCATGGCCGAAATTTTGAGCATTTTATTCTCCATATTTTTGTTTTTCAATTGTGGAGGAAACACTCTCTTCTCAAATGAAAAATGCTCTAATTTTTGTAGTACAAAATTAGAGTGTATTTAGCTTGTTGGTGGTGGACCTAATTTGAAGGAAAGATTTCAAGAATAAGGAAGCTTGTAGATTGGGTCATCCATTGAAGAGCTTAGTTGTTTGACAACTAAGTTGGAGCCCCAATCTATATTTTAAGATTGATAGGTAAAAATTCTAAAACACCCTATGTATGACATATTTCGTGTTTTGTATTTGCTACACATCTTAGTAGAGGTGTTCGTTTTTCTTCTTGAAAATAATTTTTGAACTTCCGTTGCGTATTTGAACACCTAAAACCGATTCCCTTTCAAGTGGTATCAGAGCTAAGGATACTATTTTGTGTAGCTTATTGATGAAACTTAAAATTAATAATTTACTATATGTTAAAAGCTGTATTTTAAAATTTAAGTTTCATTAAAATTATAAAATTATGTTATTTTGGTATTGTTTGTTTATATTTAATTGTCTTACTAAATATGTTTTATTTTCAGGTTTTCAACGTGTTGGTAAAATAATGATAACTCAAGCTAGAAAATTCAAATGGAGGTGACTCAAACACGTATGGAATCCTTGAGAAATTATCTACAACTTTGCAGAAGACATGATTGCCTAAAAATTTCATTAAGATGATAAAATTGTGCAAATATCAAAAGAAGGACAAATTTACTTTTACTATTACCAGCATATAGTAAAAAAATCATAACTATTTCAATATTTAACCAAATGAGGTGAACCAAGTGGCCAAATTCATCTACAGACAATTCCCCACATGTTTGCCGTTTTGAGCAGAGTCAAATTCGGTGAATAAAGTCGTGGAACAAAGCATAGAAAGAAGGGACATGGAATTGAACTTGAAGGAAACAAAGAATACTATTGCAACTACATGGCATTAATAAAAATTTTGACCCTTTCTCTCATTTGGCCTATAAATAGAGGCCTTGTGCTAGCTTGAGAATCATTCTATCTCATTGTAAAATATAGTGTGAGTGTGTATCAAAGTTCTAAGTTCCAATATATTTTCTTTCATGTTCTCAACTATGAGTGATATTTTAGTGTTGATCAAAAGTAAGCTTATGACAAGCTAAATCTATTATGTCAAGGTGAAGAGGATGCATTCTTGGTGAAGTAAGATTGTTTATATTTTGTATATTCTTTCTTTATTTCTTTTCATTTAGCTAACTTATTTTTATTGTAGGTATAAAAATGAATTATTTGTTGTTATCAATTTACATCAAATGCTTGATACCATTAAAGTGGTTATCTTGATTTGTTATTTAATTTTGATACAATAAATATTTCATCACTTATTATTATATATATATATTTATATAATAATATCATAATATTTCATTTAGACGATAGCGTGGCTCTGCCGGTTGTTCTAAATGAAATATTATGATTTAATACTAACATCTAACAATCTAACATTTACTTTATCGCAACTAACTTTTATTTTTCGCATCTAACTTTTACTTTCTCGCAACTAACTTTTACTTTTCCGCAACTAACATTACTTTATCGCAACTAACTTTTACTTTACCGCAACTAACTTATTAAATCAATATATTTCATTTAGGCAATAGCGTGGCTCTGCCGGTTGTTCTAAATGAAATATAATGATTTAATTTAACATTTACTTTATGCAATTATTTATTTATATATTTATGATTATAATCATAGGTACCATATATAAAATATCGGTTAATTCGGTATTTTCTATAGTGGGAACTATATTATATTATGTGTGTGTTTAATTTTCTTGGCACCATTATTTATGGTGGTTTCTTTTGTTTTACTTTTAGTTAACAATATTACATAAACCAAGAATAAATTCTCAAGCCCTGACAAAATTTATAATTTGTAAACTTCATTCTTGCATTTGTTAATCTATAAATTAATAAATTTAAACTCAAAATAACATCTCTGAGGATCGATCTCGTACTTACGAAATATATTACTTGAAGACAACCTACACTTGGGTGAATTATTATTTAAGTAATTGCAAGTTTTTGGCGCCGTTGCCGGGGAGGTATAAATTAAGTTTATATTTGTTAATTATGTCTTATTTATAAGTATTGTGTTGTTTTTTTTTTTGTATGAGTATTTGGAGTCGAAAAAAAAGTGGTAGACTTATTCGAGTATCTGAAAATAATTTAAACATGGATGATAATTCAAATAATCAAGATAATGATAATAATAATAATAATAATAATAATAATCAAGAACATGATCAATTAAGAACACTTAGGCACCATATGAACCCTATTAGAACTAGTGCCCCATCTTGTTTAGTTTTTCCTCCTGATGCATTTAATTTCAACTTCAAACCTCAAATTATTCAACTTTTACCAAATTTTCATGGCTTAGATTCTGAAAATCCATATTTGCATCTAAGAGAATTTGAGGAAGTTTGTAACACTTATAATGATCAAAATTGTAGCATGGATATAGTTCGATTAAAGCTTTTCCCTTTTTCTTTAAAAGATAAAGCTAAAACATGGCTACAAAATTTAAGATCAAGTTCAATAAGATCATGGGAAGAAATGCAACAACAATTTCTCAAAAAGTTTTTCCCTTCCCATAGAACAAACTCTTTTAAAAGACAAATTACAACTTTTTCTCAAAAACAAGGAGAAACGTTTTATCAATGTTGGGATAGATATAAAGATTTACTTAATACATGCACACATCATGGTTTTGAAACATGGAGAATAGTTTCTCACTTTTATGAAGGTCTAATACCTAAAGATAGGCAAATGATAGAATTCATGTGTAATGGAACTTTTGAAGATAAAAACCCAAATGAAGCTATGGAATATTTGGATTCATTAGCAGAAAATGCTCAAAATTGGGATAATATAGGCACAATAGAACCACCAACAACTAAAAACAATAATTCAACAAATGTGGGTGGTATCTATAATCTTAAAGATGATATAGATATTCAAGCTAAACTTGCATCTTTAACAAGAAAAATTGAGTCATTAGAAATGAAAAAGAGTGGTCAATTAAAAAGTATTCAAGAAATTGTTTGTCACATATGTGATACACATGATCATGCTACAAAAGATTGTCCAACATTACCTTCATTTAAAGAATGTCTCCATGAACAAGCAAATTATGCTAACAATTATAAAAAAAACAATACTAGATCCTTTTTCACCATCATATAATCCTGGATGGAAAAATCATCCTAATTTTAGTTGGGGGAATGATAATAATGCACAACCGTCACAACAATATTTTCAAAACAACCAAAATCATCAAGGTTATATTCCTTATTTACACCTCCAAGAAAAAACTTTGAAGATGTAATTCATGCATTTATCCAAAAGCAAGAGTCTATCAATATTCAAAACAGTCAATCTATGAGTGATTTGAAAGAAACTCTTGCAAAATTTGCATCTGCACTTAATATTCATGAAAAAGAAAAATTTCCATCTCAACCTCAACCTAATCCTAAAAATCAAAATCAAGAATTAAAAAATGAAAAAATTGATCAAATAAAATCTGTTATTACCCTTAGAAGTGGTAAAATAGTTAATGATCCATATAGTAATGAAAACAAGGATCATTTAAAATCAAAGAGCAAGGATGATAATCCTGATACTTTTGAGAATGATGATACCTTAAATTTTAAGAATAATATGGTGAATGATAAATCATCTGAAATAATAAATAAGTCAAATAAACCTCCACCATTTCCTCATGCATTAACAAATCATAAAAAACAAAAAAGTGATTCTGATATCTATGAAGTTTTTAAACAAGTGAAGATAAATATTCCATTATTAGATGCTATTAAACAAGTACCTTCTTATGCAAAATTTTTAAAAGACTTATGTACTGTATAGAGAAAATTGCATGTGAAGAAAAAAGCATTCTTGGCTGAACAAGTAAGTTCTATTCTTCAAAATAATTATAGTTTAAAATATAAAGATCCTGATTGTCCAACAATTTCATGTATTATTGGAGAAAATAAAATTAAAAAAGCTTTGTTGGATTTGGGAGCAAGTGTGAATTTACTTCCTTATTCAGTTTATGAAAAACTTAATTTAGGAGAATTAAAACCCACTTCTGTTACTCTCTTACTGGTGGATAGGTCAATCAAAATACCTAGAGGTATTGTAGAAGATGTGTTGGTTCAAGTTGATAAATTCATATATCCTGTAGATTTTATTGTTTTGGATACACAACCAATAGAAGTACATAATGAAATTCCAGTAATATTGGGATGACCATTTCTAGCAACTTCAAATTCTTTAATTAATTGTCGAAATGGAATAATGAAATTGTCTTTTGGAAATATGACTCTAGAACTTAATGTGTTCAATTTATGTAAACAACCAAGTATTAATGAAAATGAATATGATAATGAAATTGAAACAATTATGGAAGAAAATATACAAGAAGAAAACTTAAATCAACAATCTGAAGTTTTTTCAATAGAAAGTTTTGAGTCTAAAATAATTTTAAAGAAGATGATAATACAAAACTTGAATTAAAAGTTTTACCATTAGAAGTGAAATATGTATTTCTTGGTGAAAATAAAACGTTTCCTGTTGTAATTTCTTCCACTCTTTTGCCAAATCAAGAAGAAGATTTGATTAAATTACTTAAAAAATATAAAAATGCAATTGGATGGACTTTGAAAGATATAAAAGGTATGAATCCTTTAATTTGTACACATAAAATTCACTTGGAAGAAAATGCTAAAACATATCAACAACCACAAAGAAGGTTAAATCCACATATGAAGGAAGTTGTTAAGAATGAAGTATTAAAACTATTAGACGCTGGAATTATCTATCCAATTTCAGATAGTAAATGGATAAGTCCAACACAAGTAGTACCTAAAAAGTCCGGCATCACTGTTATAAAAAATGAAAAGGAGAGTTATTACAAGCTAAGATTCCATCTAGTTGGCGTATGTGTATTGATTATAAAAAATTAAATGATGCAACTAGAAAAGATCATTTCCCACTGCCATTTTTAGATCAAATTCTAGAAAAAATAGCAGGAAATTCTTATTACTGTTTTCTTGATGGGTATTCGAGGTATTATCAAATACCTATATCATTAGAAGATCAAGAAAAAACTACTTTTACTTGTCCTTTCGGAACTTTTGCATTTAAAAGAATGCCATTTGGTTTATGTAATGCTCCGGCTACTTTTCAAATATGCATGTTAAGTATTTTCAGTGATATGATTAAAGAATATGTAGAATTTTTTATGGATGATATAACTGTTTTTGGAAACTCATTTGAAAATTGTCTTAAAAATCTAGAAGAAGTATTAAAAAGATGTGAAGAAAAAATCTTGTTTTAAATTGGGAAAAATGTCATTATATGGTTAAATCTGGGATTGTTTTAGGACATGTGATATCTGAAAAAAGAATTGAAGTTGATAAAGCCAAAGTTGATGTTATTGCTAATTTAACATCACCAAAAACAGTCAAAGAAGTTCGATCATTCTTGGGTCATGCAGGATTTTATAGAAGGTTTATAAAAAATTTCAGCATAATATCTAAACCAATTTCAAATCTTTTAACATAAGATACACAATTTGAATGGACTCAGAAATGTGAAAATGCTTTTAAAAAAATTATTAATCTTTTAGTTACATCACATATTTTACAACCTCCAGATTGGTCTTTACCATTTAAATTAATGTGTGATGCAAATGATTATGCTATAGGAGCTGTGTTAGGACAAAGAAAAGAAGGAAAACCTTATGCAATCTATTATGCTAGTAAAACCTTAAATAGTGCCCAAATAAATTATTCAACTACTGAAAAAGAATTACTTTCAGTAGTATTTGCATTAGATAAGTTTCGATCTTATTTAATTGGTTCTACTACTATTGTTTACACCGATCATTATGCCATAAAATATTTATCAAATAAATAAGATGCTAAGCCAAGATTAATACGGTGGATTTTATTATTACAAGAATTTGATATTATAATTAAAGATAAAAAAGGAAAAGAAAATGTTGTAGCCGATTACTTATCTAGAATAATGACTGAATCATCTCATAATGAAATACAAATAAATGAAAATTTTCCAGATGATCAGTTGTTTTATGCTACTATTATGCCCTGATTTGCTAACATTGTAAATTTTCTTGTGACAAATAAAATGCCTTCTCATTGAAATTCACAGGATAAGAATAAATTCTTGATAGAAGTTAAAAAAATTTATTGGGATGATCATTACTTATTTAAGTATTTTCCTGACCAAATTTTTCGACGATGCATACCCGACAATGAAGTAAGTAATGTTATTAAATTTTGTCATTCTGAAGCATGTGGAGGTCATTTTTCATCCAATAAAACAGCTACAAAAATCTTACAATGTGGATTTTATTGGCCGTATTTATTCAAATATACGCATTTATTTTGCAAATCTTGTGAAAACTGTCAGAAGATGAGATCAATTTAAAAACAAAACATGATGCCTTTAAATCCAATCATAATTATTGAAATATTTGATAATTGGGGGATAGATTTTATGGGTCCATTTCCATTATCTTTTGGATATACGTACATTTTAGTCGCTGTTGATTATGTTTCAAAATGAATTGAAGCAATTGCATGTAGAACTAATGATCATAAAGTTGTTATAAAATTTTTAAAAGAAAATATTTTTTGCCAATTTGGAATACCTAGAGCAATAATTAGTGATAGGGGAAGTCATTTTATAAATAAATCATTTTCTTCTTTGTTAAGAAAATATGGCATTACACATAAAGTTTCTACCACATATCATCCTAAAAGTAATGGTCAAGTTGAACTTGCAAATAGAAAAATAAAACAAATTTTAGAAAAAACAGTTAATCCAAATCGAAAAGATTGGTCTTTAAGATTAACTGATGCATTATGGGCATATAGAACTGCATTTAAAACATCATTAGGGATGTCACCATATAGGTTAGTTTTTGGTAAACATTGTCATTTACCGGTTGAACTTGAACATAAAGCTTATTGGGCAATTAAAGCATTTAATATTAATTTAGATGATGCATCTAAATTAAAAAAATTGCAAATAAATGAACTTGAAGAATTAAGAAATGATGCATATGAAAATTCAAAGATTTATAAAGATAAAACTAAAGCCTTTCATGATAAAAATATTATGAGAAAGTCATTTGAAATTGGACAAAAAGTTTTGCTTTATAATTCTCGTTTGCATTTATTTTCAGGTAAACTAAGATCGAGGTGGTCAGGACAATTTATAGTCATATTTGTTTATCCTCATGGTGCTGTTGATATTGAAAATCCTAAAAATAATGACGTGTTTAAAGTTAATGGGCAAAGACTTAAACCTTTTATAGAAAATGAAATTCTTTGTAATAAGTTTATGCCTTTATATGATCCACAATAGTTGTTTAATATTTTCATTTTGTTTTGCAGATTCTAGTTCATTTTTCGGTTAAGTGGCGGATAATGGTACTCCGTGACTATTTAAGTCGATTTCTTCAGTTTTCCCAAAATAATTGAAATATATATAATAATAATAATATGGATGCGTGTATTATGAATCTTCGTAAATATTTTGCTTGTTTACCTGATAATGCGTTGAAAAAAATTTATAAAGCTAGATATGAGCGGCTAAGGTTGATGATGTCATATGGGATACTGAATGATGTCCATTTGATAATTGAAGCAAAAGTCCGATTGGTTGGGGAAGCAAGTGAATTAATAATAAGACATATGCCAGGATTTGGTAAAATCACATATGCCAAAAAGCGAAGAGCTAAACGTATAGGTGGATGTCATAAATGTGCAAGGTGGACTTGTAAGGGAAAATGCAAAAATGTTGGAATGACATCAATGAATAAGGAAGATAAAATTTTATTCATTAAGAATGGTCTGAGTAAAGAGCCTTTGGATAATTTTGTAGAGGTTCTTGATACGCATTCTAGTGGGTTACGTGCAAAATGAACTTCTTAAACTATGGTGGCAATTTCAACAAGAGGAATATCAATATGGACGGTGGAATCAGCCTTACAAAAAGATCCTACTGTAGTAACGCATATCTATTTAGATAAGTAA
Organism: Primulina tabacum; assembly: GCF_025594145.1. Taxonomy (NCBI): domain Eukaryota; kingdom Viridiplantae; phylum Streptophyta; class Magnoliopsida; order Lamiales; family Gesneriaceae; genus Primulina; species Primulina tabacum. The sequence goes on along the minus strand of NC_134560.1, from coordinate 21,851,937 downwards.
ATATATATACACAATTTCGTCTTGGGAATCTGACGTTAAAAGACCATGTTTGCCAATTTATAAGACCATGTTTGCCAATTTATAAGAAAATTGGATGGGAAGCATATCCTCAACTCATAGAAGGCGTTGAAGCCGTTACAGAACGTAAAATCAGAGGAAGATGTGAGCCACAATCACAACTACGCTGTATATATTTGTTTTAATTTTGTCATTTTTATTTTCTTTTAATAATAATAATTTCCTGTTCAAATATTGACTTTTGGCATGTTACGCTTATAAATTCATATGCTGTGATCTAACAATTACAAAAAAACATATTTTTCAACATGTCAACGTCCACGGTAAGTAAAATAAAAAATATTTGTGTATTTTGTGGATCTAGTGCAGGAAAAGATTCAATTTATGAAGAAGTAGCAGAAAATCTTGGAATAACACTTGCTAAAAAAAAGATTCATTTGGTATATGGTGGTGGTGAAGTTGGCCTCATGAGAAAAGTTGCAAAAGCTGCGCATGCAGGTGGAAGTGAAGTTTTAGGCATTATTCCGATTACCTTAGCCAATTTTACAGGACCAACAATAGGAGAAGAAATGAAAGTGGACAACATGTATGAACGAATTACTCAAATGATTGAACATTCAGATGCTTTCATTGCTTTGCCAGGAGGTTTCGATACTTTGGAAGAAATATTTCATACTGTTTGTTGGGCACAATTAAATATCCACAATAAGCCAATTGGTTTGTTAAATGTTAACAATTATTATGATAAACTGTTATCGTTTCTTGATGATTTGTGGAACAGGGATTTATTTCATTAGCTTCGCGAAGGATGTTAGTTTCTGCTACAAGTGAAGGTGAACTTATTGATTTACTGCAAGGATTTAGTCATGAACCAGATCCATCCTTATCTCAACTTAATTGGCCAACATCCAAAAGTAAGAAAAGAAAATTCATGTGATGCTAAACTTGTGATTCAACGGTATGTTTTAATGCTTTTTTTTAAGGTATGAATAATTTCTTCTTCTTCTCCTCTTAGTTTTTTTATATAAAAATTAAAATATATACTTATATATAGTAATAATAATAATAATTTTTAGTTCAATGTCGAGTAAGGTGTCAGTAAAATGCACCTGAGACGCATTAGTTAATAATTATTGGAAAATCACAATACACTAGATTTTAATATTCATTATATTCAAAATACAGACTAAAAGAAAAATTAGTTTTTCATATGTACCAATTTATATATATTTTTTGATCAATTAATATAAAATATATAATAGATGTGTTCATATATATATATATATAATTGTATGTGTTTTCAAATAAAATAATTTCTAAAATTTTTATGAGAATATAGTTAAAAGATATGGTTTGTATGGTTGTTAACATGTATAATTGAAAGAATTCTTTTGTAAAAGTATAATATATACTCACACATCTTTTGTGAGTGAGTGTTGAGAAATGAGAAAACAATTAATAAACTTTTATTGATTATTAAAAAATGGTTAATTACAAGAATATAATATTTATTGAAAAAAGAAAAAAAAAGTAAATATATAACGGACTGCAAAATAATTTATTCATTGTAATTTTTTTAGATTTGATTGATGTACTATCAATGTGTTCTAAAAACATCAATATTGTGTTAAAAAAAAAACAAAAAACAAAAAAAAAACAAGAAAAAACAAAAAAAAAAAAAAAAACAAACAAACAAAAAGATTTGTTTGTGCTAGATAAATTTCAAAGGTAGTCGGATGTATCCGTTATATAAATGTTTATATATATACATATATATATATATATATATATTTATGGTAGAATGTTTTGATAAAAAATTTTATGTTATTGTAAAATTTTGCAGTCACGTTATTTAAAAAAACAATAAAAAAAAAGAAAAAAAGGGGATTTTATTCTTTGTAAATTTTCATATTTTGTTTTCAATATTAGTTTAATTAATTGTCTGCTTTAATACTTAGCCTTTTTCAATGAGAGTTAATATTCATTCCAACTCCATGAGTGAAAACTAGCTATTCTTTAAACATTTTGACATTAAAGAATATATGAAGTTGAGGCTTTTACAATAATATTCTTGATATTATACATGTTATGGTGGGTGATGTGAATTATCTTTTTGACTATATTATTATAAAAAATTTAGAAATTTAAAAAAAATTATATATATATATTGTTACTTTATATATTATGTGAAAATAAGAATAATAATAAAAACACATCTAATTATAAATTATTATATTAAACGAAAATATATATATATATATATATATATATAAATCGGTATATGATTTTGTTTTTAATAAATATGTTTGTATTTGAATATATAAAAGGAATAAAGAATCTAGGTTGTGATTTTCCGATAAATTTTATTACTAAGGGACTAGTAATAAGATAGTGTGGGGGTGTGATGAAACTTAAAATTAATAATTTATTATATGTTAAAACCTGTATTTTAAATTTAAGTTTCATTAAAATTATAAAATTATGTTATTTTAGTATTGTTTGTTTATATTTAATTGTCTTACTAAATATGTTTTATTTTCAGGTTTTCTACGTGTTGGTAAAATAATGATAACTCAAGCTAGAAAATTCAAATGGAGGTGATTCAAAAATATTTGGAATCCTTGAGAAATTATCTACAACTTTGCAGAAGACATGATTGTCTAAAAAGTTCATTAAGATGATCAAATTGTGCAAATATCAAAAGGAGGACAATTTACTTTTACTATGACCAGCATATAGTAAAAAAATCATAACTATTTTAATATTTAACCAAATGAGGTGAACCAAGTAGCCAAATTCATCTACAGAAAATTCCCCACATGTTTGCCGTTTTGAGCAGAGTCAAATTCGGTGACTAAAATCGTGGAACAAAGCATTGAAAGAAGGGACATGGAATTGAACTTGGAGGAGACAAAGAATACTATTGCAACTACATGGCATTAATAAAAATTTTGACCCTTTCTCTCATTTGGCCTATAAATAGAGGCCTTGTGCTAGCTTGAGAATCATTCTATCTCATTGTAAAATATAGTGTGAGTGTGTATCAAAGTTCTAAATTCCAATATATTTTCTTTCATGTTCTCAACTATGAGTGATATTTTAGTGTTGATCAAAAGTAAGCTTATGGCAAGCTAAATCTATTATGTCAAGGTGAAGAGGATGCATTCTTGGTGAAGTAAGATTGTTTATATTTTGTATATTCTTTCTTTATTTCTTTTCATTTAGCTAACTTATTTTTATTGTAGGTATAAAAATAAATTATTTGTTGTTATCAATTTACCTCAAATGCTTGATATCATTAAAGTGGTTATCTTGATTTGTTGTTTAATTTTGATACAGTAAATATTTCATAACTTATTATTATATATATATATTTATATAATAATATCATAATATTTCATTTAGACGATAGCGTGGCTCTGCCGGTTGTTCTAAATGAAATATTATGATTTAATACTAACATCTAACAATCTAACATTTACTTTATCGCAATTAACTTTTATTTTTCGCATCTAACTTTTACTTTCTCGCAACTAACGTTTACTTTTCCGCAACTAACATTTACTTTATCGCAACTAACTTTTACTTTACCGCAACTAACTTATTAAATCAATATATTTCGTTTAGGCAATAGCGTGGCTCTGCCGGTTGTTTTAAATGAAATATAATGATTTAATTTAACATTTATTTTATGCAATTATTTATTTATATAATTATAATTATAATCATAGGTACCATATATAAAATATCGGTTAATTCTGTATTTTCTATAGTGGGAACTATATTATATTATGTGTGTGTTTAATTATTCTGGAACCATTATTTATGGTGGTTTCTTTTGTTTTACTTTTAGTTAAACAATATTACATAAACAAAGAATAAATCCTCAAGCCTTGACAAAATTTATAATTTGTAAACTTCATTCTTGCATTTGGTAATCTATAAATTAATAAATTTAAACTCAAAATAACCTCTCTGAGGATCGATCTCGTACTTACGAAATATATTACTTGCAGACAACCTACACTTGGGTGAATTATTATTTAAGTAATTGCACTTATACAAGATATTATATTGAAGTCGATTTCTAACCGCATGATATGTAATTTTGCAACAAAATCAAGGCCAACACATAGGGCATTTTTGGGCAGCATGTTGCTGCCCATTTCGGGCAGCTCGGGCTGCCCGAGGGGCTGCCCATTTCGGGCAGCAAGGGCAGCCCTTCGGGCTGCCCGAAGCCCTCTATTTAAAATTTAAAAAAAAATTTTGTTGGCTGGAATCCGGCGACGGTGATGACGACTAGGGTTTCCAAAAGTGTTTTGGAATATCAAAGTGTCATGGGCCTTGATGTTGTTGGGCCATTAGATGGCTAACATATTTATGAAATTTAAATAGGCCAAAATGTTTTTGGTGAAAAATGATTTTTTGGGCCCTTAAGTTTAAATTTACAAAAGTTGCAAATATTTTCTCATGAAATAAATAATTTAAGTTGGACTTTAATTATTTATAGTAAATGGTGATTTACAAGAAATTCGGTTATAAATAAATTAATTAAAAAGTAGACAAAGGAGTTTGTATACTTTGTAATTTAGTTTATAATCGTGGCGGTTAGTGATTGGATCAAGATATATAATATTGGATCAATTAATTATTGGGATAATTAATTGATGGTGTATGATATGTGATATTATACATGAAGGATGATCAAAAGCCCAAGCCCAATTTACTAGGTGTATGCTAGGATATTTTGTGTTGAATGATTGTAATAATTATCAATTTATAAAGTGGGTTTGGTTTATGGCCCGTTCCCACCCCATGAGATGTATCCCTATTTGCCATGGATATTTATTTGTAAATATTAGCATAGTGGAAGATCAAGACTGGAAGATGGTGGCCTTGATGATTATGAAGATCGAAGACATGTAAATATTGGAAGCATATGTAATAGTTGCATTTGCATCCCATGCATTTCTCTAGGATTGGACCTAGGCCCGTGTTTAGCTCACATGGGCCATTAGTTTTGGGGCGGATTGATCATCCTTGTTTTGTTTACTGTTTATAATATATGCATGATATGTTATAAATAATGAGTATGTGCGTTATTATTATGATAATAACAAAGTTGCATGAATCCGGCAAACATACGATCAAACATGGTGAGATTTTTAAATAAAATTAATGATGATACCTTTCAAAATTAAAAACCCTCATTTTGAATAAGATTCAAAATTAATATCAAGCCCAAAAAGGGGAATTATAAATTTGTTTATAATTTCCTTGTCTTCCATCGACAATGGGTGCATGATGAACGCTACCCGTACTTGGGGCTCGGCTCATATTATTTTGGGAGCTCTGGGTGCCGAAAAGCTGTGACATCCATTGACATGGTGATGTGAACTACGTGGAACTCCCATGATTTCGGCTCATATTATTGAGGGAACTCATGGCGACGGTCCATTAAGGTTCAACATCGATGGGTAAGGCTTGACACGTAAAGATGAACTACGTCATATTATTGAGTCCTAATCAAACGTGAGACAAAAGTTTACGTAGAGGGTTGCATGGTGATGCAATTGGAAACTACCTTTTAGGAATTGTAATTGGATGATATTATTCGGGATCATAATTCGCTAATTGGACCTTGCGTACCTACTGAGGAAAGGAGTTTCCCGTTTTCACTAGAGGGTAGTGAAAGATGTCAAAACAGTGGGAGTAAACATTTATAAAGTAAAAGTCCATACTTTATATCTTACTGAATATTTTAAAATAGTCATTAACATTTATCTATTTACTTTTCAATACTTTTTGACAATATCTTCGATTCGCAATCCGCTATCTGTAATACTCGACAAACACGTATTAACAAGACCTAATTACCTCAATTGGCTAAGAAATCTGAAAATTGTCTTGAATTCGGAAAGGATAGCGTATACACTTACTGAGTCGCCCCTTGTTGAGGCTCCGACTGACTGCACTCCTGAGGAATTGCAGACTTACAAGGAATGGTGTGACCATGACTTGAAAGCAAAGTGTTATATGCAGGCTTCTATGAATGATGAGAAGTCGGTTCTTTATGTGGGTTCTTCATCTGGTACGAAGATTGATCCACGTGGGAAGGGAAAGAAGCGTTCTTTCCAACGTCCCAAGAATAATGTGCCCTTGAAGAGGCTAGCTCCGAGTCCCGTTGTGGCAGCCACACCAGTCAAGGCTGACAAGACTGTTGATATTTGTCATCACTGCAAGAAGCCTGGACATTGGAGGCGTAACTGCAGAGAATATCTTGCCCAGAAAGGTTCTGGAAATGTTATGTTCTACATTGGAGTAAACATTTTAATTAACTCTACTTCTTGGGTATTTGATACCGGCTGTGGCTCACATCTCTGTAATGAGTTATAGTTGATGGGAAGAAGTAGAAGGCTTAGGGAAGGTGAGACGTTCTTGAGGATGGGCAATGGAGCAAGAGTTGCTGCCAAGGCCAAAGGAGATGTTTACTTGCTGTTGAACAATGATTTTAAGTTAATTTAAGACATGTTCTGTTTGTACCAGATTTGGTGAAAAAACATTGTTTCCATTTCTATGCTTGATAAAAATGGATATTCTTGTTTATTTAGCAAAGTTGTTTGCAACATTTACAAGAATGAATGTTTAATTGGTACTGGAAAACTTGAAAACGATCTCTATAACTTAAAATTGAAAGATATTTCACTAAACAATGTCCAAGCAATAACAACAACAAACAAGCGAAAACTAGATACTCTAAATTCGGCACAATTATGACATGCTCGATTAGGGCATATTTTCTTAAGAAGGATGAACAAGCTAGTGGGAGTGGGCATGTTTGATATGTCTGATATTAATGCTCTCACTACTTGTGAATCCTGTCTAAAAGGAAAGATGACCAAAATTCCCTTTAAGGGCCACGTGGAGCGAGCCAAAGGGTTATTGGATTTGATCCATACCGATGTGTGCGGTCCGGTTAGCATCACCACTAAGCATGGACATACCTACTTCATCACCTTTACCGATGACTTTTCGAGGTACGCGTATGTGTATTTGATGAAATACAAGTCTGAAGCCTTTGAAAGGTTCAAAGAATTCAGAAGAGAAGTAGAGAAACAGTTGGGACGAAGCATCAAGACACTTTGATCGGATCGAGGTGGTGAGTACTTGAGTGCCGAGTTCCAAGAGTATCTTAGGGAGAATGGGATTCTCTCGCAGTGGACTCCGCCCGCTACACCACAGTTGAATGGTGTTTCGGAGCGTCGTAACCGGACTTTGATGGACATGGTTCGGTCTATGATGGGGTTCACGGAGTTGTCGCCATCCTTTTGGGGATATACGCTTGAGACAGCGGCACTGTTGTTGAACAAAGTCCATTCAAAGGCAGTTGACAAGACACCATATGAGATATGGATGGGTAAGCCTCCAAAATATTCTTATCTTAGAATATGGGGGTGCCCTGCTTATGTGAAGCAGGTAGTGGGAGATAAATTGGATAGTCGATCCATTTTATGTTACTTTGTGGGATATCCAAAGAATTCGGTTGGATACTACTTCTATCATCCCCAAGATACAAAAGTGTTTGTTTCTAGGAATGCAACCTTTTGGGAAAAGGAATTTCTATTGGATAGAAAAGGGGAGATGATAGAACTCGTAGAGGTTCGAGAGACACCCACAATTACAGAACCCACACCTGAAGAGCCAAGAGAGGAGATACAAGCTCCTAGAAGATCCGAGAGAGTCTCGAGACCACCTATGAGGTATGGTTTTCTTCTTGAAGAAGGCCATGATGAGCCTAACTATGGATGTGATCCAAGGACCTTCAAGGAAGCATTATCTGATGCCGATTCATCCAAGTGGCTTGAAGCGATGGAATCTGAGATGAATTCCATGCATTCGAACCAAGTTTGGAATCTCGTGGATCCACCTGAGGGAATTGTTCCCATAGGGTGTAAATGGATTTACAAGAGAAAACTTGGGGCAGATGGGAAGGTATTGACCTTCAAGGCGCGATTGGTGGCAAAAGGATATACTTAAAGACAAGTTGTTGACTTTGAGGAATCCTTTTCCCCAGTTGCAATGTTCAAGTCCATAAGGATATTGCTAGCCATAGCTGCATGGTATGACTATGTGATATGGCAGATGGATGTCAAGACAACCTTTCTTAATGGGGATATTAAGGAAGAGATTTACATGTCTCAACCCGAAGGGTTTACATCTGTCGGAAGTGAGCATATGGTATGCAAACTTCAGAGATCTATTTATGATCTAAAGCAGGCATCTAGGAGTTGGAACCTTAGATTTGATAGTACAATCAAAGGGTTTGGTTTTACTAAGAATCCTTAGGAACCCTGTGTGTATAAGAAGGTCAGTGGGAGTGCTGTGACATTCCTGGTGTTGTGTGTTGATGACATTCTACTCATTGGGAATGATGTAGGAATGTTGCAAGCAACTAAAATATGGTTAGCGAGTAAGTTCTCGATGCAGGACTTGGTTGAAGCATCTTTTGTATTGGGAATACAGATCTATAGAGATAGATCAAGAAGATTGCTTGGTCTCACCCAGTCCACATACATTGATACCATCGTGAAGAGGTTCTCGATGGATGAGTCCAAGAGAGGACATCTACCAATGTGTCATGGCGTGTCCCTATCCAAGTCTATGTCTCCCAGGACTGATGCAGAGATAGAGGCGATGACACGGATTCCATATGCATCTGCGATTGGTAGCATCATGTATGGGATGATATCTACACGTCCTGACGTGGCTTTCGCACTAAGTGTAGTGAGTAGATATCAATCAAACCCCGGTCTTCCACATTGGAAAGCTGTGAAAGATATCCTCAAGTATTTGAGAAGGACCAATAAATTGTTCTTGGTCTATGGGGGTGGAGAATTGAAATTGGAAGGCTATACCGACTCTAGCTTCCAAAGCGATATCGATAACTCAAAGTCAACCTATGGATTCATATTCATGCTCAATGGTGCTGCTGTCTCTTGGAAGAGTTCCAAGCAAGACAGTACAGCGGATTCCACCACTAAGGCAGAATATATTGCTGCATCAGCTGCAGCAAAGGAGACTGTTTGGATAAGGAATTTCGTCCAAGAGTTTGGTGTCATTCCTAATGGAGTTGCTCCTGTCCCGGTGTTTTGTGACAACACCGGAGCCATTGCTCAAGCAAAGGAGCCGAGGTCTCATCAGAAGTCCAAACATGTATTGAGAAAGTACCACATCTTCCGAGAGATTGTGGAAAGAGGAGATGTCTCGATTGACAAAGTCGGCTCCGCAGATAATGTTGTTGATCCACTAACTAAGCCTTTATCTGGACCATTATTCGAGAAGCATCGCGAATCGATGGGTTTGAAGCATATAGGTTGTTGGCTCTAGTGCAAGTGGGAGATTGTTAGAGTAGGTACCCGTCGAGCCAAGTGTTGGCTGAGGGTTCATGTTTAAACTCTATGTATGAACAGTCTTTATTTTAATAATATTTGAAATTATTATTTTGGCACTTCTTTATCTGTATACCCATGCTAGTTACATACATAAAGTCCTTGAATATACAAATAGTAGAAAGAATATGAGATGCTCATATGATGAGTATCATGAAACTCATATTTGGAATACTGTATATTCTAAACAGTTCCTAGTCGATTCAGCCGCCGCTAAGAAGGATATAGCCTACTCGAGTTCGAGACTAGTATCTGCGATGTGAGTACCATGTTTCATTGGTAGGGGACATTGTGATGTCCGAGCATGCAGATAGGTGCTCCTTGTAGAGTGCACTGAACAACCCTCCATAAAGGATTTCCAAGTGGTTCTCACTTATCGAGTGGAAACGTCCTAGTTTATGGTTGTACACCATTAGTCCTTATGACCCTGGACAACATTGAGACACTATGTGCTAGCACTACACTTTGACTTGTTTACCGACTCTCAAGGGGTCATCAGGTGGCAAAGTTGGGTGTTCTGTCGAAACATATAGGAGTCGATGCATTGTAGTCGGGGATTCACCGCTTACCTTTGGGTATGGATATCTTATGTGATCTCATGTGTATGTAGTATGAAATATCTGATCAAAGTATGGTGGTAATTATGAAAGGGGTTTCATATTACACCATCGAACAACTAGTACTCTTCTACGCCCGAAGTCACCACGCTATCTCGAACTCATCTCTGTCGTGACCCAGATCCTGCCCCTCCTGTTGTTATGCACACATACAGACATAACAACAGCCGGAAACTCCGGTGAGAACAAATCCCAGTATAGAACATGTATGCATGCTAATACATAATCATAAATCATGCATGAAAGCAATAATAATGGGTTTCATAGTCTATTAAACAAATCTATATGAGCATGCAATTCAAATCAAATCATGTCCTGACTCGACTCGACTCTACTCTAGGGATCCCGGTGTGAATAAGACGTCACTGTCTGTCACCTACCCTCCCAATCGGGGTAACTGTACGTCTTATTCCTAGACTTCGGCCCTGTCTGTATCGAATGTCTACAATCGGGTCGAATCTGATCCGAAGCGTCAATACCACCGAACGTCTAGTTTGGCAAGTCTGCCAATGACTCTCCTATCTCAAATGCTTGAATATAAATCTATAAACAAGAAATCATCATATTAATAGATTTGAATATAAATCAATAAACAAATCAAGTTCATATCAAAAGATAAACAATAATTCTAGTATGTGATTAGGTTGGGAAACTCAAATTAAATCTCATTTGAGTTGGGTCTTCCCCAAACAAAACATGAATTATACCTTTCGTCACACAATCTGTCGTAGTCGAAGTCTCGCAATCAAAGTTGCCAATAGAATCTGAAATGGCATGATCAAAGTGTATTCTATCAATACATATAGGACTCAATCTTCAATCTGAATACAATTCGACGGCAGAACGGCGGATTCTCGATATACCGACCAACTCATAAATCAACACAATGTAATCGATATCAACAATTCACCATTCTCTTCATAATACACATTAACTTTGAAATCTGAACATGTTAATTCATACATATGCTGGAATTCATAACAATTACATACGGTACCATTTCTTCGATCCGGTTGCGAATAACCGTTGCTTATAATCATAAAAACATATATCTACAAGCATATCCAAGTTTCCCCAACATCAATACCTCAAATCATGTAGGAAATGAATGAAACTTACATTCTCTTGTAGCCTTTGAAGTGAGGAACAAGAATTTAAGCTTGGATTAACTTTTGGATAAGTAAATCTTACACAATCAAATAGTAAAGATGGAAGAAAGCTTGGAACCCTTTTTCTCTTTCGTTTCTCAGCTGATGAAAGTGTTAAAAATGAAGACTCAGCACAATTCTATATATATATAAGCCATGTGTCATCATAAGAAACAAAGGTGGCTTTCTCGCATGCAGCACCGCGGGTGCGCTCCTCTAGACCGCAGGTGCGCTCAAGCTTCGGCAGTCTATTCATTTTCCAAAATCGACGACCGCGGGTGCGCTACATATAAGACCGCGGGTGCGGTGACATCAACGCGGGTGCGGTTACGTTTGAACCGCGGGTGCGGTGTCATTTCTGTAAATAATTTCCAACTCTCTGTCCATCAACCGCAGGTGCACTCTTTCTTGGACCGCGGGTGCGGTGACCCTACTGTAAAAATGACCAATTTTCTGTCCATGCACCGCGGGTGCGGTATCTTTCATGGTGCGGGTGCGGTCTGCCCTTCATTCAAAATTCTAATTTTTCGTGTCTCTCCTTCCCCCATCTCATTTATTGCTTCTCACTACATGTCATGCATTCTCATATCTTTGAATATCGCATCAATGAAGACTAATAAATCTCAGGCCTTACATTTCTCCCCCTCTAAGAAATGATTTCGTCCTCGAAATCGCAGGCCATCAATCATATCATAATTGAAAAATAATATAATCAAAAGCTGAATAAATACTCACATCATGTAAACAACTCGGGATATTTCTGTCTTATATCTGCTTCTGTCTCCCAAGTCGCTTCTTCAGTGCCATGACGACTCCACTGGACTTTCACTAGCGAAATAGTCTTCGTTCTGAGCTGTTTTTCTTTCCGATCGAGAATCTGTATCGGTTGCTCAGTATAACTCAAAGTCTGATCAAGCTCAGCTTCGTCAGGCTGAATGACATGAGAAGCATCAGGCATATATCTACGCAGCATTGATACATGAAATACGTCATGTATTCAAGATAGAGAAGGAGGAAGAACTAGTCGATAGGCTCGATCGCCAATCTTTTCAATTATCTCATAAGGACCGATGTATCTAGGAGACAATTTCCCGCGTTTGCCAAATCTGACAACGCCTCTGAAAGGAGAAATCTTCAAAAACACTCTGTCTCCTTGTTCAAATACTAGCGGTCTACGTCTGATATTGGCATACTTGGCTTGCCTATCCTGTGCTGTCTTCATCCTCTTCTGAATTATCTTTACTTTCTCAGTCATTTCACGAATCATATCAGGCCCAAGTTCTGGTACCTCAGATATATCATCCCAGTATAGAGGAGATCTGCACTTCTTGCCATATAATGCTTCAAACGGTGCCATCTCTATGCTCGTTTGATAGCTGTTGTTGTACGAGAATTCACACAACGGTAGTGAATCTTGCCAACTAGTGACAAAATCTAGCACTACAGCTCTCAACATGTCCTCTAAAGTCTGGATAGTCCGCTCTGACTGTCCGTCGGTCTGAGGATGATAAGAAGTACTCAGGTGTAATGTCGTACCTAAGGCCTGCTGCAAACTGCGCCAAAAGTGTGAAGTGAATCTTGGATCACGATCTGATACGATAGACTTCGGCACACCATGCAATCTGACTACTCCTCTGATATAGGTCTCGGCCATCTGATCGTGTCTGTATGTCATTCTGTATGGAATAAAACAAGCCGATTTGGTCAATCTGTCAATAATGACCCAAATTGCGTCATAGCCCCGGGATGATCGAGGTAACTTTGTCACGAAATCCATGGAAATGTGATCCCATTTCCATTCTGGAATAGACAAACTTTGAAGTAAACCTCCGGGCTTCTTTCTCTCAGCTTTCATCTGTTGGCAATTTAAACACTTAGACACAAATTCGGCAATGTCTGACTTCATCTGTTTCCACCAGAATTGTGTCTTTAGATCATTGTACATCTTCCTGCCACCAGGATGAATATTGAACCGACTACAGTGCGCTTCTGACATAATCTGTTGTTTCAAGTCTGAAACATCTGGCACTACAAGATGGTTATTCACATACAGAACAAAATCATGTACCTGATATTCAAACTGATGTCCTGATCTGACCATCTGAATCAACTTTTGCACATTCTGATCAGTTCTTTGTGCCTCTTTAATCCTCATAATCAAATCTGGCTCAACTTGAATCGAAGCAAGTCTCAGCGGTCTACTATCTGTGTCAAATGCTAAACAAGACAAACAGCAATCCTCAACTAAATTCGAAACACCTATCGTCGATAAGGATAGGGCACATATCTTTCGACTCAAGGCATCTGCTGCTCCATTTGACTTCCCTGGATAGTACTTGATCTCGGAATCAAAATCTTTTAATAAATCGAGCCATCTACGCTGTCCCATATTCAATTCTGATTGAGAAAACAGATACTTCAGGCTTTTGTGATCAGAGTAGATCTCAAATTTTTCGCCATAAAGATAATGACACCAAATATTCAATGCAAATACGATCGCCGCCAATTCAAGATCATGAATGGGGTATCGAATTTCGTGTGGCTTCATCTGTCTCGAGGCGTATGCAATCACATGACCTCGTTGCATAAGAATACATCCCAGCCCTCTGTGAGATGCATCACAATATACAACGAAATCGCCAGTACCTGAAGGAATCATCAAGATAGGTGCACTGGTCAGCCTCTTCTTCAACTCTAGAAAGCTGGATTCACAATCCGCAGACCACACAAATGGCGCATTCTTCTGTGTCAATTGGGTAATCGGCTTCGCAATACTGGAGAAATCTTTAATGAATCGTCGATAGTACCCTGCTAAACCCATGAAACTGCGTATCTCTGGCACAGAAGTCGGTCTTGGCCAACCGATCACAGCTTCAACTTTACTTGGATCTACAGAAATACCGTCTCCAGATATGATATGACCCAAGAAGACAACTTGTCTCAGCCAAAACTCACACTTTGACAGTTTAGCAAATAAGCTTTCATTTCTCAATATTTGCAACACAATTCTCAAATGATTTGCATGTTCATTCAGATTCTTAGAATAAACCAAGATATCATCAATAAAAACAATCACAAACTCATCCAAATACCTATGAAAGACACGGTTCATCAATCCCATAAACACCGCTGGAGCATTCGTTAAACCAAAAGGCATGACAACAAACTCATAATGTCCATACCTGGTTCGGAATGCTGTCTTCGGTAGGTCAACATCTCTAACTCTCAATTGGTGATATCCCGATCGCAAATCAATCTTGGAATAGACAGATGATCCCTGTAACTGATCAAATAAATCGTCAATACGCGGCAATGGATATTTATTCTTCACCGTTGCTTTATTCAATTGCCGGTAATCGATGCATAATCTCATGGAACCATCTTTCTTGCGCACGAATAGCACTGGATCACCCCAAGGAGATACACTGGGTCTGATATATCCCTTGGCTAGAAGATCTTCTAACTGTGCTTTCAATTCTTTCAATTCTATCGGCGCCATCCTATACGGAGCTCTCGAAATAGGAACGGTACCCGAATGAGATCAATGCAAAAATCTACCTCTCGAACTGGAGGTAATCCTGGAATCTCGTCAGGAAATACATCTGCAAACTCCCGTACTACTGGCAAATCTGCCAATGTCGGGCTCGATTTCTGTAGATCTACAGAATAAATAAGGAACCCCTCTGCTTCTTTTTGCAACAATCTACTCATAGTCAAAGCAGATACTAGGGGAATCCGAGATCTGGAACCCTTACCGTAGAATTTTCACTCTTCTGTTATTTCAGGTCTGAATCTGACAATCTTTTGAAAACTGTCTACGATGGCTCTGTACTTATTTAACATGTCAATCCCGACAATACAATCAAAATCAGATAAGCCAAGTACAACACAGTCTAAATCGATCTCATGCCCTTCAAACTGTAGTATACAATGTCTAACTGAAGTCACAGATATCAAACAACTCCCCAACGGAGAAGAAATAGACACTATAGTAGACAATGACTCGACAGGCAATGCTTGTGTCAATGCAAAACATTCTGATATGAATGTATGTGATGCACCTGTATCTATCAATACATATGCAGGATACCCGCAAAGAAAACAGCTACCTGCAATCACATCGTTTGGTGCATCTGGGCCTGCTCCTCCGTCAATACAAACACCTGAGCCTGTTGTCTGGGAGGCTGGCTCACTGTCTGGCCACCTCTGGCTCTAGGTTGGGACTGTGTAGGCGTGGGCTGGAAGGAATGGACAGACGAAGCTTGCCTCCCAGGCTGAGTCACTGATGTAGATGACCTTGCACTCTGAAATCTCGGTGCACCTCTCTGGGGACAGACTCTGGCAAAATGTCCCTGTTGCCTACAAATATTGCATCGGCCCATGACTCCCTGACACTGCTCAGTGGCATGTCGGCCTCCACAAGTAGTGCAATACACACCTGTCACATCTGTACTCTGGCCAGGACCTCTCTGTCGTGACCCGCTGGAGCTCGACGAACTGCTCCCTGCTCTCTTGAACTGCTTACCCTTAGCTTTCAAAGAATCCTTCTTGCCACTACTACTGCTTCCACTATCAAATCGAAGAGGAGGTGGTGGAAACTGGGCGGCAGGCTGTGCCGGTCTCTGAATCTAAGCAATATAGAAGCTCCTCGCTGCCTGATCAAGCCAGCCTCTGCTCCTTTTGCTCGGTTCAGTGCATCAGAAAAGGTGTTGGTTCGTCCCGCGTTCACCAAAGTAAAAATATCCGGGTTCAAACCATTGATGAACTGGTCCACGACCGCTTCGTCATTTCCTGCCACGTGTGGCGCAAATCGGAGCAAAGAAGAAAACTTGGCAACATACTCTTCTATGTTCCACTGCCCCTGTCTCAAGTTGGCAAATTCGGCCCCTTTGTCTTTTCGATACGACACTGGAAAGAAACGTTGATAAAATTCATCTTTAAATACTTTCCAAGTAATATCGATACCTCTATGCTCCAGGGCTCTTTTCGTTGTACGCCACCAACTTTTTGCCACTTCGTGTAATTGATGCCCAATCAGCTTCACTCTCCGTTCGTCTGTATAAGCCAGAGATTCAAACAACATCTCTATATCGTCTAACCAGCTTCTCACAATCCACTGCATTTTCTGTGCCCTTTAAATTCGGAGGATGGAACGATTGAAATCTCTTCAATAAGGGTTTCATAGTTGTAGCTGTAACATCCATCTGAGTACCTGACGTACTACCCTGTTCTGGCACTTGCCCTGCAGCTGGTTGTGGTATCCTTCTAGGCGGCATAATCTGATTATCAAACAGATTAGTATGCAGTCTATACAATCTGTCTCAGTCGTCCTCTGATCATATGCCATTGATCCAGAATCGGTTCTGATTCAGTCTTTACAAGTACATGCTGTAAATCAATTCAGATAACAATACAACATGTAATAGAGAAAGCAATAAATCATGCTAGCACATCAAAAGCAAGGAAGGAGACTCGATCTACCCCGCTCATTCTATTCTATCTCAGTCTACAGAAACTACTGCTCAGATACCACCTGTTGTGGGGACCCGGGCTCTAACTCAATTCTTTTCGGGATTAATCGGATCTTTATTCAAAAATGTGGGTCAAAATTTTTGCTTTTTAATATTAATTCAAATGTATATAAACAAGCATGCTAATAGTCACCATTCCCGTAGTCACCATGCTATCTCGATCTCATCTCTGTCGTGACCCAGATCCTACCCCACCTGTTGTTGTGTACAGACATAACAACAGCCGGAAACTCCGGTGAGAATATATCCCAGTATAAAACATGTATGCATGCTAATACATAATCATAAATCATGCGTGAAAGCAATAACAATGGGCTCCATGGTCTATGAAACCAATCTATATCAACATGCAATTCCAATCAAATCATGTCTTGACTCAACTTGACTCGACTCTACTCTAGGGATCCCGGTGTGAATAAGACGTCACTGTCTGTCACCTACCCTCCCAATCGGGGTAACTGTACGTCTTATTCCTAGACTTCGGCCCTGTCTGTATCGAATGTCTAAAATCGGGTCGAATCTGATCCGAAGCGTCAATACCACCGAACGTCTAGTTTGGCAAGTCTGCCAATGACTCTCCTATCTCAAAGGCTTGAATATAAATCTATAAACAAGAAATCATCATATCAAGAGATTTGAATATAAATCTATAAACTAATAAAGTTCATATCAAAAGATAAACAACAATTCTAGTATGTGATTTGGTTGGGAAACTCAAATTAAATCTCATTTGAGTTGGGTCTTCCCCAAACAAAACATGAATTATACCTTTCGTCACACAATCTGTCGTAGTCGAAGTCTCGCTATCAAAGTTGCCAATAGAATCTGAAATGGCATGATCAAAGTGTATTCTATCAATACATATAGGACTCAATCTTCAATCTGAATACAATTCGACGGCAGAACGGCGGATTCTCGATATACCGACCAACTCATAAATCAACACAATGTAATCGATATCAACAATTCACCATTCTCTTCATAATACACATTAACTTTGAAATCTGAACATGTTAATTCATACATATGCTGGAATTCATAACAATTACATACGGTACCATTTCTTCGATCCGGTTGCGAATAACCGTTGCTTATAATCATAAAAACATATATCTACAAGCATATCCAAGTTTCCCCAACATCAATACCTCAAATCATGCAGGAAATGAATGAAACTTACATTCTCTTGTAGCCTTTGAAGTGAGGAACAAGAATTTAAGCTTGGATTAACTTTTGGATAAGTAAATCTTACACAATCAAATAGTAAAGATGGAAGAAAGCTTGGAACCCTTTTTCTCTTTCGTTTCTCAGCTGATGAAAGTGTTAAAAATGAAGACTCAGCACAATTCTATGTATATATAAGCCATGTGTCATCATAAGAAACAAAGGTGGCTTTCTCGCATGCAGCACCGCGGGTGCGCTCCATCTAGACCGCAGGTGCGCTCAAGCTTCGGCAGTCTATTCATTTTCCAAAATCGACGACCGCGGGTGCGCTACATATAAGACCGCTGGTGCGGTGACATCAACGCGGGTGCGGTTACGTTTGAACCGCGGGTGCGGTGTCATTTCTGTAAATAATTTCCAACTCTCTGTCCATCAACCGCAGGTGCACTCTTTCTTGGACCGCGGGTGCGGTGACCCTACTGTAAAAATGACCAATTTTCTGTCCATGCACCGCGGGTGCGGTATCTTTCATGGTGCGGGTGCGGTCTGCCCTTCATTCAAAATTCTAATTTTTCGTGTCTCTCCTTCCCCCATCTCATTTATTGCTTCTCACTACATGTCATGCATTCTCATATCTTTGAATATCGCATCAATGAAGACTAATAAATCTCAGGCCTTACAAGATGTCTACCTCAATTCTTACATGCGCATATCGATTAACCTAACCCTCAAACATACCCAACTTTCTAGAAAATTTAAATTCTAGCAAAGGTATAGTCCTAACTGTTAAGATCGGGATTGAAACTTACGACACATCAAAATTAATTTCCCAAAAATTTGCTAATTCAATGTCTAGTCTTATAACTTAGCTAACCGATCAACTTTACCTTAAATCGTCATTACTCTGAATTCTTAATTTGCCACATCATTAATTCATCTACGTTTAACTTTTCAAGCCTAAGGTTGATCCATCCAACAATGTCCCTGATTACCATTCCTTATAATCTTATAACCCAAATGTTTCGAGGTTCTAAATATCTTTTCGAGCCTATATCATCGAAAATTTCGATCTTTTAAACCGTTCGATCTCACTTACTGATAACCTAGTCTCCAAATTTCTTAAAAATTACAAAATTAATACTTAATTTCCTCGAAAATTATCGAATTTTTTCTCAATCTCGAAAATTCCACAATTACTCATAAGTCCTCGGCGTTCTCAATTTCATTTTATAGGTTTCCCGTATCATAAGGTTCAATAGCCTTAAGTTTAATAAACCCAAAAATTAATTTCCATAACAAGTCTTACATTTCTATAAATACTTAAAATCCCAAGTGTTCCTCAAAAGTTCGTATTTAATCCTCAAAAATTTCGGACTTTGCATTTGGCCCTTAAAGTTCTCAAAATTTATATTTTTGGCCCTACAACTCTTCGAAATTTGCATTGTTGTTCCCAGAAAATTTTCGATTTAACCCCATTAACCTTAAAATTCTCGAACTCAAAATTAAATCCCAAAATTTGGTAAATTCGAAAATAATCCCTTAGAATTTTGTTTTGCACTTAGGTCCTTAAAATTCGCAATTCATGCAATTCAATCCTTAAATCTAACTAGATAGAGCATGCATCCTAAATAAATTATACGTCTTTATACTTCCAAAGATCGTAGTAGTCTTCAAATCATTAATCCTTACATGAAATCCTCAAAAATTAACTAAACTAGCAACCCCGAACCATCTATATTTTCTTAGAAAACTACATGCCACAAAAGCATTCATAATTGTCAAGTTTAACTTATGACCCACAAGTAGAACATCGATATTACTAACCAAAAATCAATATGCTCAAATCATTAATAACAATTCGTAACCAATAGTCGAATTCTCAAGCATGTCCAATACCACAAAACCAGCATGCATGAAAGTCATATAATTTCACATTCATGTCGTAACATGCAATAAAACTTTAAAGATCCATTCTCAAATCATAACGACAGGCAAACCTGTACTCTAAAACATATGTCATGTAAACATACAGGTAATAGAAATAAAACATGCACATGCTGAAATCATGACTTGATGCTTACTACTTAAAAGACTTTAAAACTTACAGACTTGAGGTGTGACTTCGTGAGCTTCTCGCAACTGGCAGTAGGCATAACCCTTTACAAGAACACCGCTCTGATACCAACTGTAATGTACCGTACTTTTACCGTTCAAAATTTGCGGAAAAATTTAAAATTTTCTTAAACATAACATAACCTTCAAAGTTGCCATAAAATATCTCAACCAAGTCCCCCATAAGACATGGTTGCTCAAAATAACTTCAATAAAATTTGCTCATAAAGGTTTGCTCAAAGTGTTCCCTCAAAACATGAAATCAGAGTAAATTAACATTTGCATAAAAACATAAACATTTCGGTCCTCGGGTTAGCTTCCCGCTCAGTCCAAGCCTGCCCCTTGGTCGCCACCTCCTGTCTCCTCATCAACATACTCACCTGCATCGATCAAGTCTAGTGAGTCTAAAGACTCAACACGTATAAGCTGGGAAATAGCGAGTACTACATAATAAAACCGCATGCAACTTTAAAAATAGAACATACATACTTGAACTTGAATTTAACATGCTTGAAACTTGAACATCGTGAGCTTAACTTAGACATGCCATCAACATGAGCTTTTCTTAAACATTCTCGTAACATAAACTTGAGCGTATAAAGCATAATTTTGCGTAGAGGTATGTTTCAAAGTAAGAGACCTATAACATAATAAGGCCTGATCAGACATACCACAGTACTGGGCTGACTTGGGACGTATCCACTGCCGCATACATAAAATCCCCGTTCATAAGTTTAACTGGTGGATTGGTCCCTGTTCATAAGTTTAACGCTTTCCAATCCCGATCTGTACCCGTTCATAAGTTTAACGGGGCGGAGAGGTACTCGGCCACGTTCACCGACTTCCAAACCCATTCATACATTTGGTCACAAAGCAATTAGCATACCACAAAACTTTAAAATGTTTTCTTTTGCACGTTATCATACTTACTTGGCGTTGAGGGATTCGTTGGATCTCGTTTGGGGCCGTTGCTGCAACATGCTAACATGAGCTCAAAAGTTTAACTTGCGTGACTTAGACGTAATCATCATGCCTATACCTAAGCTCAATTGCTTACTTAGGGCATGCTAAAATTCCCATGACTCGACCATGTCAATCAGTGCACTAAACCAAGACATCAAACCTCAAAGCATACATCAATATTTTTCCCAAAATAAGCAGTACACGGACCCCGTGCCTGGGTCCGTGTACGGGTCCGGGTAGGTTCGGTAAGATGTGTGCGAAGGAAAAAGGGAAGGCACGGACCCCGTGCCTGGGTCCGTGTACAGGTCCGTATACATACTGTAAAATGTGTCGTGAAGAAAAGGAAGGGCACGGACCCCAGGTCCGGGTCCGTGTCAAGGTCCGTGTACTCTCGGTTTCTTGGCACTAAGGAGGAAACAAAGGCACGGACCCCGTGCCATGGTCCGTGTGCAGGTCCGTGTGTCCTCGATTTTTCTGCACCTGCGAGAAAACTTATGCAATGTCTATTCACCCAATTTGACACTTGAAGAATGTGATTCAACACCTTAAGACTCTTCTTAGGACACCATAACATTGCACCAAAACTCGTACAAACGCCTCAAAACACGACGTCCACTCTACTACCCAATGCAACACAAAATATGGCAATTGACATCAAATCGATTTCCTACGACTTCCCACTAGTTCAAGTGCCTAACGACATGAAACGTAACCTCAAAAATACTCCAAACATCATTATCAATATATCTATACGCAGCAACAATCACCCGTCGATCTCCAATGAATCCAGCAACACAAAAACTTCACGAACACATCAATATAATAAATTTCTGAAAACGCAGTTTGAGCAGTCCCACGAAAAACTCCACAACTCACTCAATTTTTGTCCAAAAATTTCGAATCATATATCAAATCGAAGGTATCAAAAAGCTATACGTTTTTTGCGTTGAAAGTTTTCTCAAAATCTCGACCGAAAATTCGCAATTTTAAGAAGAACAGTAAAAACGTGATTTAGATCTAAAAATTTTCCTTCAAAGTCGATCCAATCAATTAATCGCTCAAACTACGAACCTCATACACACGATTTTACGCATAAAAACAACGCAACACATAATATGACATGATCGACACAGCAAAGGAGAGATTATACGTGCCTTTTGATGTTTAAAAATACCGATACGGCGATACCGAAGCGGAGACGGAGCGAGGCTTGATCCGGATCGATTAGTGGCTCATTTTCCTTGAAGAAAAGTAACAAAACTTGCTGGAAAAACTGAAGAAAATGGGCAGCTGCTCTTGCTAGGATAACCCTAGGTTTTGCTCTCAAAATATGGAATGAAATGTTTATGTGTGTGTTGTGTGAAAAAAAGCGTGTAAATGTGTGTGTTAGTGGTGTGCGCGTGAGTTAATAGAATAAATTAGGGAATTGATTTGCTTAATTAGGAATTAATAATGCTAATTAAAATGCTAATCAAAATGCTAAAAAAATGCTAATTAAAATGTTAATTTCTCACTACAAAGCAATGTCCCCTAATTTAAAATAACACACATTAAATGCTAATTTTAAAAGTTTCAAACTCTTAAATCACTAACAACTTAATAAATTAGTAAATATGCCCCAACCTCAACTTAAAATAAAATACCACATTTAAAATCGTCAAAATCGTCACCGGTCTCTTTCCCTCGATCCCGCCTCGAATAATCGCCTGAAATATAAAACTCAAGGAAAACGTTTTAACGTGCATCATATAATAATTTAAAATAATGCAAATTCATAGATCATGAATTAAAACACAAATTAATGGAATAAACATGCATTAAAACCATTTAATAAAATACACGAGTAATTTGATAACTTGCACGCACGTGGTTCATGTGGAACTCAAATTTTCGGGACGTCACAGAAGATGGCTTGATTTATTGAAAGATTTTGATTGTGAAATCAAGTACTATCCAGGAAAATCGAATGCAGCGGCTGATGCACTGATTCGAAAGGTATGTTCTTTATCCTTATCGACGATGGGTTTTTCAAATTTGATTGAAGATTGCTGTTTGTCTGGATTGGTATTTGAGACAGATTGTAAACCATTGAGATTATATGTTGTTCAAGTCGAACCAGAGCTGATTTTGAGAATTAAAGCGGCTCAGAAAGTTGATCAAAACGTTCAGAACTCGATGGCGATGGTCAGAGCAGGGCATCGATCTGAGTATCAGGTTCGTTACAGTGTCTTATATGTGAATAATCGTCTTGTTGTGCCAGATGTTTCGGATTTGAAACGACAGATATTGTCAGAAGCACACAGCAGTCGATTCAGTATTCATCCTGGTGGTGGAAAAATGTACAATGATTTAAAAAAAACAGTTTTGGTGAAAACAGATCAAAGCTGATATTGCTGAATTTGTATCCAAGTGTCTGAATTGCCAACAGGTAAAAGCGGAAAGAAAGAAACCAGGAGGTCTATTACAGAGTTTGTCCATTCCTGAATGGAAATGGGATCACATTTCCATGGACTTCGTGACGAAGTTACCGCGTTCCTCCCGAGTTTGCGATGCGATTTGGGTTGTGATTGATAGATTGATCAAATCCGCATGTTTTATTCCTTACAAGATGACGTATAGACGAGACCAGATGGCAGAGATCTATTACCCCGTCAGCGTATAATGCAATTCTAGGACGGCCATCCCTGAAAGATTTTAGAGCTGTAGCTTCCACTTATCATCAGAAGCTTAAGTTTCTTGTGGAAAAAGGAGTTGGAGTCTTGTGCGGGGACCAAAAAGCCGCGCGTCGATGTTATGAAGGGGTAGTGAGGGAGGAGGGGAAAAGAGCGCGTTTGGAGGTTAACATGATTAGGAAATGAAAAAGTGAGTGACTTGGTCCTAGGTACAAGAAGAGCAGAGAGAGGGGAAAGATGGACCCAGAGTGGGATGGTCTTTACAGAGTTATTGAGAAATTTAATTCTGGAGCTTATTACTTAGAGAATGCTCAAGGCAAGGCTTTAAGGAGTCCCTGGAATACTTACCACCTTAGGGAATATCATTCTGTTTTTATCGTTGATGTATTTCATCTTTGCATTTTCCCATTTAATCAGTTAGAATTCAATAAAATCAAATTCTTCTTTTCAATTCATGAATGTTGTTGTATTTTGAGGACGTTAAAATTTTACTTTCCTACTTGGGCTGTGCCTTGTAGAGATGAAATTTTAATTTTCCTACTAAGTCATCGCCTAGTAGAGCAGCAGAGTGCAGGAGAAAAAATTTATTTTCCTACTTGGGAGGAAGGAGCAGAGTTGGGGCGGGGAGAAATTTTAATTTTCTTACTAAGGCATCGCCTAGTAGAGTAGCAAAGTGCAGAAGAAAAAATTTATTTTCCTACTTAGGCTGTGCCTAGTAGAGGAACAGAGTTGGGGCGAGGAAAAATTTTATTTTCCTGCTATGGCATTGCCTAGCAGAGGAGCAGAGTGAGGAAGGAGAAAAATTTTATTTTCTTGCTAAGGCATTGCCTAGTAGAGGAGCAGAGTGCACGAGAAAAATTTTATTTTCCTACTTAGGTTGTGCCTTGTAGAGGAGCAGAGTTGGGGGCGGGGAGAAATTTTAATTTTCCTACTAAGGCATCTTCTAGTAAAGGAGTAGAGTGCAGGAGAAAAATTTTTCCTACTTAGGTTGTGCCTAGTAGAGGAGCAGAGTTGAGGCGGAAAGAAATTTTAATTTTCCTACTAAGACATCGCCTAGTAGAGGAGTTAGAGGGTGAGGGTGGAGAATCTTTATTTTCCTGCTAAGGCGTCGCCTAGCAGAGGAGTTATAGGGTGAGGGTGAAGAATATTTATTTTCCTGGCCTAGCAGAGGAGTTAGAGGGTGAGGGTGGAGAATCTTTATTTTCCTGCTGAGGCGTCGTCTAGTAGAGGAGCAGAGACGAAGAAGAGAAAAATTTTATTTTCCTGCTAATGGGTCACCTAGCAGAGGAGTTAGAGAGCGAGGGTGTTAAATCTTTATTTTCCGGCTAAGGTATCGTCTAGCAGAGGAGTGAGAGAGTGAGGGTGGAGAATCTTTATTTTCCTGCTAAGGCCTCGCCTAGCAGAGGAGCAGAGGGTGACGAGGTGAAAATTTTATTTACCTGCTAAGGCGTCGCCTAGCAGAGGAGTTAGAGGGTGAGGGTGGAGAATCTTTATTTTCCTGCTAAGGCGTCGCCTAGCAGAGGAGCAGAGGGTGACGAGGTGAAATTTTTATTTTCCTGCTAAGGCATCGACTAGCAGAGAAGTTAGAGAGTGAGGGTGGAGAATCTTTATTTTCCTGATAAGGCATCTCCTAGCAGAGGATTTAGAGGGTGAAGGTTGAAAATCTTTATTTTTCTGCTAAGGCGTCGCCTAACAGATGAGTTAGAGGGTGACGGTGGATAATCTTTATTTTCCTGCTAAGGCATCGCCTAGCAGAGGAGTCAGAGGGTGACGAGGTGAAATTTTATTTTCCTGCTAAGGCGTCTCCTGGCAGAGGAGCTAGAGGGTGACGAAGTAGAATCTTTATTTTCCTGCTAATGTGTCGCCTAGCAGAGGAGTTATAGGGTGAGGGTGGAGAATCTTTATTTTCTTGCTAAGGCGTCGCCTAGCAGAAGAGTTAGAGGGTGAGGATGGAGAATCTTTATTTTCCTGGCCTAGCAGAGGAGTTAGAGGGTGAGAGTGAAAAACTTTATTTTCCTGCTAAGATGTCGCCTAGTAGAAGAGCAGAGACAAAGAAGAGAAAAATTTTATTTTCCTGCTAATGGGTCACCTAGCAGAGGAGTTAGAGAGCGAGGGTGTTAAATCTTTATTTTTCTGCTAAGGTACCGTCTAGAAGAGGAGTGAGAGAGTGAGGGTGGAGAATCTTCATTTTCCTGCTAAGGCCTCGCCTAGAAGAGGAGCAGAGGGTGACGAGGTGAAATTTTTATTTACCTGCTAAAGCGTCGCCTAGCAGAGGAGTTAGAGGGTGAGGGTGGAGAATCTTTATTTTCCTGCTAAGGCGGCGCCTATAAGAGGAGTTAGAGGGTGAGGGTGGAGAATCTTTATTTTCCTGCTAAGGCTTGCCTAGCAGAGGAGCAGAGGGTGACGAGGTGAATTTTTTATTTTCCTGCTAAGGCATCGCCTTGCAGATGAGTTAGAGAGTGAGGGTGGAGAATCTTTATTTTCCTGATAAGGCATCTCCTAGCAGAGGATTTAGAGAGTGAAGGTGGAAAATCTTTATTTTCCTGCTAAGACGTCGCCTAACAGATGAGTTAGAGGGTGAGGGTGGAGAATCTTTATTTTCCTGCTAAGGCATCGCCTAGCAGAGGAGTCAGAGGGTGACGAGGTGAAATTTTTATTTTCCTTCTAAGGTGCCTCCTGGCAGAGGAGTTAGAGGGTGACGAAGTGAAATTTTTATTTTCCTGCTAAGTGTCGCGTAGCAGAGGAGTTAGAGCGTGAGGGTGGAGAATCTTTATTTTCCTGCTAAGGGGTCGCCTAGCAGAGGAGTTATAGGGTGAGGGTGGAGAATCTTTATTTTCTTGCTAAGGCGTCGCCTAGCAGAGGAGTTAGAGGGTGAGGGTGGAGAATCTTTATTTTCCTGGCCTAGCAGAGGAGTTAGAGGGTGAGAGTGAAGAATCTTTATTTTCCTGCTAAGGTGTCGCCTAGTAGAGGAGCAGAGACGAAGAAGAGAAAAATTTTATTTTTCTGCTAAGGGGTCACCTATCTGAGGAGTTAGAGAGCGAGTGTGTTAAATCTTTATTTTCCTGCTAATGTATCGTCTAGCAGAAGAGTGAGAGGGTGAGGGTGGAGAGTCTTTATTTTCCTACTTAGGCCTCGCCTAGCAGAGGAGCAGAGGGTGACAAGGTGAAATTTTTATTTTCCTGCTAAGGCGTCGCCTAGCAGAGGAGTTAGAGGGTGAGGGTGGAGAATCTTTATTTTCCTTCTAAGGCGTCGCCTAACAGATGAGTTAGAGGGTGAGGGTGGAGAATATTTATTTTCTCGGTAAGGCATCGCCTAGCAGAGGAGTCAGAGGGTGACGAGGTGAAATTTTTATTTTCCTGCTAAAGCGTCTCCGGGTAGAGGAGTTAGAGGGTGACGAAGTGAAATTTTTATTTTCTTGCTAAGGCGTCGCCTAGCAGATGAGTTAGATTGTGACGGTGAGGAGGTTGAAGTTTTTATCTTTTCCTCCTAAGGACTATTTTAGCAGAGGAGTTAAGGGCGCGGTGAAGTGAAATTATTTTCCTTCAAAAGCTTAGTAGAGGACCTTGAAGATGTAGGCGTCAAGGACATTCCGTGTTAGAAAAATTTATTCGGTTTATCGATAACGAACGATGTTTGCCGCTGCGAAAAATACGGGGATCGACCTGCCCGGTCAGGTCACGGGGATCGACTTGCCCGGTCAGGTCGTGGGGCTTGGAGGCAACGCCCCCAAAAGCTCTTCAAAAACCAGACAATCATTCGCAAGGGGCGGATAGCGAGGAGGGGCGAGGAAGTACTTAGGCGAGGGCCAGTTTGGACATCGGGGTGAGCTGTCGGGCGAAGGTGATGGTTTGGGCGAGCACACGGTGCAAGCGTGCAGGTGGATGGGCAGGGCACTCGGCAGGGGCAAGCGTGCGGCCAGGAGCAGGGCGAATGTGCAGCAGGGCGAGGGGCGAGCGTGAGAGCGTATGGGCGTGCGCGGCAGTACAGCTCGTGCGGGGCATGGTGTGTGCCGGGCGAGCGTTGTGCGCACTAGGGCGAGCTTGCAGCTGGGCAAGCGCATGGAAGGGGCGAGGGTGAGCGCACGGCGTGGGGCGACCCTGCGGACGGGCGAGCGCACTGCTGCTGGGCGAGGCAAGACTTGGAGCAGGCGCGCGCGCGTGGGGGAGGCAAGGCATTGGGCTTGCGCGAGGGTGTGGCTTGCTGGCGAGGCTGGCGACGGTGCTGGCGCGAGGGTGTATGGGCGAGAGTGATAGGGAGGCGCGGCGAGGACGCGCACTAGCAGAGGCGAGGCGCGGCGAGGGCACGCACGGCTGGCAGAGGCGAGGCGAACGTGTGGGCGTCCGGCTGTGGCAAGTGTGAGACTGGGCGAGGCATTGTCTTGGGCGAGGGCGATGCGTTGGCTTGGGCGAAGCGTCGGGCCGTGGCTGCGCGCTTGGGAGACGTTGGCTTGGGCGAGGCCTGGGGCGGTGGCTCGGGCAATGTGGGGTGGTGGCTCGGCGAAGCTCGAGCGGCAGCTCGAGCGAGGCGGTGGCTAGGGTGTGCACGACGGTGACGGTGAGGTGATGATGAAGCGGCGTTAGGGTTAGCACGCAGATGAGATGTAGACGAGAGAGAGCTGGTGAATTGAAGAGAAAATTCTGTAGGGGAGAAGTGAAATTGAAACTGACGGACGGTTGGAAGAAAATGCACAACTTTCACCAGGTAACCCGAGGACAGCACAACTAATCGAACTTTGAACCTGCAATTAAGTTCAACTCGGGAGGGGGAGACTGGTGATACCCCAGGGATGGGCCCACTACCCACTGCCCATCCCTAGCCTAAATGGAAGACAGATCCATCAATGGCCAGGTATTCTTCTATAAATACCAGGTTTGAGTGTTCAGTTCATTCATTCAATATATTGTTTTCAGCAGCATCCTTAGCTGCTCCCCCCATATATCCTCAGTCTCTGACTTGAGCGTCGGAGGGGCTATGCCAGGACACCCTCCTAGCCCCCTCCTAACGATCTTATTTGTTATTTTAGGCTCAGGGTAATTTCAAAACCTGCGTCTGGACTAGTGACACTTGTTGGAATCGGACCCTAAATTTCCCGTGAGTATCACCGAAGGTAAGAGGTGAATTCTCGACTACAATGCATAGACTCCTATATGTTTCGACAGAACACCCAACCTTGCCATATGATAACCCCATATGAGTCTGTAAACAAGTCAAAGTGCAATGCTAGCATATAGAGTCACAATGTTGTCCCGGGTCATAAGGACTAATGGTGTGCAACCATAAACTAGGAAGTTTCCACTCGATAAATGAGAGCCACTTGGAAAGTCCTTTATGGAGGATTGTTCAGTGCACTCTACAAGGATCACCTATCTGCATGCTCGGATATCACAATGTTACCTACGAATGAAACATGGTACTCACATCGCAGATAAAAGTCTCAAACTCAAGCAGCCTTTATCCTTCTTAATGGCGGCTGAATCGACTAGGAACTGTTTAGAATATACAGTATTCCAAATATGAGTTTCATGATACTCATCATATGAGCATCTCATATTCTTTCTACTATTGGTATATTCAAGGACTTTATCTATGCATCTAGCATGGGTATAAAGATAAAGATGTGCCAAAGCAATAATTTCAAATATTATTAAATAAAGATTGTTTATACATAGAGTTTAAACATGAACCCTCGACCAATACTTGGCTCGACGGGCACCTACTCTAACATGTGCATCATGGGGCTTGCATGGGAATGTGGCTGAGAGTCATGTAGGTCCAGTAGGGTCCTAAGGTGGGCTAGGAGGGTCTGGTGTGTGGCTGGTCCCGTCGGTTGTAGGCAAGGATCGAAAATATGGGAAGAGTTGCACCTAGGGTTTCGATTGAAGAGTTGCAGAATTCATCAAGCAACATTCGGAGTATGGTCAAGAGGTTTAGGGGTCTTGTCTTGAGAAATTTAAGGCTGTAAATGTGTTTATAATGTGTGGTAAAAAGTTGGGAGAAATTTGGTTAAGTTTTGATTCGATTAGGGTTAAAACCGGGACTCCGGTCCAAGTTCTAAAACGAATCGTTTGAGTTTTGTAACAGGATTGATTTTAAGTCTAAGAAATTCTTATAAATATGTTTTGAGGTGTTTTAAGGTGTTTGGTAAGCTTCGGGGTCGAAATTTAGAGGTCTAGGGGTAAAACGGTCATTTTGGATTTCCGGGCGCAAAATAGTCATTTTGCTCCCGGGGTGAGTTTTTGGTCCTGGAAGCGCCATGAGCACAAATTTATCATGTTTTTAATTTTTTATGCATCATGATATGATTTTTATGTAATTATAAAAATACGTTGCATGCTTGATTTTAAGAAAAACTTACGTTTGTGCACGATTTTGATAAGTGATGAAAATGATGATGTTTTGAAGGATGAGAATTGGTTGTGACTAACGATGTATATGTAAATGCTAATGATGAGGCCTAGACACAGTGGATGGGTAATACTATCGCCGATGTCCGACTGCCGTCGGGTACCACGGTTTTTTGTAGATGGATCCATCATATAATGATGAAATGATAAAGCTGATACGAAAGTCACAACCAAGGAATTGAATTCAGTTTAAGTTAAAGTTTAATAATATGATGAAACGACGGGCTGTTTTGACACACATGTTTTTATTATATTTTTATATTTACATTTAAGATCATGAAGTGTATTTTATTACAGTACCTTTCACTGTTGCTTGCTAGGTATAAGTATTTGCTATTATTGGTTCAGGTCTGTTGAGTATTTAGACTCACTAGCTGTGAATGATGTAGTGAGCATGCCGTTGAGGAGACGGGAGGTGCCGAATTCTGAGATGGTAGGACTGGATGTGCGCGCAAAACCCGAGGACTACACTTTTCTGCACATTATGATTTTATGAGTTTAGAGAGGACATGAACATTTTTATACATTGTTTTTGATACGCTGACGATTACAAGGATTTTTACTCGTTTATGTTTACGCATATTTTGTTGGACGAGTTTGGCTATTTTAAACTGCTATATTTTTTAATTGTAAAATATTTACAATTATTTTTAGAACATTATATTTTTTCAGTAGCTCAGTCTATATATTTTTCAGTAAGGTTCTATATATGGTTGTGCCACCGCCAGCTTCTGCAGCTCAGTCTTCAAGCCTCAAGTCTGTAAGCTTTTATGTTTTAAATGATTAACTGCTATCACCAGCATAATTGTATGATATACATTTTATGATGATTTACGGTCCATGTTTAACTGTTTTATGTTTTTAAGATTTATTATTTTGAAAAAATAGATTAAATTGCATGATGAGTTACGTTTAAGAATTGGACTGTATTCAGATATAATGCCTCCCAGACAAGCTCCTAGTGCAGATCGTTAGGATGAGATTCCTGGAGGCAGCAGAGGCCCTCCGCCACCACCGCCGCCAAGGGATGCATCTACTCGAGTAATAGAGGGTATGACTTGACTATTGGAGCAGGTACAGCAGGCTCCCAAACCTCGGGCTGGTATTTTTGAGTAGTTTAGACGGCTCAACCCGAAGGAGTTCGGGGGCACCACTGATACATTTCTGGCAGAGGGTTGGATTTGATCTCTGGAGCTACATTTTCAGTACCTTGAATGAGGGACGGCGACCGGGTCAGGTGCGCCGCATATATGCTGAGGTATGACGCATCCCTATGGTGGGAGGGAGCTTCCCACTGAGTGAACTTGGCCACCCTCACTTGGGAGCAGTTCAAGGAGATGTTTTACAGCAAGTATTTCCTAGCGGATGTCAGGGGTCGCCTGACGATGGACTTCATGAGTCTCCGCCAGGAAGAATCGACTGTGGCGGAGTTCATCCGCAAGTTTGACAGGGGCTGTCATTTTGTGCCCCTCATTGCTAGAGATGCTGCCCAGAAGCTGAGGCATTTCATGGACGGGCTGAGGCCGATGTTGCGTCGGGATGTGATGCTGATGAGACCGAGTAGTTACGATGAGGTGACTGGTTGTGCTTTCTAAGCCGAGCAGGCCTTGAGGGACATCAATTTTGAGATGCAGCGAAAGCGGCATCATGCCCAGCCCAGCCCCCAGCCACAGAAATAGCAGTTTACGGTGGCAGCAGGGATAGCAGGAACAGATTAGGATGCCTGGTCAGCAGAGGCCACCGTAGGTGCCAGGGGCGCCGAAGCCGGCAGAGAGACAGCTATGCATGCAGTGCAACAAGTTCCACCTTGTCAAGTGTTTATGGGGGAGCTTCAAATGCTTCGTTTACGGGCAGGAGGGTCATAAAGCAGCAGACTGCCCTAGAAACACGGGCCCCACTACTGACCGAGCATATGTGATGCATGCCGAGGAGATTGTGGCAGAGCCAGATTCGATGCTGATTACTGGTAACCCTTATCTTTAAAATTTTGATTTATCGCTTGATTGAATGGAATTTTATACTTGTGATGAGGATTAAATTATGGGATTGATAACTTAGAACAAATTAGGTTGCATGCTCTACCTAGTTGGGATTAAAAATTTAATTGTTTAATTGGAGGATTTTAGGGCCAATTGCAATAACCGTTATTATAAGGACTTAATTTCCAAAATTGAGATTTGTTTTAGGGGACTATTTTCGAAACTTCTGAAATTTTTGGGATTATTCCAGTGAATTTTGAGAGTTTTGGGATAATTGTCGATAAAAAATTTCTTAAGTTTCAACACGATTAGATTCGAATCAGATGTTCACTTATGATATAGTGAAGAGTTTGGAGCTTCGGTTACAGAAATGCACGGTGCAGGTAGATTTGATTGTGCTACATTTGCCGGAGTTTGACATTATTCTGGGTATGGATTGGCTTTCATTGAAAGAAGCTATCATAGACTTTCGACAGAGATCAGTGTCTGTCGAACCGTTGAGTGGTAAGCCATTTATTTTTGAGGAATCCAGACACTAGCAATTTACGCACATCATTTCCAACATGTGTGCGAGGAAGCTTATGAAGAGAGGCTGCCAGGAATTTTTGGCCAGCATTGTATCAGTGTCAGAGAATTCGCCAGTGTTTCCCTGATGATGTTTCAGGCATTCCACCAGATAGAGAGGTGGACTTTTCTATTGAGCTCATGCCAGGTACATTGCCGATCTCTAAGGCACCCCATCGTCTAGCACATGCAGAGATGAAAGAACTAAAAGACCAGATACATGATTTGCTAGATAACGGTTTCATTCACTCTAGCTTTTCTCCATGGGGCGCACCGGTACTGTTTTTCAAGAAGAAAGATGGCAGCATGCGGCTTTGCATCGACTACCGAGAGCTGAACAGAGTCACAGTCAAGAACAAGTATCCGTTGTTGAGGGTTGAGAATTTTTTTGATCAGCTTCAGGGAGCATCAGTGTTCTCAAAGATAGATCTTCGATCCGGTTACCATCAGCTGAAGGTGACAGAGTCTGACGTGCATAAGACAGTCTTCCAGATGCGTTATAGGCACTATGAGTTTTTGGTGATGCCCTTCAGTTTGACGAACGCGCCAGCGATCTTCATTGATCTCATGAATCGCGTGTTTCAGCCATACTTGGATCAGTTCTTCATAGTTTTCATTAACGATATCCTGATCTATTCGAAGAGCAGGGAGGAGCACAATCAACATCTAAGGACCATACTGCAGATTTTACAGGACAAACGGTTGTATGTCAAGTTCAGTAAGTGCGAGTTCTGGCTTGACAGAGTGGCATTTTAGGGCCACATCATATCTCGAGAAGGTATTGAGGTCGAACCCCAGTAAGGTCAAAGCAGTTAGAGATTAGCCAGTGCCTAAGAGCGTGACAGAGATCCGTAGCTTCTTGGGATTGGCTGGGTACTACAGGAAATTCATTCAGGGCTTCTACTCTATCGCGGTGCCTATGATTGCCTTGACGAAGAAGAATGCCAAGTTTATCTGGGGATCTGTGTGCCAGGAAAGCTTTGACAGACTGAAGCTAGCATTGACCACAACACAAGTTCTAGCTATGTCATCAAGGAAAGGAGAGTTCGTGGTTTACATAGATGCTTCGAAGCTCGCTTTGGGCGCGGTTATGATGCAGCATGACAGAGTTATAGCCTACGTGTCCAGACAACTGAAGGTCCATGAGAAGAATTATCTGACTCATGACCTCAAGTTAGCAGTATTTGTATTTGCCCTGAAGATTTTAAGACACTATCTGTATGGGGAGAAGTGCAGGATTTTCACTGACCACAAGAGCCTGAGGTACTTCTTCATACAGAAAGAGTTGAACATGAGGCAGAGGAGATGGCTAGAGCTAGTGAAGGATTATGACTGTGACATTAGCTACGATCCGTGTAAGGCTAATGTGGTTGATGACGCTCTGAGCAGGAAGCACACAGTGATTGCTCAGTTGTCGATACAGAGACCGCTACAGGCGGAGATTCAGAGGTTTGAGCTTGTAGTTTTTCTGCCAGGGGCGATGCTCCAAACCTTACTACTCTAACAGTACAGCCGACATAGAGAGACAGAATTCGGGTAGGGTAGACTTCTGACGAGCAGTTGCGGAAGTGGAAACAGAGGGACGAGGCTAAGGGCCAGAGACTGTATACAGTTGTGGACGACATAGTCAGATATATGGACCGCCTATGGGTTCCTGACAGTGATTCCCCAAGAGCAGATATCTTGAACGAGGCCCACAGCACCTCGTACTCCATCCATCCAGGGAGTATGAAGATGTATAAAGACCTTCAGACTCTTTATTGGTGGCCGGGAATAAAGCGAGATATTCTACGTTTTGTCTCCGAGTGTTTGACATGTCAGCAGGTCAAGGCCGAGCATGAGAGAATTGGAGGAAAGCTGAGACCACTCCCTATTCCCGAGAAGAAATGAGAGAACATCACCATGGACTTTTTGACAGGGCTTCCGATGACTACTGGGAGATATAATTCCATCTTGGTGATAGCTGATCGGCTCACTAAATTAGTTCATTTTCTAATGATTAAGAATACTTTCACCATGACTCAGTACACAGAGCTGTATATCAGAGAGATAATCAGACTGCATGGGATCCCAGTGTCCATCGTGTCAAACAGATATCTGAGATTCACGTCTGCATTCTGGAAGAGTCTTCACTAGGAATTGGGTACTAAGCTGCTATTCAATACTGCATTCGATCCTCAGATAGACGGACATTCAGAGAGGGTGATTAAAATTCTGGAGGACCAACTCCGAGCTTGCATGATCGACTTCCAGGGCAGCTGGTGTAATATCCCGACCTTTTATCATGTTATTGTTGATGGTGTAATTTATGATTTATTGTGATAAGGTATGGTTATAGATATTTTAATGGTTATTGGTTATGGATATGTTTATTGGAATGGTTATATATGGTTATTGTTTATGGTTATTGTCTGGAGTTATGTTTATGGTTATTTTTGTTTATGGTAATGAATGAGTTTTGTTGATGGTTGTGTTGGATGAATTGAGGATGTATTGAGATGCTAATTTCATTGGTATTGAATTGTATTTGAAAAGGTTGGATTTAAGGTGAGTTGGGGTGTATTTTTGGTGCAGGGGACAGCGCCGCTGCGCCAGGAAGGCAGCGCTGGGCGTACAGGGGGCTGCCAGGGCCGTATCCCTAGTGTTGCATCACTGCTGGGCAGTTCCGCGGTGCTGCAGGCGCCGTAGCGCCATTTGGGCGGTGCCGCGGCGCTAGTTGTGCGAGAATTGCTACTCTAAAACACATTTTTGGTGTATTTGAAGGCTTTTAAACTTAATTCTAGACCCTTCTACTCACTTCTCATTTCTCTCCTTCTCTTTGATCGTTTCTTGCCTTCTCCCTTCAAGATTTTCTTCCCTTCAATCTCTACTCAAAGTTCAAGGGTTCTAGTAGAATTTTAGTGTCTCCTACCTTAGACTTCAAGCTACAAGTTAAGACTTCTTTATTTTTGGGAGTTGGAAGGGTTTGAAATATTAAGAGTTAAGTTGGGTTCTTTGATTCATTGGATTATTGGTGATGATTTATGGTTATTATTGTGATTATTGTTGTAGGAGTCATTCAAGATCATCATAGCCATCATAGTGTATGTGGGTTGTAAGTAGAAGCTTCCTTTCAAATGATCACATGATATATATGTATATAAGCCATGTTTGTTGATGTCTAGCTCCTTCCATTGTTATATTATTGATGTATGTATTGTTATTTGTTCATTGATCCAAGAATACCATTGAATTCATTGATAAGGAGCTAGTACTCTATTGTTGCCTACCAAGTATTTTTTAAATTGCCTCAATGAAATTTCTCATGATCAAAGCCAAGGAAATGATAGTTAATTCATGCATGTCATTGGCCAATTTCATGATTATGAGTATCTCTCACAGTTTTGATATATATTTATATCAAAGAGATGCTATCCACAGGTCACATGTCACAGAACTATCATTTTCTTTCTTTTAATTCATGCCATGTAATACATCTATATTCCTTTGTTATCTATTGTTCATTGAAGATGGTATTATTCATTGTTAATTGCCATTGCTATAGCCATGTTTCAAGCCAAGCCATGTATATGTACTTGTTATGTATATCTTTCTACTTACTGAGTTTTGTCTCATTCCAGTTAATGTCATGTAATGCAGGTTATAAAAAGGAATGAAAAATAGATTGTCTAGGAGGAATAAGTCATATAGCAAGGAAGGGAAACTTTTGAACTTTTGTCATGAAACTTTTGTTTTGGGGTACATTGAACATTGAAAGTGTGGATAATTTTGTATTTTGCAAATGAATTATGGGAAAAATTTATGTTGACTTCTGGCTTTGTTTTGGTTGATTCAAAGGTGAATGTTTATGTATACTAGTTTTTAAAATGTTTATGATGTTAAATGGTATATTGTTCTTTCCTTTTTAAATGATAAGGCTTCCGCATATGTTATTAGTTTTAAAATGTTATTGGCATGGGAATGGGTTGTTTCAGCTGGGAGCTGAAGTTACCTCACGTGGAGTTTTCTGCAACAACAGTTATCAGACATCGATCGGTATGGCTCCATACGAGACACTGTATGGGAGGAAGTGTAGGTCGCCAGTGTATTTAAATGATGTAGGATAGAGAGCAGAGTTGGGTCCGAATATTGTCAGGCAGACAACAGAGATAATGGTCAGGATTCAAGACAGGATGAGGACCACTCAGAGCTGTCAAAAAATTTAGGCAGATCAGAGGCGCAGAGATCTCGAGTTCGCAGTAGGGGATCAATTTTTTTGTGAAAGTCGCACCGATGAAGGGTGTGATGAGGTTTGGGAAGAAGGGCAAGCTCAGCCCTAGATTCATTGCTCCGTTCGAGATCCTAGAGAGAGTTGGGACACTCGTTTATAGAGTTTCCTTACCGCCGAATCTGGCGGGAGTTCATAATGTGTTCCACATCTCTATGCTGCGGAAGTACATGTCGAATCCTTTGCATGTGTTAAACTATGAGCCAGTTCAGCTGACACTGCACCTGTTATTTGAGGAGAGACCCATTCAGATTTTGGATAGACAGGAGAAGAGGGTCCGGAACAAGGTGATCCACATGGTCAAAGTCAAGTGGCTGAATCATTCCGAGGAGGAAGCTACTTGGGAAACTGAGACCGAGATGAGGAGTCGCTACACGGAGTTATTCGGTATGTTCTAAATTTCGAGGACGCAATTTTATTTAAGCAGAGAGATTTGTAAGGTCCAAGAAATTAAATTTATGTAACCTGTTATGCATGCAACCTAGGGTTTTATTTAAATTATGTGTTTATTTATTTTTATGTATTTAATGCATAATTATTGCATGATAGGATTCATTTCACGATTTTTTTAAAAGTTCACGCATTAGGGTTTCTAGATGCATTTCGCGCTCGATCGAAGAACGGAGACCGGGGAATTATCATGAAAATTATTTTTATTATATGTTTATTTTTTATTCATTAATAGGAGGCGTTTTTATGGGTGATTTTGAAAAAATGGGCCTTGGTGGGCATTTCTACTCATCGGGTCGTAACTGTTATCGGTACGCAAATTTTAATTATTCGGAGGACTTTTTGAGGGTTCGGGCGATATTTTAAAAAACGTACCAAAACAAAATATTTTTAGGGAGCATTTTGGAGCTTTTTGGGTTTTTTAGGGATTAATGGGCTCAAACCCTTTTAAACCATATAATTTTA
The DNA here is from genome assembly GCF_025594145.1 of Primulina tabacum. Classification (NCBI taxonomy): domain Eukaryota; kingdom Viridiplantae; phylum Streptophyta; class Magnoliopsida; order Lamiales; family Gesneriaceae; genus Primulina; species Primulina tabacum. The sequence continues at coordinate 21,814,134 of NC_134560.1, read as the reverse complement.
ATTAAGGGCTCATTTAAGCTTAAGCCTTTTATTTAATTACTACCCTAAACTAACCCAAACCTAAATCCCACTTAGCAGCCACCCGCATCCCCCATTCAGCAGCCTCTCCTTCGGTTTTCCTCAGCAGCACTCGTCCATAGCTTGGTTCTTTGAAGAAAACCTTTCCCCTCTTCTCCGATGTTCATCCTACGTGCACATCTTTAAGTTTTCTAGCATATAATCATCAATGCACGCTTGTATCTTGTTTTTTCTTTATTCACGCCATAATATTGCTATCATTTATGTATAAGCATGAGGGTTTTGTTCGGTTAGCATGAAGGTTCGTTTGTATGCAATTTTTTGTTATATTTGTGTATCCATGTGTTGTGTACTTACGTTTTTATGATTTGATGCGAGGGGGCTGTCATGTGTCGATGCTAAGGGGCTGTACATGATGGATTAGGGGCTGTCACGAGGCTGGAGACGAGATTGGGTGTGACAAGCTAAAGACCGAGAGGTGGTGTTGAGGTGTGTCATGTTTTGGGTTGTGGATCGGGTATAGGGTGGAGCTAGCGGTGTAAGGGCTGAACCGAGGCATGGACCAGACCCTGGTGGGTCTGAGACACGGCCCAGGTAGGCTCAACCATCACTGAACCATACATGTAGCCGGCTGATCGATTGTTAAGGGGGTGAGACTCGGGTGTATGATTTCGGGTTATGGTGAGCATGTGCACCGTGGAGATTGCATGGGATGTGGCCGAGAGTCATGTAGGTCCAGTAGGGTCCTAAGGTGGGCTAGGATGGTCTGGTGTGTAGCTGGTCCCGTCGGTTGTAGGCTAGGATTGAAAATATGGTAAGAGTTGCACCTAGGGTTTTGATTGGAGCGTTGCAAAATTCTTCCAGAAACATTCGGAGTATGGTCGAGAGGTTTAGGGGTCTGATCTTGAGGTTTCTAAGGCTGTAAATATGTTTATAAGGTGTGGTAAAAAGTTTGAATAATTTTGGTTAAGTTTTGGTTCGATTCGGGTTAAAATCGGGACTCTGGTCCAAGTTTTAAAACAAATCATTTGAGTTTTGTAACGGGCTCGAGTTTATATCTAAGAAATTCTTATAAATATGTTTTGAGATGTTTTAATGAGTTTGGTAAGCTTCGGATCGAAATTTAGAGGTCCAGGAGTAAAACGATCATTTTGGGTTTCCGGGGGCAAAATGGTCATTTTGCACCCGGGTGAGTTTTTGGTCCTGGCAGCGCCCTGAGCACAAATTTATCATGTTTTTAAATGTTTATGCATCATGTATATGATTTTTATGTAATTATGAAAATACGTTGCATGCTTGATTTTAAGAAAAACTTACGTTTTTTCACGATTTTGATAAGTGATGAAAATGGTGATGTTTTGAAGGATGAGAATTGATTGTGACTAACGATGTATATGTAAATGCTAATGATGTATATGTAAAAGCTAATGATGAGGCCTAGGCACAGTAGATGTCGCTGATGTCCGACAGCCGCCGGGTACCATGGTTTTATGTAGATGAATACATCGTATAATGATGAAACGATAAAGGTGATACGAAGGTCACAACTAAGGAACTAAATTCAATTAAAGTTAAAGTTTAAGAATATAATGATATGATGAGCTGTTTTGACACGCATGTTTATATAATATGTTTATACATTTAAGATCATGAAGCGTATTTTATTACAGTACCTTTCATTATTGCTTGCTACGTATATGTATTTGCTATTATCGGTTCAGGTGTGTTGAGTCTTTAGACTTACTAGGTGTGAATAATGCAGGTGAGCATGTCGTTGAGGAGACGGGAGGTGCCGAATTCTGAGTAGGCAGGACTGGATGCACGCGTACGACCCGACACTTTTCTGCACATTATGATTTTATGAGTTTAGAGAGGACATGAACATTTTTATATGCTTGTTTTCATACGCTGAGGATTACTAAGATTTTTACTCGTTTATGTTTACGCTTATTTTGCTGGTCGAGTTTGGCCATTTTAAACTGATTTATTTTTTAATTGTCAAATATTAACGATTATTTTTAGAACAATATATTTTTTAGCAGGGTTGCATGCATGAAAACTATTTAAATACTTATTCTCAAAAATGTGAGTAAAAAAAAATTAGCAGCATTTTAAATTAGTAGACTTTACACATTAAATGCATAAAGTAAATAAACACATTGTTTACATAAAATCCTAGATTGCATGCATTCAGGTTACATAAATTTAAATTTTCTTGACCTTCCACACTATTGATGAGGAGGCTGGAGGTGCCGAATTCTGAGTAGGCAGCGTTGGATGTATGCACATGACCCCGAGAACTATATTTTCCGCACATCACGTTTTTATGAGTTTAGAGTGGACATGAATATTTTCATACGTTTGTATTGACATGTTGATGATTTACAGGATTTATACTTGTTTATCTTTATGGATATTCATGTTGGCCGGGGTGGCAAATTTTAAACTGTAGTATTTTGATCGTCAATTGATTACGGCTATTTTCAAAGACGTATTTTACAGTAAGTAGTCTTGCATGCATGCATAAAAGTAATTTTCAAGCATTAGCTTCTTTTTTTAAAATTTTTTTTTGCATTTTAAATTTAGGAGACATTTCAGAATTCTTGTTTGAATATCCTTTAATATTCCAAGAATTTCTTATTGGTTTTCAAAGATTTTCTTCACATTTTGTTGTACATAATATAACATATTGGCATAATTTTGTATCGTATTTTGAATTTTTCTAAGATATCTGGAAAGTTTAGAGGAATCCGGTACTATTTCTAGGAACCTATTATTTTGAATCATAAGTTTACTTTATTACTGTTATAAGTTCCTCTGTTTTATTAATATCTAACCTTGATTAGATTTTCTTTTTACAAATATTCCAAAGTTTTGGAATAAATCCTGCACATAATTAATCTCGAACTTAAGTTCGGATTCATGTTATTTTAGAAAATTCTCCTTCTCGAACATTTGATTACATAATAATAATAAATTTATATGTTTGAAATAATTTTACCTAGTTTCCTATTACTATTTTTGGCCCAGTAAAATCAATCATTTTAATTAACATATATAAGAGTATTCTTGTTTTTTTTAATATTTTAGGGTGAAAATAAAGTTTTTTAGGTGTAGGGAGTTATACTTGAGTTTGAGCGTTTATTTCTAATTTACCTTTTTTTTCACCAAAAATAAATAAAAATAAAATAAAAGGCGGTGGTCAATCCATAAAATAGTTGACGAGATCACAACGCGACTCGGGTTACAAAAAACACGTTTTCTTCCTAATTCCAAATCCAAACGTATGACAGTCACCCCAAACTGGCCCTTACACAAACCCTCGTTTTCAAATCCTCCGAGCTAAGCGAAAGCAAACCATTAATATCGGTCTTCTGCACCAAGAAATTTCTCTACGGGGTAATTTCTGTACATTTTTTTTCAGCAGCTATGGCATCTGGATCAGTGGGACGGGGAGGAAATTCGGGCTCGAAAGGATTCGATTTCGCATCTGATGACATCCTCTGCTCCTACGAGGATTACGGTAATCAGGATGGGAATAATGGAACCCACTCCGATTCTTCGATCGGAAAGAATCCCAATAAGGTAAATTTATGTTGGAGTTTCTTGTTATTTGTTGTGATTTTTTTCGTGGGGAAGGGGCAGTTTGTTTCTTAATTGTTTATTGATTTTTTTCTTCTGTTAGGGTTATATGTTTTAATTTAGGATTCATTTTGGTTTTGACTTTTGTGTGTTTCTGAGATTGATAGAAATTAAGGTTTGTTCAAGGAATCTTCTGAAATTAGCTACATCTTCATATATTGTAACTAGAGAATTAATATTTGTATTATTAGTATTATTATTAATAATTATTATTATTATTTTGGCTAGAACTGTGTTTACGATCTGTTATAGATGGTTGTTTTGCACCAAGTAATTATTTTTTCATCATGATTCATGCGTAAGCTTACTTGGTTGATTAATGGAACGAGTCTGCTTGAGTATTCCATGTTTTCAATTTCCTTGATGTAAAAATATTATGGTCATGCAACTAAGAAGGTATTGTATGTTTTGATCGTAAGAGATGGGCAAGTAATGATAAAAAGATTAGAGATGAGTTCATCAGTCAAGCGATAACAATGCGTTAGTGCCACTTACTTGGACTTTCATGTTAAATTATTGCCACGGTCGTGCTTATTGGCTGTTTATTGTGTCCTAATTTTTTAATTTACTATTCACTACTACTTTTAAACTGTTGATGAAATATATACTTCGCAATGAGTCTCTACTTAAAATTAAGCAGGAGTTTAACAAAAGCAGAATGGCTAGGACATCAGTGTATCCTACCACGACTTATAGTCCACCTGAAGAATCTTCATTTAATCAGGATGTTGTCTTGACTGTTGAGAAGACCATGAAGAAATACACTGATGATCTCATGCGTTTCCTCGAGGGAATTAGTTCGAGGCTGTCTCAGTTGGAATTGTATTGTTATAATCTTGACAAATCTATGGGGGAGATGCGCACCGACCTAGTTCGTGATCGTGAAGAATCGGAGTCAAGGCTGAAGTCTCTAGAAAAGCACATGCAAGAGGTCTGTTTCTGAATCTGTGTATATATTGCTATAATGCATCTTGAATTTTCAAGTTTCTGTGCATGATGCGAGTTTTCTATATGTTTAGGTTGGTGTGACGTGAATACTGTATTCTGGAAATTCATAGAACTTCTAGGGACAGATTTATTTGCTAAATGATGGTGGTTACGGTGCATCAGGACAGTGCAAATTATGTTCTTTTCCTATGTTTCTGATCCAATAAATTATACCTTTATATTTTTTGGCTCTAAATTTATTTACATTGTCTTATTCAGTGTCAGCCTTATTATAAATGTTTCTTTCACTATTACTATGTTAATTATGATGACCTATTTATTTTGTTTTACATGCAGGTTCACAGGTCTGTGCAGATTTTAAGGGATAAGCAGGAACTTGCTGATACTCAGAAGGAGCTAGCTAAGCTTCAACTTGCACAGAAGGATTCCTCTTCAGCTGCGCGTAACGAAGAGAAACCTTCCCCACTTGCTTCTGAAGAAAAGAAAAATGAGAACTCGTCTGATGTAAAAAGTCAGCAACTGGCCCTTTTGCAAAACCAAGTGGCCCCTCAACCGTCTCTCCCTGCCCGACCAGTTGAGTATCAGCAGCCATCTATGCCTTCCCAAACTATGCCACAAATACAAGCATATTACTTACCTCAACAAATGAATAATCAACCTGTCCCATCTCAACCATCCCAGACTCAATATATACCCGCACAAGCTCAACTTCAAGACTTCTCTAGGATGTCACCACAGCCCACACAATCTCATGTTAACCAGGGACCCCAGGTTCAGTCGTTACCTCTGTATCAGCAGCCGTGGCCACAGCCACAGCCACAGCCACAGCAACAACAACAGCAACATCCTGTTCAACCATCCCAACAACCAGTTATGCAAACCCAGATTAGGTCCTCATCGCCAGCAATTTACTCGTCCTACCTACCTAATCAATCAAATCAGTCTCCCACAGAAATGACTCCCACTAATATACCAGTGCAAGTGTCCTATGCTGGGGCAGCTCAACCTGGTTCTGTTGGTCCTGATGCATTACCGTATGGTTATGGTGCTACCAGACCAATTCAACCACAGCCTTCATCTCAAACTCTCAAGACTGGTTTTGTTGCTCAATCCAGAGATTTATACATGAATAGTGGGTCTCGTCCAGCACTTCCCCCTGGAACTGCTTATATGGTGTTCGACGGTGAAGGAGGAAGGACACATCATACTCCTCCACAGCCTCATTTTCAGCAAGGCGGTTATTCTCCTACCAGTGTCCCTCTGAATGCACAGCGCATTCCTAGTACCAACATGGTTATCCCTCCGTCCACCCGCAATAATCCCTACAACGAGTTGATCGAGAAATTGGTTAGCATGGGTTATCGGGGTGATCATGTTGTTGGTGTCATTCAGAGGCTGGAGGAGATTGGTCAGCCTATTGATTTCAATGCTGTACTCGACAGGCTGAATGGGCACTCTTCTGGAGGTTCTCAGAGAGGATGGTCTGGTTAAAACATCTTGGAATTGAATGGTTGCAAGTACTTTTTCTGTGTTTTCTGTTATTGTGAAATGAATAAAGGATGGCCATGTATGCGTTGTTTTGGTATATATTACAGGGATACAGAGATTTGTTTTAGTTATGTAATCTCGTATCCGAAGTTAGTACTGGTTGTATTACATGATTTGATTCATTGTCAATGTTAAGACCCGTTTGGATGTATTGCTTTGAGTTTTGGTGGTTCCCAATTGATTTGCCAAGTTTGATGTATTTCGTTCAAAAGCTGTCTTTATTTTCACCACCAATTTGTTTTTACCGTAGCAAGAAATTTCACATCAATGATAACTTGTGAGAGTACTTTCAGCTTTTGTGGTGTTTTTCCAGCTGGAGGTTTGAGGCATTTTGCAGGAACACCTGATCCTACAATCCTTGGGACCATGACGAAGTTAAACAGCAGCCCAAATTGTTACTTGCGGACAAGCGGAAGCTGGGAAGGTTGATCATTGCAAGAGAAGAAGAAATCGGCCAGCCCAAAAGAATATTCTTTTCATGATCTCTTTTTGTGCAGTCCTGAAATGATCCTCTTACTCATCAAACGCTGCATTACTATCTTTATCTGTTTGTGAGAAGACAACCGTCATATCATTTGTATCAACGAGTGCAAACCCTTTCCAGTTGTTGACCATTACTTCATTAGCAGCTGAAACAGATTGAAGATGGAGGGAGCCAAAATCCAGACAGGTTAATACCAGGTACAGGGCTTTATGTCAAGGAGGTGTTTGGATGGAAATATCTTCTAATAGATTTGGATTTCAAATTTTCAATTCAAATAAACTCATATTGTTTGGGTAATTTTCAAAATTTCGTCTTTAGTTTTCAATTGTTCGACTCATTTCAAATCATATTCTCAAATAAAATAGCTAAAATCTAAATGTTGCACAAGGATGCATTTGGATCGGTAGATTCTGATTGGGCACAAGTATCTGAAAGAAATTTGAGTACAAAGATTTCGTAGTAATCCAAACTACTAAAATTAATTTAAATTATAAATTCAAAATATCTTGATTTCAAATGAATGGAATTCAAACTGTCAAACACGTATAGAAATCTGTAAATTTTCCCTGAATAAGATTTTTGGCATAGATAATTTTTTTGCCTCCAGTTTTGTCCAGCAAGATCACCCTTGTTGCTATACACTTCTAAACAAGAACCCCTTGATCCAACTATATTGCATTTCAGAGGAAAATGTACTCTCACCATTGTCATTGAACACCTCAAATTTACATGCCTTCAGATTTTTCTATATATTTGGCTCCCTAATTTCGTTGGTTCCCTCGAATCGAATTCTGTCACGTCGTGCACGTCACCTAGGTGCTATGTATTACAAACTACACATCATGCATGGGACATTTAGGTTGTTATGTTTGCGTGACGGAAACTTAACTCAAATATCATACAGAAATCGAATAAAAACATGATTCGATTTAGGATCTTTCTTAGTTGATTTACTAACTTTCTTTCGACGATATTAATGCCTCGAAATAGTCCAAGGACGAACGGAATAATATTCGATTTGCACAATCCAAATGCTTCAATATTTGTTGGTATATTTTTCTTATTTAGCCAAAGCAATGTCTCGGCTTCCCCCTTTCAATTGTGTGCATATCTAATTGTTGTCTAGATAAATATGGAAGCTGGAAATGTTAGAGTAGATGCCCTGCAAGCCAACGGTTGGCTAAGGAATTTATTGACTCAAGTGAAATAAACAATCTTTATTTTAATATAATTTAACATTTTATGGTCTTGTTATACTTTATCTGTATACCCATGCAAACAGCATAGATAAAGTCCTTGATTATGTTTTAATACAAATGAATCGTAATTCGATGTTGAAACTCATTTGTAAACACTGCATATTCTAAATTCGTTCCTAGTCGATTCAGCCGCCTAAAACAGGGATAAAGGTCGCTTGAGCTCGAGACTAGCATCTGTGATGTTGTGTACTGCGTTTCTTGGTAAGGGCATAGAGATGTCCAAACATGCAGATGGGTAGTCATATGATGATTATACCGAACAACCCTCCCTCGGACTTTCCAAGTGGTTATCATTCATCGAGAGGATAAGTCCGTGGTTATGATTGTACACCATTAGTCCTTACGACCCGGGACAACAGTGAGGCTCTATATGCTAGGGCTGTGCTTTGACTCGTTTACCGGCTCCAGGAGAGTCATCGGGTGGCGAGGTTGGGTACAGTTGCGACACATATAGGAGCCAGTGCATTGTAGTTGAAGATTCGCCGCTCACCTACGGGTGTGGATATCCTATGTGACCTAATGAAATAATAGTGCATGAAATCTTTGGCCAGAGTACGAGATGTACGTTGGAGAAGGAGTTCTCCAAATAGTACACGCGATGCCACTATTATAGTTATCACATAATTATCGAATTATTATGCAACCCTCGATGAACCAATGGTTGCAAATTCGATCGGGATATATGAGATGAAGGGACCGTACTGTACGCTAATTATAATCGATTGGTTCTTGCAGGCACTATCAGTGATACCTAGGGGATCATGGGGCGATGCTACTAGACGCTCTTACCATGATCCGATGGGTGCAATCAGAAATGAGTTCTGACATTCTTGATCAAGGTGTTGATGAAAAGAATGGGGCTAACTAGGGTAAGCCCGAATAAGAATAAATATTATTCTGAATCACAAAGAGTTGTGAACCCACGGCTAGCTGTATCCCTGAACCATTGAGGGTCACACAAGTACTGGATTATTTTGTCTCCGTTGAGATAATAAATTCAAGGAGTTGAATTTATATTATGATATAGTAAATTCAAGGAGTTGAATTTATGATAATTAAATTTTGAGAAAATAAATTCAAGGTGTTGAATTTATAAGATAGTAAATTCAAGAACTTGAATTTATGAAATTTGGAGAGAATAAATTCAAGGAGTTGAATTTATAAAATTTGAGGATTCAATTTATTAAACTCAAAAGTTGAGTTTATTAAATATTAAATTATGGAGGTGGTAAATTCAAGGAGTTGAATTTGTAATATTAAATTCAAATGTTGAATTTATAATATATTTAATTTATTAAGCTCAAAAGTTGAGTTTATTAAATATTAAATTAAATATGATGGAAGAGTATGTTTAATGGGCTTGTATGAGTACAAGTCCAACATATTAAATAATTAAAGTTATTAATGGACTTTGATTAATTAATTAAACTAGTTGGACTAGCCCAATTAATTAATCAAGCCCATTAATGTTAATTATAGAATTTAGGTCAAGGATATTGTTTTTAAGGAAACAAAATTGACCTAGCCTCCATTATGCCAATAGTGATTCACGAGTGTTGCATCACTAATTCCTCCAAAATTTAGTTTACTTAATTAATGAGATTAATTAAGTAAATCATGATTAAAAGAAATAAAAAGATTTCTTTATTCATTCCAATTGATATAGATTTTCGAGACATTCTTTCTAAGATTCAAAAGGGTTTCGGCTATTCCAAAAGGGTCTCTCGAAAATCTCTTCTCAAAAACCAAGAATAAATTCGACTTATTGTGTTGAGTCGATTTTTGTTCGTGTTCTATTTCTACGCAAAAGTTCTTCTAAATTTCTAGTGCAATTTAGAAGATGGACAATTATTCCAGTCGTGGACCGGATTAGGAGATCCTGAAGAAAGTTCGTAGGGATTCATCAAGAGCCAGATCTGTTATACCGGATCGGTTGGTGTCCAGTGATTAATTCACGAAATGTATAATTCTTTAATGCCCTATGAATGTTTATGTTAAAATCATACGAGCGCTCAAAACATATTTTGATTGTCAAAATAAATAAAAATTTTAAAACTTCTGCTGCGTTTGGGCGTGTAAAAAACCGAATCCAACAGTGGTATCAGAGCCAATGTTTTTCTAAATCGTATGGTTTTGATATTGAATAATTTATTTCTAACCACACAAGAAAATTTTTCAGAAAATTTAGCACCACGAAAATTTTTTTTTTTTTCCAGATTTTCGAAATAAAAAAAAAAAAATTAAATCTGCCCGGAACTGTTCCGGGCAGTCCGTGCGCGCAGGGCCGCGCACGGCAGCGCGCAGGCGCCGGACGCCTGCGCGCACCGCGGTAGCGCAGGCGCCGGACGCCTGCGCTCACAGCGCTAGCGCAGGCGTCGGACGCCTGCGCGCCCCGCGCTAGCGCAGGCGTCCCACGCCTGCGCGAGCGCGCACAGGCCCGCCGACGCTGCCCGAAACGTTCGGGCAGCTGGCGGGCGGATGCCCGGGAGCGTCTCGGGAAGCGCGCTGAATAATGGGCTTGAATTGTTTGGGCCTAGGGTGCGATTTTCTGATTTTTCGAATTTTTGGGTAAAATTGATATTTTTGAAAATTGGTTCAATTTTTATTTTGGAAATTAATTTTTGAAAAATTAATAATTTTCTTGTGAAATAATTATTAGATATATGATTGATCAGTTAATTAAATTTATTTAATTAATTGATGTTAATATTTGATATTAAATGCATGAAGGATGATCGAGAGCCTTGACCAATGTGTTAGGTGTATGTTAGGATATTTTACTGTTTTATTCGGTTTTTTATTAATATTTGATATATTAAAGTGGGCCTGGTTTATGGCCCGCTCCCACCCCATGAGATGTATCCCTTATGTGCCATGGCTATTTAATTGTAATTATTAGAAATAGTGGGAGATCAAGACTGGAAGATGGTGGGCCTGATGATCAAGATGAAGACATGTAAAATATTGGAAGCTTTTGTAATCGTTGCATTTGCATCCCTGCATTCACCTAGGTTTTGGACCTGGATCCATGTCTTGCTCACATGGATCTAATAGTGTTGGCGATCGATCATCCTTATTTATTGTTGAATGTTATATTATGATATATGTGATATATATTAGTATGCATGTATGTATATTATTAGATAATATTGTTGCATGGATCCGGCAAACATACAAACTCGTGGCACGCGATTTTTAAATTAAAATGGTGAGACAATTTTAAAATTAAAATCCCTTATTTTGAATAAGATTCAAAATTTATATCAAACCGAAAAAGTAAAAATTAAAGGAGTTTAATTTTTCCTTGCCTTCCATCAACCGTGGTTGCATATTGATCGCTACCCGCGAACAGTGTCTGGCTCATATTATTGGGGAGGCCTGTACGCCGGAAAGCTGTGACTTCCACCAGACATATGATGTGAATTGAGTGGAACTCCCATGACTTCGGCTCATATTATTGGGGGAACTCATGGCGACTGTCTACTACAATTCAATATTGATGGGTTGGTTTGACACGCGAAAATAAACGACGTCATATTATTGGGTCTTTATTAAACGTGAGGCAAAACACGCGGAGGTTGCATAGGGATGCAATTGGACTCTACCTTTTAGAAATTATAATTGGCTGATATTATTCGAGATTATAATTGGCTAATTGGACTTTACCTTTTAGAAATTATAATTGGCTGATATTATTCGGGATTATAATTGGCTAATTGGACTCTACGTGCTTACTAAGGAAATACGATTTCCCTTTTTCATCAGAGGGTGGTGAAAATGTCAAAATAGTAGGAGGGTAATTTATAAAATGAAATCCATATTTTATATCTTAAAATTATTTTAAATAATCAGCAACTATTATTCTGTTTTCGTATCAGTATATTTTCGATTTCGTCGCGTAATAAATTTTTATTATTAACAAGCTAATCGAATCTAATTTTCAAGACTGGTTGGGAAAATTGTTCTGAATTCAGAGAAAATGACATACACACTAATGTCAGTCTTGTTGAACTGACAATGCATGCAAGATGGTGGGACCATAGTATGCAAGCTAAAGTGTGATGTGCTCGCTTCTATGTCAAATGAATTGTAGGGACAGTTTGATGAAATTTTGAATGCTGCTGACATTCGAATGCACGTGAAAGAGTTGCATGGTGCATGAAACTATGCACACCACTTTCAAGGAGCTCATGACTACATGCATGCAAGATGGGGCTCTGGCCCATGAGCGTGGTGTACATATGATTGGGCTTATTGAAAATGTCGTGGGCCTGGAATATGTGATTGCTAACGAGTTAATTGATAACATCAATTTGTTAGGTTTATCTTCCTAATTTGACGGGGTTATGGTGAACTTCAAGTTTAATAAGATATTTGATAACCTTGAAGAGCTAGTCAATATGCTTATAACTTATGAGATCACCATAAAATAAGAAAAATCGTTGTTTTCTAATGGGCCTCTCGTCAGACGAAAATGGCCCACAAGGTAAGGGAAAGAAATGTTCTGCCCCTCACAAGAAAAACAATCCCAATAAGAGGCAAACTCTGAAAGACACTTAAAAGGCCTACAAAGCCCGATAAGTTAGAACATATTTATTTCACTGCAAGAAGTCCGGACATAAGAAATTATATGTTCCAGAAATGTTCTGGAAATGATAAGTGAATGTCCGAGTAAACATGATTTCAACAAAAAACAAAAGAAAGTTAGATGATCCAAATCCCACACAAATATGGCACGCTAGACTAGGTCATATTTCCCAAAGGAGGATGCACAAGCTAGTGGGAGAAGGCATGTTTGACTTGTCAGACATAAATTCTCTACATGCTTGTAAGTCCTGTCTAAAAGAAAAAATGACTAAGACTCCATTCAATGGAAACGTGGAACGTGCACATGGTCTACTGGATTTGATCCACAAAGACGTTTGTGACCCGCTAAGTGTTAGAACAAAATATGGACAATCCTACTTCATTACCTTTACTGATGACTATTCGAGGTATGGGTGTGTTTATTTGATAAAACACAAATCTGAAGCATTTGAAAGGTTCAAAGAATTCAGATTTGAAATAGAAAACCAGGTCGAAAGAGTATTAAGACATTTCGATCTGATCGAAGTGGAGAATACTTGAGTGCTGAATTTTTGGGTTATCTAAAAGAGAATGTGATTCTCTCACAGTGGACTCCACCAGCAACACCACAATTGAATGGTGTTTCTGAACATTGTAAGCGAACCTTGTTGGACATGGTTTGATCAATGATGAGATTCACTGAATTGCCTACATCGTTTTGGGGCTTTGCGCTTAAAACTGCGGCAATATTGTTGAATAATGTCTATACTAAGGCAGTGGATAAAAACCCATATGAGATATGGATGAGAAAAACTCCCAAATATTCTTACATGAGAATATGGGGATGTCCTGCTTAAGTGAAGCAGACAGTGGGAGACAAATTGGATAGTAAATCCACTTTGTGCTACTTTGTAGGATATCCAAAGAACTCTGTTGGATATTATTTCTATCATCCCAATGAAGCAAAATTGTTTGTTTCAAGAAATGCCACTTTTTGTAAAAAAGGAATTTCTATTAGATAGAAAATGCAAGATGATAGAACTTGAAGAAATTCAAGATACTCCCTCAACTATAGTAGTTGAACCTAATCTCCAACAACCAGTAGTTGAAATACAAGCTCCTAGGAGGTCTGATAGTGTTATTAGACCACCTGCTAGATATATGTTTCTTCATGAACAAGACCATGATGAGTCTTGTGTTGGATATGATCCAATGAACCTTAAGGAAGCAATATCTGATACTGATTCAACCAAATGGCTTGAAGCCATGCAGTCAAAAATGTACTCTATGTATTCAAACCAAGTCTGGACATTGGTGGATCAACCTGAGGAAATCGTTCCTATAGGGTGCAAATGGATCTACAAAAGAAAGCTTGGGGCGGATGGGAAGGTAGTGACCTTCAAAGCAAGACTGGATGCAAAAGGATATACTCAAAGGCAAGGAGTTGACTATGAGGAAACCTTTTCACCAGTTGCTATGTTTAAGTCCATTAGAATACTACTAGCCATAGCAGCATGGTACGACTATGAGATATGGCAAATGGATGTAAAGACTGCATTCCTCAATGGAGACATCAAAGAAGAAATTTATATGTCTCAACCCGAGGGATACACATCAGTAGGAAGTGAGCATAAGGTATGCAAACTTCAGAGATCAATATATGGTCTCAAGCAGGCATCAAGGAGTTGGAACCTCAGATTTGATAGCACTATCAAAGAGTTTGGTTTTGCAAAGAATCCTGAGGAACCATGTGTGTACAAGAAAGTTAGTGGGAGTGCAGTGACATTCCTAGTACTTTATGTTGATGATATCCTGCTAATTGGGAATGATGTAGGATTACTGCAATCAACTAAAGTATGGTTGGCCAGTAAATTATCCATGAAGGACATGGGTGAAGCATCTTATGTATTAGGAATACAGATCTATAGAGATAGATCGAAGAGGATGCTGGGACTCACCCAAGCCACTTATATCGATACCATTCTTAAGCGATTCTCTATGGAAGAGTCCAAGAGAGGATACTTATCAATGTGTCATGGTATTACTCTATCTAAAGCTATGTGTCCCAAAACTGATGAAGAGATAGAGATGATGACACGAATTCCATATGCGTCAGCCATTGGTAGTATCATGTATGGTGTGATATAGACACGTCCTGATGTTGCTTACGCTCTGAGTGTTACAAGCAGATATCAGGCGAACCCTGGTCCAATGCATTGGAAGGCCGTGAAAGACATTCTTAAATACTTGAGAAGGACTAAGAACTTGTTCATGGTCTATGGGGGTGGAGAATTGAAATTGGAAGGCTACACTAATTCTAGCTTCCAATGTGACGTAGATGATTCGAAATCGACCTCTGGCTTTGTATTCATGCTTAATGGTGCGGCTGTCTCTTGGAAAGTTTCCAAGCAAGACACCGTTGCGGATTCCACCACTGAAGCTGAATATATTGCTGCATCGGATGCAGCCAAAGAGGTAGTTTGGATGAGGAATTTTGTCCAAGAGTTGTGCGTTATTCTTAATAGAGTTGATCCAGTCCCGTCGTACTGTGACAACACTGGTGCCATTGCGCAAGCAAAGGAACCAAGGTCTCATCAGTGATCCAAACATGTACTGAGGAAATTCCACATCATACGGGAGATTGTGGGAAGAGGAGACATATCAGTCGAAAGAGTCCCCTCTGCAGATAATGTTGCTGATCCACTTACAAAGCCCTTGCCAGGACCATTGTTTGAAAAGCATCGCGAAGCAATGGGATTAAGGGTAGTTGGCTCTAGGGCAAGTGGGAGATTGTTAGAGTAGATGCCCTGCAAGCCAACGGTTGGCTAGGGAATTTATTGACTCAAGTGAAATAAACAATCTTTATTTTAATATAATTTAACATTTTATGGTCTTGTTATACTTTATCTGTATACCCATGCAAACAGCATAGATAAAGTCCTTGATTATGCTTTAATACAAATGAATCGTAATTCGATGTTGAAACTCATTTGTACACTGCATATTCTAAATTCGTTCCTAGTCGATTCAGCCACCTAAAACAGGGATAAAGGTCGCTTGAGCTCGAGACTAGCATCTGTGATGTGTACTGCATTTCTTGGTAAGGGCATGGAGATGTCCAAACATGCAGATGGGTAGTCATATGATGATTATACCGAACAACCCTCCATCGGACTTTCTAAGTGGTTATCATTCATCGAGAGGATAAGTCCGTGGTTATGATTGTACACCATTAGTCTTTACGACCCGGGACAACACTGAGGCTCTATATGCTAGGGCTGTACTTTGACTCGTTTACCGGCTCCAGGAGAGTCATCGGGTGGCGAGGTTGGGTACAGTTGCGACACATATAGTAGCCAGTGCATTGTATTTGGGGATTCACCGCTCACCTACGGGTGTGGATATCCTATGTGACCTAATGAAATAATAGTGCATGAAATCTCTGGCCAGAGTACGAGATGTACGTTGGAGAAGGAGTTCTCCAAATAGTACACGCGATGCCACTATTATAGTTATCACATAGTTTTCGAATTATTATGCAACCCTCGACGAACCAATGGTTGCAAATTCGATCGGGATATATGAGATGAAGGGACCGTACTGTGCGCTAATCATAATCGATTGGTTCTTGCAGGCACTATCAGTGATACCTAGGGGATCATGGGGCGATGCTACTAGACGCTCTTACCATGATCCGATGGGTGCAATCAGAAATGAGTTCTGACATTCTTGATCAAGGTGTTGATGAAAAGAATGGGGCTAACAAGGATAAGCCCGAATAAGAATAAATATTATTCTGAATCACAAAGAGTTGTGAACCCACGGCTAGCTGTATCCCTGAACCATTGAGGGTCACACAAGTACTGGATTATTTTGTCCCCGTTGAGATAATAAATTCAAGGAGTTGAATTTATATTATGATATAGTAAATTCAAGGAGTTGAATTTATGATAATTAAATTTTGAGAAAATAAATTCAAGGTGTTGAATTTATAAGATAGTAAATTCAAGAACTTGAATTTATGAAATTTGGAGAGAATAAATTCAAGGAGTTGAATTTATAAAATTTGAGGATTTAATTTATTAAACTCAAAAGTTGAGTTTATTAAATATTAAATTATGGAGGTGGTAAATTCAAGGAGTTGAATTTGTAATATTAAATTCAAATGTTGAATTTATAATATATTTAATTTATTAAGCTCAAAAGTTGAGTTTATTAAATATTAAATTAAATATGATGGGAGAGTATGTTTAATGGGCTTGTATGAGTACAAGTCCAACATATTAAATAATTAAAGTTATTAATGGACTTTGATTAATTAATTAAACTAGTTGGACTAGCCAATTAATTAATCAAGCACATTAATGTTAATTATAGAATTTAGGTCAATGATATTGTTTTTAAGGAAACAAAATTGACCTAGCCTCCATTATGCCAATAGTGATTCACGAGTGTTGCATCACTAATTCCTCCAAAATTAGTTTACTTAATTAATGAGATTAATTAAGTAAATCATGATTAAAAGAAATAAAAAGATTTATTTATTCATTCCAATTGATATAGATTTTCGAGACATTCTTTCTAAGATTCAAAAGGGTTTCGGCTATTCCAAAATGGTCTCTCGAAAATCTCTTCTCAAAAACCAAGAATAAATTCGGCTTATTGTGTTGAGTCGATTTTTGTTCGTGTTCTATTTCTACGCAAAAGTTCTTCTAAATTTCTAGTGCAATTTAGAAGAGGGACAATTATTCCAGTCGTGGACCGGATTAGGAGATCCTGAAGAAAGTTCGTAGGGATTCATCAAGAGCCAGATCTGTTATACCGGATCGGTTGGTGTCCAGTGATTAATTCACGAAAGGTATAATTCTTTAACGCCCTATGAATGTTTATGTTAAAATCATACGAGCGCTCAAAACATATTTTGATTGCCAAAATAAATAAAAATTTTAAAACTTCCGCTGCGTTTGGGCGTGTAGAAAACCGAGATCCAACAGGAAAGTTATTATACAGAGAAATAACCACACCTTCCAACGAAGTCAAATGTTATTTTATTTGGGTCGGGTCGGTTCTTTAATTTCCTACATCTCCCAGTAACACATTAGGGCTAGACTTTTTGCTTAAATAGATCATAATCATATACCACCGTATGATAAATAGATCATAAGCATATACCACCGTTTTCATGCAAGCAAATGGATCATGTGACTAACAAACATATTAAATAAGAGTTAAGAGCTATACACCGTTGAGGATATACAGCATCTCAAAATTTTAAAAAGTATACGAGGACATTCAACTCTCTGTACCTCATATTTATTTTACTACACTTATACTTTGCACCATTTAAAATAACTCAATCAAACTATTATTTAAAAAATCCAAACGAACGCATTGCAAAACATAATATCGTAAACTGTCAAACCAAACCTAAAACTAGTATTGAAACGTCCTCTACTTTTTAACTTTATAATCCTACTAATTTTTTTTATAAACATTATTTCGAAAATTAATAATTAAAATCACTTAACATTTTCATAAATCAAAATAGTTTAACATTTAAAATCTCAAGTGCATAAAAATCATAAATCGTCAATCACCAAAACTCAACTCCAATCTTTAACATGATCATCCAACTTCAAAATAAAACGTAAAAATGTCTAATAAATCATTAACACAAATCTTTAAATTTTTTAACTATCAAGCTAATGCGGAAAAATAAAGACCCTCTGGAATGTGCTGCAGGAATCGATCCACTCAAGCGTTAGCGTCTCCCTCAATAACATCATCACCTGCATCATTTAAAACTAGTGAGTCTAATGACTCAACACGTTTTAAACATGAGTAACAAGTATTATATATACAAGCACATGCCTTAAAATAAAACTTTTATTTAAAATAATTTGTAAGCATAAAAAAATCGAAAATCGTTAAATCGTAAAGCTTTCAATCATATATCATTTTAAGTAAAGTTTGATCCTTGAAGGTGACTAGCCTTTTATCCTCTGTCGACTGATCAGACTTAGCTCAACGTTGCGCATGGGGACGAGCACTAGGCACCGATGTACAATAGAAATACGATCGTCGGGCTCAATCTAGGCCTTTTCCCGTATCCGGGCTACCTATGGGGCCTTTTCCCTCACGATATTTCCAAAAATCATAATTCATATCATATTTGTTACAGTCAATTCACATCCTTCAAAATATTTTTTCTTTTCATTTTTAAATCATAAAATATCATGACTTTCCAAAAATAGCATTTTTAACAATAGAATTTTCACAGCTTTACCATAAATCATAAAATATCATATTATCATCAAATTCATCATAATATATCATTTAACATGCGTTATGATCCTTCGGGACGCTCCCAACCCTTTTCGTACCATCAAGGTATAAAATGACCGTTTTACACCTGGACGTAAAATTTCTCGACTTTTGCTTTTTCTTACGTTTTTTGACTTTAGACCATCCCAAATAATTGTTTAAACTAGAATTTTTTTTAATTTTTTTTATTTAGCTTAAATTCGAGGTTTTCGAATTATTTTCTTATTTACTAATTCGTGAAGCGTTTAATTATCGAATTAATTAAATATTTAATATTTCTTCCCAAACATTAAACATAGACTTTTCATATCTAAAGGACCCTTGTGAACCATGGTTCGAACCAATTCCCTTCTACCTAACCCTAGTTTGAACCCATGCATATCCCCTCGAGCCAACTCTTGTTTTTCTCGAGCCACATCCGAGCCACCTAGAGCCAACCCGTGACCAGACCACCTAGGGACCCTACTGACCACCCTGACCCATTTAACCAGTCCCTAGCCAACGCCACAAGTTCCAGCATGAGCCGCAACCGATCTTGTACGCCTAGAAGTCTCTCGAAACTAGGACTCTTCTACTCGAGCTACCACCAAACCCGAGCTCTCCTGACCCTCACTGGAAAACCCTTAGACCTAGCCTAGACAACCCTAGCCAAGCCTTGACCCTCCACGCAGCAGCACTACATGGGTGCACCCTACACGCATGGGAAGAGTCCATGCGCTCACGGACTCTTCCATATTGGCTAACCATAGGTCCTAGCCCTACTAAGACCCTTCCTAATCCTGAACCATGACCCACACCGAGCCCCCGTCAAACACTGGTCGAGCCCCCAGCGCACAACCCAAAATCCGAACCATCTTCCATCGAGTATCCCTAGGAAAACCCTAGGCTCTTTCCTCCTTGGTCAAGCTCGATTTCCAGCATGTATTTCATCCCGTAGTGACCCTTTTCCCTTCCTTAAACACCTCTTATTGGCAGCTTATCCTTAGGAATCATAGTGTTAAATAAACCAGCGTAAAAACATCAAAACTTTGAAAATAATCGTTATATCGTTAAACCCATCGAACATAAATATTTTTCATGAAAAATAATAAAACATGCATAATATTGTTTGAATGATGCATCAAAGGGATTTAAATACACGACTTTTCTTTTTATAACGCTCGAATACACGATCTTTGTCATGGGGCGCGAGGAAGAACGAACGGACGGGCGATGAAGACTCATAGTTTTCAAAAAATTTCAGTGTGTGTTGTGTGTGAGGATCGGCTGATTGAGGGGTTTAGAAGCCTAGGTTTTTGTTTTATAGATTTTAATTTGAATGATAATGGGCTTTGGTTTTGGGCTTTCAAATTTAGGAGCAATTGGACCTACTCTTCCTAGGTAAATGTCTTCCAATAACACCTATTTAATTGAAAAATAAAAGTTTATAAAAATTAGCTTTAAAAAATAATGCATTTAATATTTTAAAAGTCCATCGTTTGCCCAAAACTGGCTTCCCGGATAAAATCATGCCTGTCTTGTAAAATAATTTGAACTCTATTATTTTAAGAAAATTTAATGATTTTTAATCATATTGAGAAGCCTTGAAAATATTTATTGAAAAATTTCTATTTTGTCTTGGTCGTCCCCGGTCTTCTGGTCCCTGCCTATTAATATTCGAGTAAAATCTACAGTTTTCATAACATCATGCAATTAATCTCTCAATAATGTTGTAAGAATCATGCAAGCATATAAAATCAATTAAATAAGTTAAATATGAAATTTAAATCATTTGCAAGCATGTGGTTTACGTATGTTGGCTTTTAGACGTTACAAATCATCCCCCCCTTAAATAAAATTTCATCCTCGAAATCAAGACGCGCCGAATAATTCGGGATAGCGACTCCTCATCTCTGACTCAGTCTCCCAAGTGGCTTCTTCTCCCGAGTGATTCAGCCATTTGACTTTGACCATTTTTATCACCTTATTCCGCAACTTTCTCTCTTTTCTATACAAGATTTGAGTAGGCCTATCCTCATATGACATGTTTGGCGTAAGTTGTAGTGGCTCAAATTTTAGTGCATGTGAAGGGTTTGACATGTACTTGCGGAGCATCTATATGTGGAAGACATTGTGAACTCCTGCGAGATTAGGTGGAAACGCCACTCGATATGCTAATGCTCTCACTCTATCGAGTATCTCTAATGGTCCAATGAATCTTGGATTAAGTTTGCCTTTCCTGCCAAATCTCATAACACCCTTCATAGGTGCTATCTTTATAAACACGTGATCACCCACTGCAAACTCGAGATCTTGTCTTCTTTGGTCCGCGTAGCTCTTCTATCGACTTTAAGCAGTTTTCATTCTTTCTCGGATTTTGGCGACCATTTCAGCGGTGTGCTGAAATTTCTCGGGTCCCAACATAGCTCTCTCTCCTATCTCGTCCCAATGGATAGGCGATCTAAATTTCCTTCCGTAGAGTGCTTCGCATGAAACCATTCCTGTAGAACCCGTAAATCAGTAGACGTATAAGCCATGCATAATTCTAGATTTTTAAAATTTAGTTGACTTCATCGCATGATTATTTTAAATGCATTTTTTTGAAGTTAATTATTTTATTATTTCATTGCAGTGGTTTGATTTTTATCATTTCAGTTATTTCAGTGAGGCCGGACTGGAGTTGGAGTTTTGAGATAGAATTTAGGATTTGAGAAATATTTCCAGAAGTTAATTTAGCTAGCAAGTAAGTTAATTTAAGTTAATAAGGAGATTTGAGGATTTATTTATGCAACTTGAGGTGAGTAGAAAATAAGCTCATTTGAGTTACTTAATTAAGGATTTATTCAATAAATTACTTAAGGGATTAGTGAGGCTTTTTAGAGTTATTAATCTAGTAAATAAACAACACTCCACATTCATTTTATTAGTAGATTTCGGCCACCCCTTGGTTACTAGAGGATTCAATTGCCAACTCATCAACTTTGACCATTTCTTTGCATGTAATTAGTAGGATAAATCTAGGATTTTTGGGAGCACCATGTAATTAATTAGTGGACATATCCTAGTCTAGAAACAAGAGAGAATTCGGCCACTTACATTCTAGAACCATCCCACATATCATTTGATAGCAACAACCATTCAAAATTCAAAATTTAGGAGACTTAGTCTTGATATGATCCTATTATTGTGCACCCTTCTCCTCACCTGCATAACCATCACTCCCCCTCCACCACCACCGAAAATAAGACCCCTTTTCAGAGGTAAAAGTCGTGAGGCATAGCTAGAAAAAAAAAAAAAAAGAGAGAAAATCGAGAGCCAAGAAAGGTAGAGAAGCAAGCCACTCCGTCTCCTCCGCGCCGTCTCGTCTCTTCTTTTCGTTTCTATTTCAAACGATAATCAAGGCATGTTTAGATTGCTTTCAAACCTCAATCAAGTCATATTATCAATTATTTTTCAGTACATGATCATGTTTTATCATGCAAAAACCGAAATACATCATAGAATTTTCAGAAAATATTGCATGCAGATTTCGGCCCTTTCATGACAAGCTTCACGTTTTTCTGAGTTTTGTTGTTTCAGGTGATTGGTTCGATTCCAGGCTCCCAAGGCGACATCTATACACGTAATAGGATGTATTAGGATCAGATTTGTCCGTTAGTTCAAGCCCCTGGTTGCTGGAAAATTCAGAAATGGACAGCAACCTCTCATTTGGTCCATTATGAGTTTCGAAATTCAGTTTTGATGGCAAGGAGGAAGGATCTGATCTTGGCTGCCCCAAGGGCCTATAGCCATGGTTAGATCACTCCCCTAGCATGTCTAGGACGTGACTAAGTCGCCCTTTTGGTGGCTTGGTCCATGGCTCATCGGTTTTAATAAAAACATCACAACAGCCCCATGTCCCTTCGGCCCCTTCAAATTTCAGCATATGCATTTCGGTTTTGGGTTGCTTGGTATGGATCTTGGTTGGCCTATGGCCCATAGCCACGGTTCATACCATGCTCTTAGATGTCTAGATCGTGCCATGGTCAATCAAATGGCCACTGGAACGATGCAAGACATCGATCAAAGCAAAACACTACACACGCATGCACGTTGGTTCTCGGTTGGAGTTTCGGTTGAGTTATGGTGTGACGCGGATTGTGGCTGGACTAGGGCCCTTAGCCATGGTTCAAATCACTCCTTGGGATTTTGGTAAGAGTCTCTGGTCGGTGGTTCACACCTCCAATGGCCGGTAGTCTCGAAAACAACACAAGTTACGCAATGGTACAGTTGCTGGAATTTTACAGCAAGTTGCTGTGTCGGTTCGGTGGCTCGTTCGAGTTCTAGGTTGGCTTTTAGTCTATGGCCTTGGACTGCACAGTGCCCCTTTGAGTTTGGAAGGTCATGTTTTCAACCGTTTGTGATTCGGATCATTTTTGAGGTCGTACGAGAATTTACGGTGCGATGTGCCAAATTGACTCTTGAAAGAGCGTTTCGTTTTTTGGCCTCCATTGCACCTAGATTTCGACCCTATCATTTTAGGAGCATTATTTTATGATTTTTCAGCATATTTTAATCATGACTATACGTCGGTTTGGTGTCGGTTCAGGTTGGCTCGGAGTCATGATTAAATGCGAAGTCATTAGGCGTCATAGTCGCATCTTTTGAACTAAATTGCATAAATGGTCAAGTTTAAGCTATTGCATATTTTTCATGGCACAGTTAGGTTGCAGCGAGCCTGGGGACGATCCAATCCAATCCAGTTGGTAAAATTACGGGACATTTTCATTATGCCAGTTAATTATTTTACGTGCATTAAATAGAAAATGATTATTTTTGAGATTTATGCGATATGGCTTGTGGTTCATTCACTATGTGGGAGTATTATACGGTCGCCAGTGACCGTTCTGTTCAGTTTGGTACCACCCGGTCGCCAGTGACCGGCCAGCTCAGTTCAGTTTCAGACTCCCCAGTAGCCAGTTACCGATCAGTTCAGCTTAGTGTAGTGGCCACAGGCGTAAAACATAATCTCAACAGAAAATTTTACCAGTTATTTCAGTACAGGCTCCAAGGAGCATACATTTTTTTTACTGTGATTATCAGTTCAGTTATGCACGTATTATAATTGCTCAGTACAGATTATTTTCAGCATGCCTCAGGACAGGATATGTTATCTCATGCATATTTTAATTCAGATTTTTACTCGTTACCTGCGATATATGCATGCTGAGTCTTTAGGCTCACTAGACTTGATTGTTGTAGGTACTGATGAGGCCAGGGCCGAG
The DNA here is from genome assembly GCF_025594145.1 of Primulina tabacum. NCBI lineage: Eukaryota > Viridiplantae > Streptophyta > Magnoliopsida > Lamiales > Gesneriaceae > Primulina > Primulina tabacum. Next base: position 21,790,102 of record NC_134560.1, on the reverse strand, counting down.
GGCGGGGACCAGTGAGCCAGCTTGGGTCGGCAGTAGTGGCACCCGAGGACCTCAGAGCAGCAGTTGTTATTTTATTCCGCAAACATTTTATTAGTCGTTGGATATTTTTAAATTGTGATTTTTGGCAAACTTTATTTTCTTTCGCTGTAATATTTTGAAATATTGAACTTGATTCACCAGTGATTTTATGAATGAGGCCATTTAAGTTCTTTTAAAAAGAAAATTTTTAATTTTCCGCAAATTTTCAAGCAAGAAGTTTTAGGGTCTTTACAATTGGTATCAGAGCGGTGGTTCTGTATAGGGTTTCACTACTACTGACCGCGAGAAGCTCACGAAGCCACGTCTTCGGTCTGTAAGTTTTTCAAGTTCAGCATTTTAGTTAAAGCATGAATTATTTTGACAGCATGCTTTCGTGAAATAGTTTCGACCAGATTTTCAGTACTTCAGTGTTCATTTAAAATAAATTATGGAATTATGCATGTTAGTTACGTATGGGTTATGTTGGAACAGTATGCCCCCTAGACGCATTTTAGAGCGCAACAGAGAGGAGGAGCCTCGCCGAGAAGACAGGGAGGAGCGTAGACCGGAGGGAGACCTACCACCTCCTCCACCACCCCCACCGGACATGAGTGCCCAGATGTTAGCTGGGATGGCACAGTTCTTCGCACAGTTTGCGGGGGACAATGCCGCAGCCGCAGCCAGGCCGACAGGGCCCGAGGCTGTTTATGAGCGATTCATGAAGATGCGCCCGAAGGAATTCTCTGGGACATCTGACCCCATGGTTGCCGAGGGATGGATCAAATCCCTCGAGGTTATCTTCGAGTTTATGGAGCTGGGAGACGCAGACCGAGTCCGATGTGCCACCTACCTGTTCACTGGAGACGCCCTTATGGTGGGAAGGAGCTTCGGTAGCCTTAACTTTGGCTATACTTTCATGGACCCGCTTTACGGAAGTTTTTTACTCCAAGTATTTTGCTGAGGAGGTTCGCACCAGGCTGACCACCGAGTTCATGAGTCTAAGGCAGGGGGATATGACGGTTACGGAGTTCATCCGTAAGTTCGAGAGGGGCTGTCACTTTGTGCCCCTGATCGCGAATGATGCCAGAGCCAAGCTGATGCACTTCCTGGTGGGTTTACAGCCGATATTGCGCCGGCATGTTAGGGTATCTGACCCTGCTACTTATGAGATTGCCGTCTCCAAGGCCTTAGCCGCAGAGCAGGATCTGCGGGATATCGAGAGGGATCGCCAGGGCAAGCGCCCAGTCCAGGCACCGCACCGCCCTCCTCTTCATCAGCATCAGCAGCAGAATAAGAGGCCTTTTCATGGACCGCCCAGGAACCGAGGCCAGCAGCAGCAGCAGCGGGGACGCCCAGCCCCGAGGACTCAGGAGCACCCCGTCTATCCCAGGTGCTCACGTCGCCATCCTGGAGCATGCATGGCTGGCTCAGGAAAGTGTTTTAAGTGCGGCAGTCCAGACCACATGTTGCTGCAGTGCCATCAGAGGAATCTGCCTACTCAGGGCAGGGTTTTTGCTCTCCATGCCGCGGAAACCAACCCTGAGACTATGTTGTTGACAGGTACCTTTAAACTTTAAGTTATTATTTGAATTTCCGTGCTTTGGGAATAAGGATTAAGATTGAACTTAGAACTGTGATAGGATTGCATGCTCTACTCAGTAGTATTTTGGAGATTTAAGTTAGAAGAACTTTGACCATTGCATGTCTATAAGTTTAGTTCTTGTAACTACTGGATTCAACTTAGAGCTCCGCTCTTTCAGGGAGAATTTTTATATCTGGTTCCGCTACCAAGGACTTGATAGATTCAAGGGCCACTCACTCGTTTATTTCGGAGGTCTTTGCAAACTTTCTCAAGATCCAGACCATTGGGCTAGATACAACCTTTTCAGTAGTGTTTCCGTCAGGCGAGGAGATGGCAGCTACCAACGTTATCCGAGATATAGAGCTTGAGTTGCACGGTAAACTTGTTTATGCGGATTTGATTGTGCTACCGATGCCAGAATTTGACATCATCCTAGGGATGGACTGGCTATTGAGGAACAGAGTGTTGATAGACTTCCAGCGGAGATCTGTTCTTGTCCGACCGCCTAGAATGGAGCAGTTCTTATTTGAGCCGGACATGTACTTTCCTTTACCGCGCATTATTCCTTATGTTCAGTCTAGGAAACTCATGCATAGAGGGTGTCGGGCATTTCTAGCGACCTTTTTATCTGTCCCCGAGGAACCCAACCAGTCAGCCTCAGATGTTCCGATTGTCAGAGATTTCTTAGACGTTTTTCCCGAAGACGTCTCAAGTATGCCACCCGAGAGAGAGGTGGAGTTTTCCATTGAGCTTATGCCAGGTATGGCTCCAATATCCAAAGCGCTGTACCGATTAGCATCGACAGAGATGGCAGAGCTTAAGAAGCAGATTCAGGAACTTCTCGACAAGGAGTTCATTCGCCCGAGCTTTTCTCCATGGAGCGCGCCGGTCTTATTTGTGAAAAAGAAGGATGGCTCGATGAGGCTTTGCATTGACTATCGGGAGTTGAACAGGGTTACGGTGAAGAATAAATACCCACTTCCAAGGATTGATGATCTGTTTGACCAGTTGCAGGGAGCTTCGATTTTCTCCAAGATAGATCTGCGTTCCGGTTATCACCAGTTGAGAGTGAGAGATGCTGATGTCTCGAAGACTGCTTTTAGGACTTGTTATGGCCACTACGAGTTCCTTGTGATGCCGTTCGGATTGACGAATGCGCCAGCGATCTTCATGGATCTCATGAATCGCGTATTTCAGCCATACCTCGACCAGTTTGTGATAGTGTTCATAGATGACATTCTCGTCTACTCCAAGAGTCGGGAGGAGCACAGCAGACATCTGACCACAGTGTTGCAGACATTGCAGAAGCACAAATTATTCGCAAAGTTCAGTAAATGCGAATTCTGGTTAGAGAAGGTGGCGTTCTTAGGACACATTGTATCCAGCAGTGGTATTGAGGTAGACCCAGCAAAAGTTGCAGCAGTCAGAGATTGGGTTGTGCCTCAGAATGCATCCGAGATCCGCAGTTTTCTTGGGTTGGGAGGATATTACAGGAAGTTCATTCAGGGATTCTCATCCATTGCCGTTCCACTCACAGCACTGACCAAGAAAAATGTGAAATTTGTGTGGAGCGAGGAGTGTCAGAAGAGCTTTGATACTTTGAAGCAAGCTCTTATCTCAGCACCCGTTTTGGCTGTACCGTCAGGATCTGGTGAGTTTATCCTTTATACCGATGCTTCGAAGCTTGGTTTAGGTGCAGTTCTGATGCAGCATGGGAGAGTGTTAGCGTATGCTTCTCGACAGCTAAAAATCCATGAGAAGAATTACCCTACCCATGATCTGGAGTTAGCGGCCGTAGTTTTTGCCTTGAAGATTTGGATGCATTATCTGTATGGAGAGAAGTGCCAGATCTTTACCGACCACAAGAGCCTCAAGTATTTCTTTACGCAGAAGGAGCTGAACATGCGTCAGAGGCGTTGTTTGGAGCTTGTGAAAGACTACGATTGTGACATTAGCTACCACCCGGGTAAAGCTAATGTAGTTGCGGATGCTTTGAGCAGAAAAGTCGCAGTGATGGCTCATTTGACGATGCAGAAACCTCTTCAGATTGAGATACAGATGTTTGATCTTGAGACTTACCCTCGAGGTAGAGTTCCTCGTCTATCTACCTTGACCATTCAGTCTTCCCTTTTGGACCGTATTCGCAGTGGTCAGGCCGCAGATGAGCAGCTGGCACAGTGGAAGAAGAGAGATGAAGCAAAGGGCAGTGTTTTGTATTCAGTCAGCGACGGTATTGTGAGATACCGAGACAGGATATGGGTTCCTAGCAGTGATTCTATCCGAGCAGACATCTTATCAGAGGCCCATACGTCCCCGTACTCCATTCCCCCTGGGAGTACGAAGATGTACAAAGATCTGCAGCTATTGTATTGGTGGCCAGGGATGAAGAAGGACATCAGGCGTTTTGTATCCGAGTGCCTGACTTGCCAGTTAGTGAAGGCCGAGCATCAGAGACCAGCAGGTTTGCTCAAGCCTCTTCCTATTTCCGAGTGGAAGTGGGAGAATATTACCATGGATTTTGTGACCGGTTTGCCGAAGTCAGCCAGAGGATCGAATGCCATGTGGGTGATTGTAGATCGTCTTACCAAATCCGCGCACTTCTTGCCTATTATGATGACTTTCACCATGATTCAGTATGCAGAGCTGTATATCCGAGAGATAGTCCGACTCCATGGTATTCCAGTTTCTATCGTATCTAACAGAGATCCCAGATTTACTTCCTCGTTTTGGAAGAGTTTGCATTCGACTATGGGTACGAAGTTGCTGTTTAGCACAGCTTTCCATCCGCAGACAGATGGGCAGTCGGAGCGAGTTATTCAGATTTTGGAGGATCTTCTTCGCGCTTGCGTCATCGATTTCTCAGGGAGTTGGGAGATGAACTTGCCAGTGGTTGAGTTCACCTATAACAACAGTTTCCAGTCGTCTATAGGTATGGCTCCGTATGAAGCACTGTATGGCCGCAAGTGTAGATCTCCTGTTCATTGGGATGAGGTAGGAGAGAGAGCAGAGTTGGGTCCAGAGATTGTCCAGCAGGCAGCAGAGGTAGTAGTCAAGATCCGTGATAGGATGAGGACTACTCAGAGCCGACAGAAGAGTTATGCCGATCGGCGGAGGAGAGAGTTAGAGTTTGCAGTGGGCGATCATGTCTTTGTGAAAGTGGCACCTATGAAGGATGTCATGAGATTTGGCAAGAAAGGGAAGCTCAGTCCGAGATTAATTGGACCCTTTGAGATCCTTGACAGAGTTGGGACGCTAGCTTATCGTGTTGCTCTTCCACCGAATCTGGCCGGAGTACACAATGTGTTCCACGTCTCCATGCTGAGGAAGTATATGGCAAATCCTTCGCATGTGCTGAATTTCGAGCCGTTGCAGCTTACTCCGAACTTGTCTTATGAGGAGAGACCAGTGCAGATCCTAGACCGGCAGGAGAAGAAACTTCGGAACAAGTTGGTTAAGCGAGTCAAAGTCAAATGGCTCAACCATTCAGAGGAGGAAGCTACGTGGGAGTCTGAGCCGGAGATGAGAGATTCGATACCCCGATTTATTCGGTAAGTTCTAATTTCGAGGACGAAATTTATTTTAAGGGGGGAAGGTTTGTAGAACCAGTAAATCAGTAGACGTATAAGCCATGCATAATTCTAGATTTTTAAAATTTAGTTGACTTCATCGCATGATTATTTTAAATGCATTTGTTTGAAGTTAATTATTTTATTATTTCATTGCAGTGGTTTGGTTTTTATCATTTTAGTTATTTCAGTGAGGCCGGACTAGAGTTGGAGTTTTGAGATAGAATTTAGGATTTGAGAAATATTTCCAGAAGTTAATTTAGCTAGCAAGTAAGTTAATTTAAGTTAATAAGGAGATTTGGGGATTTATTTATGCAACTTGAGGTGAGTAGAAAATAAGCTCATTTGAGTTACTTAATTAAGGATTTATTCAATAAATTACTTAAGGGATTAGTGAGGCTTTTTAGAGTTATTAATCTAGTAAATAAACAACACTCCACATTCATTTTATTAGTAGATTTCGGCCACCCCTTGGTTACTAGAGGATTCAATTTCCAACTCATCAACTTTGACCATTTCTTTGCATGTAATTAGTAGGATAAATCTAGGATTTTTGGGAGCACCATGTAATTAGTTAGTGGACATATCCTAGTCTAGAAACAAGAGAGAATTCGGCCACTTACATTCTAGAACCATCCCACATATCATTTGATAGCAACAACCATTCAAAATTCTAAATTTAGGAGACTTAGTCTTGATATGATCCTATTATTGTGCAACCTTCTCCTCACCTCCATAACCATCACTCCCCCTCCACCACCACCGAAAATAAGACCCCTTTTCAGAGGTAAAAGTCGTGAGGCATAGCTAGAAAAAAAAAAAGAGAGAAAATCGAGAGCCAAGAAAGGTAGAGAAGCAAGCCACTCCGTCTCCTCCGCGCCGTCTCGTCTCTTCTTTTCGTTTCTATTTCAAACGATAATCAAGGCATGTCTAGATTGCTTTCAAACCTCAATCAAGTCATATTATCAATTATTTTTCAGTACATGATCATGTTTTATCATTCAAAAACCGAAATACATCATAGAATTTTCAGAAAATAATGCATGCAGATTTCGGCCCTTTCATGACAAGCTTCACGTTTTTCTGAGTTTTGTTGTTTCAGGTGATTGGTTCGATTCCAGGATCCCAAGGCGACATATATACACGTAACAGGATGCATTAGGATCAGATTTGTCCGTTCGTTCAAGCCCCTGGTTGCTGGAAAATTCAGAAATGGACAGCAACCTCTCATTTGGTCCATTATGAGTTTCGAAATTCAGTTTTGATGGCAAGGAGGAAGGATCTGATCTTGGCTGCCCCAAGGGCCTATAGCCATGGTTAGATCACTCCTCTAGCATGTCTAGGACGTGACTAAGTCGCCCTTTTGGTGGCTTGGTCCATGGCTCATCGGTTTTAATAAAAACATCACAACAGCCCCATGTCCCTTCGGCCCCTTCAAATTTCAGCATATGCATTTCGGTTTTGGGTTGCTTGGTATGGATCTTGGTTGGCCTATGGCCCATAGCCACGGTTCATACCATGCTCTTAGATGTCTAGATCGTGCCATGGTCAATCAAATGGCCACTGGAACGATGCAAGACATCGATCAAAGCAAAACACTACACACGCATGCACGTTGGTTCTCGGTTGGAGTTTCGGTTGAGTTATGGTGTGACGCGGATTGTGGCTGGCCTAGGGCCCTTAGCCATGGTTCAAATCACTCCTTGGGATTTGGTAAGAGTCTCTGGTCGGTGGTTCACGCCTCCAATGGCCGGTAGTCTCGAAAACAACACAAGTTACGCAATGGTGCAGTTGCTGGAATTTTACAGCAAGTTGCTGTGTCGGTTCGGTGGCTCGTTCGAGTTCTCGGTTGGCTTTTAGCCTATGGCCTTGGACTGGACAGTGCCCCTTTGAGTTAGGAAGGTCATGTTTTTGACCGTTTGTGATTCGGATCATTTTTGAGGTCGTACGAGAATTTACGGTGCGATGTGCCAAATTGACTCTCGAAAGAGCGTTTCGTTTTTTGGCCTCCATTCCACCTAGATTTCGACCCTATCATTTTAGGAGCATTATTTTATGATTTTTCAGCATATTTTAATCATGACTATACGTCGGTTTGGTGTCAATTCAGGTTGGCTCGGAGTCATGATTAAATGCGAAGTCATTAGGCGTCATAGTCGCATCTTTTGAACTAAATTGCATAGTTGGTCAAGTTTAAGCTATTGCATATTTTTCATGGCACAGTTAGGTTGCAGCGAGCCTGGGGACGATCCAATCCAATCCAGTTGGTAAAATTACGGGACATTTTCATTATGCCAGTTAATTATTTTACGTGCATTAAATAGAAAATGATTATTTTTGAGATTTATGCGATATGGCTTGTGTTTCATTCACTATGTGGGAGTATTATACGGTCGCCAGTGACCGCTCAGTTCAGTTTGGTATCACCCGGTCGCCAGTGACCGGCCAGCTCAGTTCAGTTTCAGACTCCCCGGTAGCCAGTTACCGATCAGTTCAGCGTAGTGCAGTGGCCACAGGCGTAAAACATAATCTCAACAGAAAATTTTACCAGTTATTTCAGTACAGGCTCCAAGGAGCAAACATTTTTTTTTACTATGATTATTAGTTCAGTTATGCACGTATTATAATTGCTCAGTATAGATTATTTTCAGCATGCCTCAGGAAAGGATATGTTATCTCATGCATATTTTAATTCAGATTTTTACTCGTTACCTGCGATATATGCATGCTGAGTCTTTAGGCTCACTAGACTTGATTGTTGTAGGTACTGATGAGGCCAGGGCCGAGGGCGGGGACCAGTGAGCCAGCTTGGGTCGGCAGTAGTGGCACCCGAGGACCTCAGAGCAGCAGTTGTTATTTTATTCCGCAAACATTTTATCAGTCGTTGGATATTTTTAAATTGTGATTTTTGGCAAACTTTATTTTCTTCCGCTGCAATATTTTGAAATATTGAACTTGATTCACCAGTGATTTTATGAATGAGGCCATTTAAGTTCTTTTAAAAAGAAAATTTTTAATTTTTCGCAAATTTTCAAGCAAGAAGTTTTAGGGTCTTTACAATTCCTATGGATTACTGATAAATATTATTGTAAGTGAACTCCACTAGAGGTAGTTTAGATTCTCAACTTTCTTGGAAATCAATCACGCATGCTCGGAGCATATCCTCTAAAATTTCTATGACTCTTTCAGACTGACCGTCAGTCTGAAGATGAAATACGGTACTGAATAGTAGTTTAGTCCCCAATGCTGCATGTAGACTCTTCCAGAACGATGAGGTGAAACGTGTGTCTCTGTCCTACAATATAGATGCTGGAATACCATTCAGTTTAACTATCTCTCGAATATATAGCTCCACATACTGCGTCATGGAAAAAGTAGTCTTCACTGGTAGGAAGGGTGCTGATTTAGTAAGACGGTCCACTATCACCCAAATGACAATAAGTCCTCTCACTGTCTTTGGCAATTCTACCACGAAATCCATAGTAATATTCTCCCACTTCCACTCGGGAATGGGGAATAGTCGAAGCATTCTCGCTGGTCTTGGTTGTTCCGTCTTCACTTGTTGACATGTCAAGCATTCAGATACAAAGCACATAATGTCTCATTTCATTCCCGGCCACCAATATAAAAGTTGCAAGTCTTTGTACATCTTGGAACTTTCGGGATGAACAAAATAAGGAGTACTGTGAGCTTCAGTCATAATGTCAACTCTAAGTGAATCACAACTAGAAACCCATAGTCGACCTCGATACTTAACTATGCCATCCTCAACTGAATATTACATGCTGCCCTTTTCTTCATCTCGCTGTCTCCATTTCGGAAATTGCTCATAATCAGACTGTCTTGCTCAAATTTTATGTCGTAAAGTGGAATGTGTCAATGTAGCGAGATTAGGGGCCTCTCCCTTAGCATAAACTTCAGATCGAAGCGCTGGATTTCCAGCTGTAAAGGCTTCCGTACTGATAAATGTGCCAAGCCTGTCCCCTTCTACTCAAAGCATCCGCAACTATATTAGCCTTGCTAGGATGATAGCTAATGTCACAGTCGTAGTTCTTAACAAGCTCTAGCCACCGTCTTTGTCTCATATTCAAGTCCTTGAGTGAAATTTTTTTTAAGACTTTTATGATCCATAAAGATCCTGCATTTTTTTGCCCTAGAAGTAGTGCCTCTAGATTTTCAACGCAAATACGACTGCTGCAAGCTCAAGATCATTCATCGGACATTCTTTTCATGTATTTTAAATTGTCTAGACGCATATGCTATAAATCGATCATTTTGCATGAGAACGACGCCCAATCCAAGTTTTGAAGCATTAGTAAATACCACATATTCCCCTTGTTCTGTCGGCAAAGCTAAAACTGTCGCTGTAGTGAGTGCTTGCTCCAACTGATCGAAGCTATTTTGACACTCTGGTCCCCATACAAATTTTGCATTTTTCTTCATCAATGACGTCAAGGGTACTTCAATGGATGAAAAACCCTTGATGAACTTGCGGTAGTAGCCGGCTAAACCCAAGACGTATCGTATTTCCGTCACATTTTTAGGCACGGGCCACTGCTTAACTGACTCGACCTTAGATGAGTCGACCTCTACTCCCTCTTTTGACACGATGTGGCCTAAGAATGTCACCCTCTCTAGCCAAAACTCACATTTACTGAACTTTGCATATAATTTCCGATCTCTTAAAACTTGCAAGGTCGTCCTCAAATGCTGAACATGTTCCTCACGGCTCTTGGAATAGATCAAGATATCGTCGATGAAAACTCTAATGAACTGACCGAGATACGATTGAAATACGCGATTAATGAGATCCTTTAAGATCGTTGGAGCATTAGTCAATCCGAAAGGCATCACTAGAAACTCATAATGCCCATATCGCGTTCTAAACGCCGTCTTTTGTACATCCAACTCATTGACCCTCAATTGGTGATATCCAGACCTAAGATCTATCTATTAAAATACAAAAACTCCTTGAAATTGATCATATAAATCCTCAACAGGCAATGGATATTTATTCTTCACTGTCACTCTATTTAACTCCCTATATTCGATGCACAACCACATAGTTCCATCCTTCTTTTTCACAAATAACAGTGACGCGCCCCAAAGAGAGAAACTAAGGCGGATAAATTCCTTCCCTAGTAGCTATTAAATTTGATCTTTTAATTCCTTCATTTCTGCAGGCGCTTGGCGATATGGAGCCTTAGAGCTTGGCACTGTACCGGGCATCAATTCAATAGCGAATTCCACTTCTCTTTCGAGTGGGATGCCAGAAATATCATTGGTAAATATGTATGGAAATCCTTAACTAATTCCACATCCTCAATAGATCGACTATCAATGTCGGGTGCAGATACAATACTTGCAAGAAAAGCTTGGCAACCCTTTTGAATAAGATTCTTCGCATGCACGCATGAAATAATATGCGGCATTTCATTGTTTTGTGTCGCCTTGAAGATAAATGATTTCCCATTCGGTGGTCTAATAGATACTGACCTCCGCCTAAAATCAATAGTGGTCCCATTCAGTGTAAGCCAATCCATGCCCAAAATAATATCGAACTCGGGCATGGGTAGTACTATAAGGTCCGCTCGTATATTGTTTTTTTGAAATTTAAGTTCCACATCCTTAACCATGATACTAGAAACCATATGTTCCCCAAAAGGCACTGTAACTCTGAATCCCGACTCCACGTCTACTGGTAAGATTCCCAATTTCTTCACGAAGGATTCATATGTGAATGAGTGCGTAGCTCCAGAGTCTAGTAAAGCGTAAGTATCTATCTTGCTAGCAATATTCGTCCTGATAATATTTGTATTGTTCTCAATTAAGGCTATACAAATTAGGAATTTCATATCATCTAGGCCCCTCTAATTTCCCATATTAGCATTTCAGCCCCTTAAATTTCGAAAATTGCCCATTATCCCCCTTAAAAATTCGAAAATTGCAATTTAATTCTAGAAGATTTCCAATTAACCCCTCAAGCTTTTGTAAATTGCTAAATGACTCCTTAAATTTTTTAATTTTGCAATTAAGTCCTAGGAAATTTTGAAATTTTCTAAATCTTCCCTCAACATTTTTTTCGAAAATTGCAGTCTAGCCCCTTAGATTTTCGAAATTGCTAATTAGCCCATTTAGTTTTCAATGTTCTACGAATTGATCCATATAATTCAGTGTTCGCAAGAATTCAAGTCTCTTTAGGTGGTTGTCCTTGTGGTTTCGGCTGTCCAGGCCATTTCGGTGGCCCTGTATAAGGCTTATTATTATGCTGACTAGCTTGCTGGGCACGATTCTTCTTATGCTGCATCTCCCAATCAATATCCTTCTGTGACTGCTCGGCTCAAAAAACTTTGGCAACAGCAATAGTATAATCGACAGGATTAGTGAGCATCACATCGCGACGGATCTTGGGCTTCAATCTATCAAGGAAGTGTCGTAATTTCTCCGCCACATTATTCGCAATCAAGGGAACAAAATGACAGCCCCTATCAAACTTCTGCACATACTAGGCAACATATAAATCCCCCTGGCGGAGACTCATGAACTCCCTCTTAAGCTTAGAACGGACGTCAGAAGTGAAATATTTATAATAGAATACCCTCTGGAAGTCCTCCGAAGTCAATGTAGCTAGGTTTCCTTTCGCTCCGCTCCCTCCCACCATAAGGAAGCGTCACCCTTCAACAGATAGATGGTACAACGAACTCGGTCAACATCCGGCATATCCATGTAATGAAAAATAATCTCCAAAGATCGAATTCATCCCTCAGCAACGAATGGATCCATAGTGCCAGAAATATCTTCAGGGTTCATCCTCCTAAACGCTCATAGACGGCCTCTGGTCATCCCCTCGCAGCATATCCAACATGCTGCTCTATTAACTGTGCCATGCCTGCTAGTACACGAGCACTGGCATCCTGATTAGGAGGAGGCTGTGAAATCTCCTCCTCACGTCCAGCATCAATACCACTACGAAGAACTCGTCTAGGAGGCATCTCTGTACAAGTCCTCCCAACCACGTAACCAACATTCATTTAACATTTTAATTGAAATATATATCTAACCTATATTTGATGTATCATAAAATCATTTAAAATTCAGCATATAAAATTTAAAACAGTAAAAACTCATATAATTGAGGCATGACTTCTTGAGTTCTCGGAGTGCAGTAACACAACCCTTTGAGGATCTTTCGTTCTGATACCAACTGAAACTTCCTCTACCTTTTAACTTTATAATCCTACTAATTTTTTTTATATAAACATGATTTCAAAAATAAATAATTAAAATAACTTAAAATTTTCATAAATCAAAAGAGTTTGACATTTAAAATCTCAAGTGTATAAAAATCCCTAAATTGTCAATTACCAAAACTCAACTCCAACCTTTAACATGATCATTCAACTTCAAAAATAAGGCGTAAAAATCTCTAATAAATCATTTACACAAATCTTTAAATCTTTTAGCTATCAAGCTAATGCGAAAAAATAAAGGCCCCCGGGAGTATACTGCCAGACCCGATCCACTTAAGCGTCAGCGCCTCCCTCAATAAAATCATCACCTGCAGCATTCAAACCTAGTGAGTTTAATGACTCAGCACGTTCTAAACAGGAGTAACAGATATTACATATACAAGCACATGCATTAAAATCATACTTTTATTTAATATAACTTGTAAGCATAAAAAATTCGGAAATCGTCAAATCGTAAATCTTTCAATCATTTATCATTTTGGGTAAAGTTTGATCCTTGAAAGTGTCTACCTTTTTATCCTCTGGTTGACTGATTAGTCTTAGCTCACCATTGCACATGGGGACGGGCACTAGGCACCGATGTAAATGGAAATACGATCGATGGGCTCCCTCTGGAGCCTTTTCCCGTATCCGAGCTCCCTCTGGGGCCTTTTCCTTTACGATATTCCGAAAAATCATTTATCAGATCCTCTTTTTTACACTCAATTCACATCCTTCAAAATATTTTTCCTTTTCTTTTTTGAATAATAAAATATTAGGACTTTCCAAAAATAGTATTTTTAATAGTAGAATTTTCACATCTTTACCATAAATAATAAAATATCATATTTCATCAAATTCATAATAATATATAATTTCATTTAACATGCGTTATGACCCTTCGGGACGCAGCCAACTTTTTCGTACTACTCAGGTGTATAATGACCGTTTTGCCCCTGGACGTAAAATTTCTTGACTTTGGCTTTTTCTCATTTTTATTGACTCTAAACCATCCCAAATAATTATTTAAGCTTTGATTGAGCTAAACTTGCACGGTAAAGTCCTTAATAAATATGTATAATATTCAAGCTCGAAAGAATCGCAAGTGCACGATGTCAAGTAAAAGTATGATGTGCGAGAGTACGAGTATCGTTCCAGTGGAGATTGTGTTTTACAATTATTGTTTTCAGTTACCAAATCTGTTGCAACGAAAGTTTAATGATTTTTTATGACTACTAAAATTAAATAAACACTCAAAGATAAAATTTAAGAATTAAATGACGAGATATAAAATCTGGAATGGTTACTTATAATTCAATAGAAGAGAATTTTTTGGGAATTTTAGTTCATCTACCCCTCATTATTTACTTCATTCATTCGATAGTGAACTACGCTTCTGACAGGATTTCCTATTCAATTGAACATGCCCTCTCGAGCTATGCTAAACTAACTCTACTCAATAAAGTAATTAAATTCTCTCGGACTCACTCGCAATATAAGATCGTTGTTATAGTTCGCTACGCTCTAACAACACGATAAAACAATAGCATATTCAAGAATAAATCAACAATCAACACGTGAATTAATTAAATCAAAGTTCGAGGTAGGATCCCCTTAAATCCCAACAAATATGAAAGTTAGCTACTCGAATTCATAGTAAAAATAAACAAAACAATGTTTAAACTATAAATTCTAAATAAGAAATACTAGTCGTGGCGGAAAATGCGAAGAATGGTGCCCTGAAATCTTCTAATCTTCAACTACAAGAGTAAAAATCCTCTCCAAGGCTTGTGGTGGCTGCTGGATAATCCCTGAATTCGTCCCCCTTTTCTTCCTTTTAGCCTCCTTCAGAAAACTAGGGAAGAAATCGGCCAGCAAATCTTTCTAAAATTAGGTGGCACTCGGGCGGTCAAGTCTTACCGCTCGAGCGCCACACTCTCTGTTTTCAACTTTTTCTTGCAGCCAACCGCGCTCGAGCGGTAATATCTTACCGCTCGAGCGCCAAGTCTTCTGTCAATTTCTTCTGAACTTCACACCTCTTGCGCCCTGGCGGTAGATTATTACCGCCCGAGCGCCACGTCCTCTGGAAATTAACGTAGCATTTCACATCTCGCGCCCGAGCGGTATAATTTTACCGCTCGGACTCCAACCTTTCTCCTCGTTGTCCTCTTGGTTTGCACATTTTAGTTCCGATTCCAGTTTTCCGACCATTTTACCTGCAAATTCATCACGTAAAAGTGAGACTAATCATTTGCATATGCTTACGCTAAAACAAACAAGAAGTATATTAAATGCACTCATGCACATGCAAACACACACAAAACTAATGCAATAAAACACGTAAAAATGACAACTATCAACCCCCTCATATTGACCTTTTGCTTGTCCTCCAGCAAAACCGGTCACAGACCAAAACCAAGACATGAAACAAAACGAAAAGTAACATTATTGAAACAACTCAATGGGTGGCGAAACAGCAAACTGACATCTCATGCCTCGGCGGGTTTGTGAACCACATCCAATTAGTCAAATCACAACATCCATTAACAACCATTTCAAAACACCACAAAAAATTTTTATTTTGCCAGAAAATGTGGTCTCGTGTGTGTGGTGTGGATTTTACTAGCTTGTGCTTCAGATCGTTTTATTCGCAAATCATGTGGGTCGCCGAATCAACACTTCAACGCAAGTTTCTCTCTCTTAAGTTCTGTTTCTATTCGGGACCAACCAGTAAACACAAAGTGGCAGAATTTCATAATTGTACAAAAAGATTTAGGGAGTGAATATCCATAAATGCTCAAGTGGTTCAAAAAGATTGGGAGTACATAAATCATTTTCACTATGCACTTGTCACAAATTTTATCGGACATTCCTCAACGCCTTACATCTCCATCTTTTTAGCCTTGGGATAGAATTTCATCTCTTTTTGGCTCCCCCACACCTTACATCCCCTTTTGTTTCTCACAAATTTTTTTTTAAGTGCATAGTTTTCTCGTGCGTACTCCCTAGGCTTGGAATATAGGGTATGTTCATTTATCTAGCCTAGAGATGAATTTTCAGGTCCTATACACGATTGGGATGAATGGTATTTGAGGTATACTTTGATTTTCTACTCGAGTTCATGCTACTGGTGAGTCACTCCTTTCAACGGATATTCATTCAAGTTCTACTCGCATCTCATGTTTTTGCAGTTTCCTTCACAGATTATTTTGAACTTCTGTCATTCACACAACTACCAAAACCCACTATATGTGCATAAATAAAAATGACAGTTCTTGTTACCGGGGTGTTCATAATGAGTGATAAGACTAAGAAACACGCAGTTCATTAATCCAAAATCATCATCGACTACCAACCTACTCGTTTCATCATCAAAGGACACACATGCAGTACACAAACAAAACGACCCCCTTATACTATGTATGTGCAATGTCCCCATTCCACAAAAGACCAAAACACAAAAATGCAAACACGGATGCAGAAACAGAAACAAATGAAAAATAAATGACAGAATTAAACAACAAT
Source organism: Primulina tabacum (assembly GCF_025594145.1). Taxonomy (NCBI): domain Eukaryota; kingdom Viridiplantae; phylum Streptophyta; class Magnoliopsida; order Lamiales; family Gesneriaceae; genus Primulina; species Primulina tabacum. Next base: position 21,774,182 of record NC_134560.1, on the reverse strand, counting down.
AAGAACAAAAACATAATGCCGTAAAAAAAAATGAAAAGAAAGGGAAATACTGAACTCCCCTGATCACTGTTCATTCTCGTCATTCTCTGGCGGTGGCACTCTCGATGCATCCCTTTTCTGCTGATAGTCATACTGAAAATGGAACGGGGGAATAAACAGCGGAGGTGGTGGTATGGTCCCTGGGTCAACACCCCCTTGGACAAGCATAGTGAGCATCATGGACTCAACATAGGCGAAATATTCATTGAAGTTCGAGTTCACTTGATTTGATGAGCCATGAATCCAAGAGTCTCATCAATTTTGTCATTTTGGGATCGCCTGCGGGGCTATGGATGGCGTGGGACGGCGGTGCTCGATCCACCTGTATCTCCCTCGTGAGTGATGAAATCACTATGAGGCTTCGCACTCTTCCTCTGTAGGTCTTCCACACAAATAGCATTTATCGGCTGCAGCCACTCCTCATCATCACGGAACACAACTCCTGCCCTTGCACACAATTCTGATATGATAGTGGGAAATAAAAGTCCGATGTGACTGTTATGAGCGCTCATCATGATTTGAGAATTGATGAGCTTGCCCACATTGATGTTGTAGCCTTGCGTTAAAGCGTATAACCCCCCGACCCATTCTTTTTGTACATCGCTCTTGTGGGAGACTGGCATCATTCTCCTTGCCAAGAACAAATACCAAAGAGCAATGTCGGCCTTCAAATATCTCTCATCAAAACAACTTGGTGGGCCCCCTAATGGTTTTCAGGTCGCCCCTGGATGACACAGAGTTTCAAGGATCACAGAGTAATCCGGGGCATCAACAAATGCCTCGAATGCGGAGTCATCTACCTCTGGTGTTTCTAAAAGGATGTCAATCATATTCGAATCGAATGACATGAGTCTACCCCGAACAAAGGCCTTTCAATCCATCCTTCCACCCGCATTGGCATGAAACTCTCTAACCACAGACACAACATTAGAATTCGGCTGGCTTCCAAACTTTACCTATCCCCGCCTCTTCAACTCCACAATAGTACCTAAGTGCCTATATTCGAATAGCATACGAAATCCCCTCTCGACAATTGTGTTTCTATGTATCTTAGCATGATCATAACGATCCCTAGCTGTTGCATTTACATATCGGGTTCTATCAATTGACGAAGATGAAGAGGAAGAATCGGAATTACCTTTTTGTTTCTTTGGAGCCATGGTGATAGAATATGGAGATGGTGACCGTGTCTTGTAGAAGATGACCGGAGAGCGGGAGATGCTTGATGCTTATGGAAGAGTGCGCCCACGGTGCTGGAATCCTGATGTGGGAGTTAATTTGCTGCAAAAAAATAAAAGAGGGCGAAATTTTGTGTTAGAGATTTGAAAATTGGTGTGCAGAATGGGGGAAGGAAAGGGGAGTCGTGACTTTATGTGTAGTTGCGCTCGAGCAGTATAATTTTATCTTTTCTTCGGGTAGAGGCGCTCGCGCTCTGGCGGTAAACTTTTACCGCTCGGTCGCGAGCCTTCGCCCAATTTTTCTATTTTTCTATTTTTTAATAAGTAAGTAAAATAATAAAAATCAAAAATATAAACTAAAAGAAAAATCAAATTAAGTGCAAGATAAGGGGAAGAGAGGTAGTTCTCAATTTATAGTCGAGAGCTTGAATGTTGGTCAGTCACAGTTCGGATTGTCTTTGAACCAGGTGATTCCAAGTTGTGGCTCAATTGTACCACCCATGTGGTGCTTAAGTCACTGGGCATTGAGCGTAAATATCCCATCCTTTCCATCTTGCAGTTCTACAGCTCCCGATGGGTAAACGTTAGAAATCACGAATGGACCAGACCATCGCGACTTCAATTTTCCAGGAAACAGTCGCAACCAGGAGTTGTAAAGTAGAACATTTTCGCCTTCCTTGAATTTCCTTCCGATGATTTGCCTGTCATGTGTCTTCTCCTTGTAAGATAAAGCGAGATCATATGCTAGATTGCGGAATTATTCCAACTGATCCAATTAAAGTAGACGTCGTTCACCTGCATCAGAAAAGTTTAAGTTTAGTGCTTTTGTGGCCCAGTATGCCCGATGCTCTAACACTACAGGTAAATCACATACTGTACCAAACAGTAGCCTATATGGTTTAGTGCCTATAGGTGTTTTAAAAGCAGTCATATATGCCCAAAGAGCATCATCTAACCTTAACGACTTGTCTTTCCGACTGACACCTACCACTTTTTCCAAAATCCGCTTGATCTCTCGCTTAGACACTTCCATTTGACCACTCGTCTAGAGGTGATAGGGGGTAGAGATCTTATGTGTGACACCATATTTGCTCAAAAGTTTTTCAAATTTGTTGCAAAAATGACTACCACCATCACTAATGATTGCTCGTGGTGTTCCGAATCTATTAAAAATATTTTTCTTTAAAAATTTTAGGACCACCTGAGCATCATTAGTGGCATATACTTCTGCCTCTACCTACTTAGACACATAGTCAACCGCAACCAAAATATATTTTTTTGTGAATGAACGAATTGGGAGACGGTCCCATGAAGTCTATCCCCCACACATCAAAAACCTCACACTCAATGATATTGTTTAATGGCATTTCATGACGGTTAGAGATGTTACCTGTCCGTTGGCATTTATCACAAGCAAGCACATAAGAACGAGAATCCTTAAATAAGGTCGGCCAATAGAAGCCACATTCAAGTACCTTAGATGTCGTCCTTGTTGGTCCAAAATGACCACATACCTCACGGTCATGGCAATGGTTGAGAATTTGACCAAACACTTCCTCTGCAACACACCTTCTAATCATGGAATCTGCACAAATCTTAAACAAAAATGGTTCGTCCCAAAAATAATGCATCACATCAGAAAAGATTGGGTGGTGGTGTGCCTGTGACAAGAAAGTCTGCAAAGTTTGCATACCAAGGACAGTGTTTCACCTAAAACAGCTGCTCATCAGGAAACCAGTAATTAATGGCATGATCTACACAGTCAGTACTAATCAGCTCCAATCTAGACAAGTGATCCGTTACTAGATTCTCAACACCCTTCTTATTCTTTATTTCTAAATCAAATTCTTGTAACAAAAAAATCCACCTAAGTAGGCGTGGATTTGCATATTTCTTAGCAAGTAAATATTTCAGTGCAGAATGGTCTGTGTAAACAATGACTTTGGACAAAACAAGATATGAATGAAACTTTTCAAGAGCGAATACTACTGCAAGTAATTCCTTTTTAGTGGTTGCATAGTTCAATTGAGCCTCATCTAAGGTTTTACTTGCGTAGTATATTGTATGAAATACCTTGTTTTGCCGCTGGCCAAGAACAGCATCAACCGCAGTATCGCTGACATCACACATGACCTTGAAGGGTAGATCCCAATTCGGTGCTACAAAAACAGGAGCCGTCACCAAGCGCTCCTTTTAAATCCTTATATGCCTGCAGACAGTAAGAGTTAAAATAAAACGACACATCTTTCATAAGTAAAGAAGATAGAGGTTTGCAATTTTTGAAAAATCTTTAATAAAACGCCGATAAAAACCGACGTGGCTTAGAAAAATTATATCTTCCTTTATGGTTGTGGGAGGTGGTAAATTCGTGATAACGTCTACTTTTGCCTTATCCACCTCGATTCCACGCTCTGATATTTGTTGCCCCAATACTATGCCCTCTTGTACCATAAAATGACACGTTTCCCAATTCAACACCAAATTTGTCTCCCCACATCTCATCAACACCACCTCCAAAATCTGCAAAAAATCATCAAAAGAAGAGCCAAATATCGAGAAGTCATCCATAAATATTTCAAGGAAATTTTCTATCATGTCATCGCGGTCATACATCGTTGAAATGTGGCAGGGACATTACACAAACCAAAAGAGATCCGTCTATAGGCAAAGGTGCCATAAGGACAAGTGAAAGTAGTTTTCTTGGTCCTCAGACGCAATCATTATTTGGTTATACCATGAATACCCATCCAAAAAATAATAAAACTCATGACCCGCTAACCTCTAAGCATTTGATCAATGAAGGGAAGTGGAAAATTGTCTTTACGAGTGGCTTCATTCAATTTCCTATAGTCGAGGCACATGCGCCATCCTGTGACTGTCCTTGCGGTTATTAATTCATTTTGTTCATTTGTGAAAACATTAATCCCACCTTTTTTCGACACACATTGAACAAGACTTACCCATGAACTATCAGATATATTGTCGAGGCCCGTGTCTCGTATTTGTAAATTTGCGGAAATATCTAAAATTTTTCTTTAAAAGTAAATAACTTGCCTCATTCATAAAATAAACGGATAAAAGTTTTAATGTTAAAATAGCAGCGGAAGTAAATACTGTTTCAAAACCACAACTTAAAATATTTCTTCAAAGTAAAAACTGAGTTTGAACAAAAATAGTAAATGATAAACGTGAGGTCCTCGGGTTCCTACTACTGCCGACTCAAGCTAGCTCACTGGTCCCCGCCCTCGGCCTCCACCTCATCAGTACCTACAACAATCAATTCTAGTGAGTGTAAAGACTCATAATGCATATATCGTGAATAACAAGTAAAATATATCATAAAATTTCATGCCATGTAAAGATATCATATCGTAAAGCGTGAGGTAAAAGTCGTGTCTGAAAGGGGATCGGTTTTAGGTGTTCAAATACGCAACGGAAGTTCAAAAATTATTTTCAAGGAGAAAAACCGAATACCTCTACTAAGATGTGTAGCAAATACAAAACACGAAATATGTCATACATAGGGTGTTTTAGAATTTTTACCTATCAATCTTATAAGGTTGATTGTGGCTCCAACTTAGTTGTCAAACAACTAAGCTCTTCAATGGATGACCCAATCTACAAGCTTCCTTGTTCTTGAAATCTTTCCTTCAAATTAGGTCCACCACCAACAAGCTAAATCCACTCTAATTTTGCATTAGAAAAATTAGAGCATTTTTCATTTGAGAAGAGAGTGTTTCCTCAACAATTGAAGAACAAAAATATGGAGAATAAAATGCTCAAAATTTCGGCCATGGTGGAGTAGAAGAGAAGGGGAGACATTTTTCTTGGTTGTGGAAAAGTTAAAGTGTGTCCCAAAAGCATGCATGCCTTTTTGACTCAAAAAGTTGTCTCCAACCCTTCACCTTCCAAGTATGCATTTTAAGTGGGCTTGTAACATTTACAAAGCCCATGAACTTTATTTAAATGTCTCAAACACATTTGAGACCATTTAACCATTACTTGATTTTACTCAAGCCCACTAGTTTAATAATTATTTCTAATTGGGCTCTACAAGTCCCAATGTTGTTTAATTAACCCAACACTTGAATTAATTTTATTATTTGGACTCTACTAGGTCCACTAGTGTTTAATTAATTCAACACTTGAATTAATTTAATTTAGTCCACAATAATGTATATGAAAATCACAATTTTCAAATACATTACTCGTTTGGCCAACTTTTAATTTAGGAACACTTTCTCAAATTAAAAGTTACATTCTCCTTATAGAAGTCATACTTCTATTTTTATTTACGCTTATAAACTCCTTTATAAGCCGTTCAACACATTGAACTATTTTACTTCTCAACGGGATCTAGAAAGTTAGTACTTGTGTGACCCTCAATGGTTCATTGATACAACTAGCCGTGGGTTCACATCTCCATGTGATTCGGACTAAACATGTACTTATACGAGCATACCCCAATTGCTCCATTTTTACTTATCAACTCCTTGATAACAAGAACGTAAGAACTCAAGTCTGATAGTACCCAACCAATCATGTTAAACGCCTAGCAGCATCGCTTACATGATTCCCTATGTATTAAATGATAGTGCCTGCAAGAACCATTCAGTTATTGTTAGCGTACAGTACGGTCCCTTCAACTCATATATCCCGATCGATTCGACAACCATTGGTATATCGAGAGCTGTCAATGAATCGATGCTATGTGTACTAGACTTGTACTACTTGTGGTTGTAAATTGTATTAAACACTGGTTTGTATGAATGTATTAGAACAAGACATGTAATTATGTTTATTGAAATAAAATGAAGAACTATCTTGTGCTTGTTTATATACATTTGAATTAATATTAAAAAGCAAAAATTTTGACCCACATTTTTGAATAAATATCCGATTAATCCCGAAAAGAATTGAGTTAGAGCCCGGGTCCCCACACATCTTGTCTTGAGAAATTTTGTAAGTTATTAAGAAACTTGGGAATAAGTGAATATGTGTGTTGGAATTATGTTATCCAAAATTATTTGGGTTGCGTAAGGTTTAATTTCAAATTTATGGGATATTTGTTTATACGAAATTTTTGGGTGAAATAAAAACAAAAGGGAATTAGCGGTGTTCAACATAAGTTATCAATGAATGAATATTAAGATTTTTATTGAGTAAGAAATCTAAAAGCTTGATATGGGGATTCTAGAATTCTATGGGTTATAAGTGGAGTTGATATATTAGAGTTAGTCCATCATTAACAAAGGAAACTTATTAAGTTTTATACACTAGAATTAATTGAGTATTGAGGATACGTCTCAGTGTAACATTCGTTCCAATGAGGAAGGTCCAAGTGTCTTAGGCCTCAACTATATTGTAATCGTGAAGAAAATATTTTAAGCATGTGATTGATGCTAGAAAGGTTTTAGTATTTAAGTAGAAGATCAACATTGTGTATGTTGAGTTTTATGGATTTTTGTTACTCGAAATTAAAGGTTGGCAACAATTTTATATTTGGGACGTACTTGTAAATAGCTAAGTTACGTAAGTTTGGTGTCGTAAGGAAAGATCCGATTCAAGGATCGTAGGCCAATATTATTATGGGGTTAAGATAAGGTTTAATTTTTAAGTGTATTGCCGAGGATAGAAGTTGATCAGTAACTTTTGGTGCTAAGGGTTCTTAAGTTGAACTGCATAAATGCTAATGTAATAGGTCGTTGACATTACATGTTTATTATAAAGAAGGTAAGATACGATAAGTTTGAACCTCCATTTCTAATATTGGGAACGACGAGAAAAGTCAGAATTCAAGGTCGTAGTAAAGTAAACTAAGTTACCATAATTCGTTTTAAGTTGTGATTCGCAAACGAGGTTTTTGGTAGGAAATTTAATTAGGATTGAAGAGACGTAAGGACAACATAAGACTTAATTTTATTCAGAGTAGCGCAGCGGTAGCGTGGATCGTTGGGATACTAGAATTAAGAATCTAACTTTTGGATTATCGAGGATAAGCGAATTTCGGGGACGAAATTCAAATTAAGGGGGATAGATTGTGACGTCCCGAAAATTTGAGTTCCACATGAACCACGTGCGTGCAAGTTATCAAATTCCTCATGTATTTTATTAAATGGTTTTAATGCATGTTTATTCCATTAATTTGTGTTTTAATTCATGATCTATGAATTTGCATTATTTTAAATTATTATATGATGCACATTAAAACGTTTTCCTTGAGTTTTATATATCAGGAGATTATTCGAGGCGGGATCGAGGAAAAGAGACCGGTGACGATTTTGGCGATTTTAAATGTTGTATTTTATTTTAAGTTGAGGTTGGGGCATTTTAACTAATTTATTAAGTTGTTAGTGATTTAAGAGTTTGAAACTTTTAAAATTAGCATTTAATGTGTGTTATTTTAAATTAGGGGACATTGCTTTGTAGTGAAAATTTAACATTTTAATTAGCATTTTTTTAGCATTTTGATTAGCATTTTAATTAGCATTATTAATTCCTAATTAAGCAAATCAATTCCCTAATTTATTCTATTAACTCACGCACACACCACTAACACACACATTTACACGCTTTTTTTCACACAACACACACATACACATTTCATTCCATATTTTGAGAGCAAAACCTAGGGTTATCCTAGCAAGAGCAGCCGCCCCTTTCCTTCAGTTTTTCCAGCAAGTTTTGTTACTTTTCTTCAAGGAAAATGAGCCACTAATCGATCCGGATCAAGCCTCGCTCCGTCTCCGCTTCGGTATCGCCGTATCGGTATTTTTAAACATCAAAAGGCACGTATAATCTCTCCTTTGCTGCATCGATCATGTCATATAATGTGTTGCGTTGTTTTTATGCGTAAAATCATGTGTATGATGTTCGTAGTTTGAGCGATTAATTGATTGGATCGACTTTGAAGGAAAATTTTTAGATCTAAATCACGTTTTTACTGTTCTTCTTAAAACTGCGAATTTTCGGTCGAGATTTTGAGAAAACTTTCAACGAAAAAACGTAGAGCTTTTTGATACCTTCGATTTGATATATGATTCGAAATTTTTGGACAAAAAATGAGTGAGTTATGGCGTTTTTCGTGGGACTGCTCAAACTGCGTTTTCAGAAATTTTATGATATTGATGTGTTCGTGAAGTTTTTGTGTTGCAGGCTTCGTTGGAGATCGACGGGTGATTGTTGCTGCGTATAGATATATTGATAATGATGTTTGGAGTATTTTTGAGGTTACGTTTCATGTCGTTAGGCACTTGAACTAGTGGGAAGTCGTAGGAAATCGATTTGATGTCAATTGCCATATTTTGTGTTGCATTGGGTGGTAGAGTGGACGTCGTGTTTTGAGGCGTTTGTACGAGTTTTGGTGCAATGTAATGGTGTCCTAAGAAGAGTCTTAAGGTGTTGAATCACATCCTTCAAGTGTCAAATTGTGTGAATAGACATTGCATAAGTTTTCTCGCAGGTGCAGAAAAATCGAGGACACACGGACCATGGCACGGGGTCCGTGCCTTTGTTTCCTCCTTAGTGCCAAGAAACCGAGAGTACACGGACCTTGACACGGACCCGGACCCGGGGTCCGTGCCCTTCCTTTTCTTCACGACACATTTTACAGTATGTATACGGACCTGTACACGGACCCAGGCACGGGGTCCGTGCCTTCCCTTTTTCCTTCGCACACATCTTACCGAACCTACCCGGACCCGTACACGGACCCAGGCACGGGGTCCGTGTACTGCTTATTTTGGGAAAAATATTGACGCTTTGAGGTTTGATGTCTAGGTTTAGTGCATTGATTGACATGGTCGAGTCATGGGAATTTTAGCATGCCCTAAGTAAGCGATTGAGCTTAGGTATGGGCATGATGATTACGTCTAAGTCACGCAAGTTAAACTTTTGAGCTCATGTTAGCATGTTGCAGCAACGGCTTAAAACGAGATCCAACGAATCCCTCAACGCCAAGTAAGTATGATGACGTGCAAAAGAAAACATTTTAAAGTTTTGAGGTATGCTAATTGCTTTGTGACCAAATGTATGAATGGGTTTGGAAGTCGGTGAACGTGGCCGAGGACCTCTCTGTCCCGTTAAACTTATGAACGGGTTCAGATCGGGATTGGAAAGCGTTAAACTTATGAACAGGGACCAATCCACCCGTTAAACTTATGAACGGGGATCTTATGTATGCGGCAGTGGATACGTCCCTGTCAGCCCATACTGTGGTGTGTCTGGCCTTATTATGTTATGGGTCACTTACTTTGAAACATGCCTCTACGCAAAATTATGCTTTATACGCTCAAGTTTATGTTACGAGAATGTTTAAGAAAAGCTCATGTTGATGGCACGTCTAAGTTAAGCTCACGATGTTCAAGTTTCAAGCATGTTAAATTCAAGTTCAAGTATGTATGTTCTATTTTTAAAGTTGCATGCGGTTTTATTATGTAGTACTCGCTATTTCCCAGCTTATACGTGTTGAGTCTTTAGACTCACTAGACTTGATCGATGCAGGTGAGTATGTTGATGAGGAGACAGGAGGTGGCGACCAAGGGGCAGGCTTGGACTGAGCAGGAGGCTAACCCGAGGACCGCAATGTTTATGTTTTTATGCAAATGTTAATTTACTCTGATTTCATGTTTTGCGGGAAACACTTTGAGCAAACCTTTTGTGAGCAAATTTTATTGAAGTTATTTTGAGAAACCATGTCTTATGGGGGACTTGGTTGAGATATTTTATGGCAACTTTGAAGGTTATGTTAAGTTTAAGAAAATTTTAAATTTTTCCGCAAATTTTGAACGGTAAAAGTACGGTACGTTACAGTTGGTTTCAGAGCGGTGTTCTTGTAAAGGGTTATGCCTACTGCCAGTTGCGAGAAGATCACGAAGTCACACCTCAAGTCTGTAAGTTTTAAAGTCTTTTTTGTAGTAAGCATCAAGTCATGATTTCAGCATGTGCATGTTTTATTTCTATTACCTGTATGTTTACATGACATATGTTTTAGAGTACAGGTTTGCCTGTCGTTATGATTTGAGAATGGATCTTTAAAGTTTTATTGCATGTTACGACATGAATGTGAAATTATATGACTTTCATGCATGCTGGTTTTGTGGTATTGGACATGCTTGAGAATTCGACTATTGGTTACGAATTGTTATTAATGATTTGAGCATATTGATTTTTGGTTAATAATATCGATGTTCTACCTGTGGGTCATAAGTTAAACTCGACAATTATGAATGCTTTTGTGGCATGTAGATTTCTAAGAAAATATAGATGGTTCGAGGTTGCTAGTTTAGTTAATTTTTGAGGATTTCATGTAAGGATTAATGATTCGAAGACTACTACGATCTTTGGAAGTATAAAGACGTATAATTTATTTAGGATGCATGCTCTATCTAGTTAGATTTAAGGATTGAATTGCATGAATTGCGAATTTTAAGGACCTAAGTGCAAAACAAAATTCTAAGGGATTATTTTCGAATTTACCATATTTTGGGATTTAATTTTGAGTTCGAGAATTTTAAGGTTAATGGGGTTAAATCGAAAATTTTCTGGGAACAACAATGCAAATTTCGAAGAGTTGTAGGGCCAAAAATATAAATTTTGAGAATTTTAAGAGCCAAATTGCAAAGTCCGAAATTTTTGAGGATTAAATACGAACTTTTGAGGAACACTTGGGATTTTAAGTATTTATAGAAATGTAAGACGGGTTATGGAAATTAATTTTTGGGTTTATTAAACTTAAGGCTATTGAACCTTATGATACGGGAAACCTATAAAATGAAATTGAGAACGCCGAGGACTTATGAGTAATTGTGGAATTTTCGAGATTGAGGAAAAATTCGATAATTTTCGAGGAAATTAAGTATTAATTTTGTAATCTTTAAGAAATTTGGAGACTAGGTTATTAGTAAGTGAGATCGAACGGTTTAAAAGATCGAAATTTTCGATGATATAGGCTCGAAAAGATATTTAGAACCTCGAAACATTTGGGTTATCAGATTATAAGGAATGGTAATCAGGGACATTGTTGGATGGATCAACCTTAGGCTTGAAAAGTTAAACGTAGATGAATTAATGATGTGGAAAATTAAGAATTCAGCTTTTTACATTGTTATATGCTTTTTTATATGTTTTTATATGATTGCATGTTTACATATTTTATACTGGGATTTATTCTCACCGGAGTTATCCGGCTGTTGTCTTGTTTTGTATGTGTGCATGACAACAGGTGGGACATGTTCAGGGTCAAGAAGAGGATGAGAAAAGACAGTTAGCGTGGAGATCTGGAATTAGGAGTATATCTGTTATATCACCTGAGATGTAGTGAAGAAACAATAGTTATTATGATTTATGATTGTACAGGACTTGTACTTAGATCTGAATAGTGATCTTGTAAATGAGATAAGACTTATTTCATATGCTGCGTACTCTCGTATTTTAAAAAAAAATTTAGACCCTATTTATTTTAATTGATTAATTATTCCCAGAAAGTGATTAAGATTTGAATTAAGTTCGGGTCCCCACAGCAGGGAGTACGAATATCACCCCGGATCGAAAATCGGATAACTAAATGTGAGACAATCACAATTCTAAGCTAGGGAGAACATGGAGCTTTTCTGAATCTCTTTCTCTCGGTTATTGCTGATGGAGATGAAGAAATGAAAGTGTTACACATTATATAGCTCATGCCATGTGTCAACTTAGTGTGCATGCTGAACTTCTCGCGCATATGCGCGCCCTTAACTCGCGCATATGCGCGAGACATATTGTCTCGGCATCAACACCTCGCGCATATGCGCGCTTCATCTCGCGCATGTGCACCAAAGTCTCTGGAGGTGTCGCGAAGATGCGCGCCTTATCTCGCGCATGTGCGCCAATGTTTCTGGACGTGTATTTGAAAACGGATCGAAGAAAGATTATCGTATGTGATTATTTTGTATTTTCAGAAAATGTGTGATGTGTCCCACATCGGTTAGCAAGAGTTGTCTTGGGCAAAATATGTTAGAGTAGGTGCCCGTCGAGCCAAGTGTTGGCCGAGTGTTCACAATGAAACTCTATGTTTAAGCAATCTTTATTTTAATAATATTTGAAATTATTGTTTTGGCAAATCTTTATCTATATACCCATGCTAGTTGCATAGATAAAGCCCTTGAATATACAAATAGTAGAAAGAATATGAGATGCTCATATGATGAGTATCATGAAACTCATATTTGGAATACTGTATATTCTAAACAGTTCCTAGTCGATTCAGCCGCCGCTAAGAAGGATATAGGCCGCTAGAGTTCGAGACTAGTATCTGCGATGTGAGTACCATGTTTCATTGGTAGGGGACATTGTGATGTCCGAGCATGCAGATAGGTGCACCTGGTAGAGTGCACTGAACAACCCTCCATAAAGGACTTTCCAAGTGGTTCTCATCTATCGAGTGGAAAAGTCCTAGTTATGGTTGTACACTATTAGTCCTTATGACCCGGGAACAACATTGAGACTCTATGTGCTAGAATTAAACTTTGACTTGTTTACCGACTCTCATGGGGTCATCAGGTGGCAAGGTTGTGTGTTCTGTCGAAACATATAGGAGTCGATGCATTGTAGTCGGGGATTCACCGATTACCTTCGGGTATGGATATCCTATGTGTTCTCATGTGTATGTAGGTTGAAATCTCTGATCAGAGTATGGTGGTAATTATGAAAGGGGTTTCATAGATTACACCATCGATGCCACTACGACATGACACATAGTATCGATTCATTGACAACTCTCGATAAACCAATGGTTGTCGAATCGATCGGGATATATGAGTTGAAGTGACCGTACTGTACGCTAACCATAATTGAATTGTTCTTGCAGGCACTATCATTTGATACCTATGGAATCATGTAAGCGATGCTGCTAGGCGTTTAACATGATTGGTTGAGTACTATCAGACTTAAGTTCTTACGTTCTTGTTATCAAGGAGTTGATAAGTAAGAATGGAGCAATTGGGGTATGCTCATATAAGGACATGTTTAGTCCGAATCACATGGAGATGTGAACCCACGGCTAGTTGTATCAATGAACCATTGAGGGCCACACAAGTACTAGCTTTCTAGATCCCGTTGAGAAGTAAAAATAGTTCAATGTGTTGAACGGCTTATAAATGAGTTTATAAGCGTAGAGAAAAATAGAAGTATGACTTCTATGAGATAAATGTAATTTTTAATTTATGAATGTGTTCCTAAATTAAAAATAGGCCAAGTAAATAATATACTTGAAAATTGTATTTTCATAAACATTATTATGGACTAAATTAAATTAATTCAAGTGTTGAATTAATTTAACACTAGTGGGCCTAGTAGAGTCCAAATAATTAAATTAATTCAAATGTTGAATTAATTAAACACTATTGGGTCTTGTAGAGCCCAATTGAAAATAATTATTTAAGTAGTAGGCTTGAGTAAAATCAAGTAAACTATAAATGGGCTCAAATATGTTTGAGACAAATTTAAATAGTCAATGGGCTTTGTAAATATTACAAGCCCACTAGGTTTTACATGCTTGGGAGGTGAAGGAGTGTGAATACTTTTGATTAAAATATTGCATGGCATGCAACTTTTTTGGATCAACTTTTTGCACTACCAAGACAACTCATCCTCCCTCATTCAACATACTACTTGGCCGAAATTTCGCATTTTTTTCTCTCATTTTTTGTGTTCTTCAATTGTTGAAAACACTCACTTCTCTTTGAAAAATCCTCTTAATTTTCTAGTGAAAATTAAGAGGGGATTTACCTAGCAAGTGGTGGGCCTAATTTTTGAAGGAAGGAGAGCTTGTAGACTTGTCATCCTTGAAGAGCCAAGTTGTAAACTTGGTTGGTGCCATTTATCAATCTCTTGAGATTGATAGGTAACTATTTTTAAACACCCTATGTATGACATTTTGGTGTTTATTGTATTTGCCACACACAACATCATGGTGGCCGAAAATTTTCTTGTAAAAATTCGATTTTTAAACTTCCGTTGCGCTTCCGGTCACCGTAACCGATCCCCTTTCAAGTGGTATCCGAGCTATGGTTACGATTTTGTGCAGAAATTACAAGATATTATGTTGAGATCGATTTCTAACCGCATGAGTGTATTTTTGCAACAAAAAACCGAGGCTTATTGTGGGGAACTTCGGGCAGCATGTTGCTGCCCGTTTCGGGCAGCTCAGGGGCTGCCCATTTCGGGCAGCTAGGGCAGCCCGAGGGGCTGCCCGAACAGCCCCATTAAAAATTTTTAAAAAAAAATTTTGTTGCCGGAATCCGACGACGGCGATGACGACTAGGGTTTCCAAAAGTGTTTTGGATTATCAAAGGGTCATGGGCATTGAGTTGTTGGGCCATTGGATGGCTAACTTATTTGTGAATTTTGAATGGGCCAAAATGTTTTTGGTAAAAAATAAGTTTTTGGGCCCTTAAGTTTAAAATTACAAAAGTTGCAAATATTTTTTTATGAAATAAATATTTTAAGTTGGACTTTAAATATTTATAGTAAATGGTGATTTACAAGAAATTCGGTTATAAATAAATTAATTTGAAAGTAGACAAAGGTGTTTGTATACTTTGTTAATTTAGTTTATAATCGTGGCGGTTAGTGATTGGATCAAGATATATAATATTGGATCAATTAATTATTGTGATAATTAATTGATGGTGTATGATATGTGATATTATGCATGAAGGATGATCAAAAGCCCAAGCCCAATTTGCTAGATGTATGCTAGGATATTTTGTGTTTAATGATTGTAATAATTATCAATTTATAAAGTGGGCTTGGTTTATGGCCCGTTCCCACCCCCATGAGATGTATCCTTATTTGCCATGGATATTTATTTGTAAATATTAGTATAGTGGATGACCAAGATTGGAAGATGGTGGCCATGATGATTATGAAGATCGAAGACATGTAAATATTGGAAGCTAATGTAATAGTTGCATTTGCATCCCTTGCATTACCCAAGGATTGGACCTAGGCCCGTGTTTAGCTCACACGGGCCATTAGTATTGGGGCGATTGATCATCCTTGTTTTGTTTACTGTTTATAATATATGCATGATATGTTATAAATAATGAGTATGTGCGTTATTATTATGATAATAACAAAGTTGCATGAATCCGGCAAACATACGATCAAACATGGTGAGCTTTTAAATAAAATTAATGATGAGACCTTTCAAAATTAAAAATCCTCATTTTGAATAAGATTCAAAATTAATATCAAGCTCGAAAAGAGGAATTATAAATTTGTTTATAATTTCCATGTCTTCCATCGACAATGGGTGCATGATGAACGCTACCCGTACTCGGGGCTCGGCTCATATTATTGGGGGAGCTCTGGTTGCCGGAAAGCTATGACATCCATTGACATGGTGATGTGAACTACGTGGAACTCCCATGATTTCGGTTCATATTATTGAGGGAACTCATGGCGACCGTCCATTAAGGTTCAACATCGATGGGTAAGGCTTGACACGTGAAGATGAACGACGTCATATTATTGGGTCCTAATCAAACGTGAGACAAAAGTTTACGTAGAGGGTTGCATTGTGATGCAATTGGAAACTACCTTTTAGGAATTATGATTGGCTGATATTATTCGGGATCATGATTCGCTAATTGGACCTTACGTACCTACTGAGGAAAGGAGTTTCCCGTTTTCTCTAGAGGGTAGTGAAAGATGTAAAAACAGTGGGAGCAAATGTTTATGAAGTAAAAAGTCCAAACTTTATATCTTACTAAATATTTTAAATAGTCATCAACATTTACCTGTTTTTACTTTTCAGTACAAATTGACAATGTCTTCGATTCGCAATCCGATATCAGTAATACTCGACAAACACATATTAACTGGACCTAATTACCTCACTTGGCTAAGAAACCTAAAAATCGTCTTGAATTCGGAAAGGATAGCATATACACTGACTGAGTCGCCCCCTGTTGAGGCTCCGACTGACTGCACTCCTGAGGAATTGTAGGCTTACAAGGAATGGTGTGACCATGACTTTATAGCCATGTGTTATATGATGACTTCTATGAATGATGAGCTGCAGAGGCGTTTTGAGGATGCAAAGAGTGCTACTGACATTTATTTGCATCTCAAGGAGCTCTTTGGTGAGCAAACACGGCCTCTTAGGCATGCTACCGTCAAGGAGCTGATCACTTTGCGCATGCGAGATGGGGCCTCGGTCCATGAGCATGGCCTGAAGTTGATTGGGCTCGTGGACAAGCTCGTTGGCATGGATCTGATCTTGCCTTCGGAGTTGACTACCGACGTGTTGCTGTTATAATTGCCTAGCTCATTTGATCCTTTTGTGGTAAATTTCAACATGAACAAGATGGAGCCGACCCTTGAGGAGTTGGTGAATATGCTTGTTACATTTAAATCAACCATCAAGAAAGAGAAGTTTGTTTTTTATGTGGGTTCTTCATCTGGTACGAAGATTGATCCACATGGGAATGGAAAGAAGCGTTCTAACGTGCCCTTGATGAGGCAATCTCCGAATCCCGTTGAGGCAGCTAGACCAGTTAAGGCTGACAAGACTGATGATGTATGTCATCACTGCAAGAAGCCTGGACATTGGAGGCGTAACTGCAAGGAATATCTGGCCTAGAAGATTTCTGGAAACGGTATGTTCTATATCGAAGTAAACATTTCAATTAACTCTACTTCTTGGGTATTGGATACCGGATGTGGCTCACATCTCTGTAATGATTTGCAGGCGATGGGAAGAAGTAGAAAGCTTAGGGAAGGTGTGACCTTCTTAAGGATGGGCAATGGAGCAAGAGTTGCTGCCAAGGGTGTTGAAGATGTTTACTTATTGTTGAACAATAGTTTAAAGTTAATTTTATGAGATGTTTTGTTTGTACCTAATTTTGTGAAAAACATTGTTTCATTTCTATGCTGATAAAAATGGATATTCTTGTTTATTTTGCAAAGGTGTTTGCAACATTTACATAAATGAATGTTTGATTGGTACCGGTGAACTTGAAAACGATCTCTATAACTTAAAATTGAAAGATATCCCATTAAATGTCCATTCAAAGGCAGACACCATATGAGATATGGATGGGTAAGTCACCCAAATATTCTTGTCTTAGAATATGGGGGTGCCCTGCTTATGTGAAGCAGGTAGTGAGAGATAAATTGGATAGTCGATCCATTTTGTGTTACTTTGTGGGATATCCAAAGAATTCGGTTGGATACTACTTCTATCATCCCCAAGAAACAAAGGTGTTTGTTTCTAGGAATGCAACCTTTTTAGAAAAGGAATTTCTATTAGATAGAAAAGGCGAGATGATAGAACTCGAAGAGGTTCGAGAGACACCCACAATTGTAGAACCCACACCCGAAGAGCAAAGAGAGGAGATACAAGCTCCTAGAAGATCCGAGAGAGTCTCGAGACCACCTATGAGGTATGGTCTGCTTCTTGAAGAGGGCCATGATGAGCCTAACCTTGAAAGTGATCCAAGGACCTTCAAGGAAGCGTTATCTGATGCCGATTCATCCAAATGGCTTGAAGCTATAGAATCTGAGATTAATTCCATGCATTCGAACCAAGTGTGAATTCTCGTGGATCCACCTGAGGAAATTGTTCTTATAGAGTGTAAATGGATTTACAAGAGGAAACTTGGGGCGGATAAGAAGGTATTGACCTTCAAGGCGCGATTGGTGGCAAAAGGATATACTCAAAGACAAGGAGTTGACTTTGAGGAAACCTTTTCTCCAGTACAATGTTCAAGTCCATAAAGATATTGCTAGCCATAGCTGCAATGTATGACTATGAGATATGGCAGATGGATGTCAAGACAGCCTTTCTTAATGGGGATATTAAGGAAGAGATTTACATGTCTCAAACCTGAAGGGTTTACATCTATCGGAAGTGAGCATATGGTATGCAAACTTCAAAGATCTATTTATGGTCTAAAGCAGGCATCTAGGAGTTGGAACCTCATATTCGATAGTACAATCAAAGAGTTTGGTTTTACTAAGAATCCTGAGGAACCCTGTGTGTATGAGAAGGTCAGTGGGAGTGTTGTGACATTCCTGGTGTTGTATGTTGATGACATTCTAATCATTGGGAATGATGTAGGAATGTTGCAATCAACTAAGATATGGTTAGCAAGTAAGTTCTCGATACAGGACTTGGGTGAAGCATCTTTTGTATTGGGAATACAGATCTATAGAGATAGATCAAGAAGATTGCTTGGTCTCACCCAATCCACATACATTGATACCATAGTGAAGCGGTTCTCGATGGATGAGTCCAAGAGAGGACATCTACCAATGTGTCATGGCGTGTCCCTATCCAAGTCTATGTCTCCCAAGACTGATGCAGAGATAGCGGCGATGACAAGCATTCCTTATGCATCTGCGATTGGTAGCATCATGTATGGGATGATATCTACACGTCGTGACGTGGCTTTCGCACTAAGTGTAGTGAGTAGATATCAATCAAACCCTGGTCTTTCACAACCCTGGTCTTCCACACTGGAAAGCTGTGAAAGACATCCTCAAGTAGTTGAGAATGACCAATAAATTGTTCTTGGTCTATGGGGTGGAGAACTGAAATTGGAAGGCTATACCGACTCTAGCTTCCAAAGCGATATCGATGACTCGAAGTCAACCTCTGGGTTTGTATTTATGCTCAATGGTGCTGCTGTCTCTTGGAAGAGTTCCAAGAAAGACAATACTGCGGATCCCAGCACATAGGTCGAATACATTGCTGCATCAGATGCAGCAAGGGAGGCGGTTTGGATAAGGAATTTCGTCTAAGAGTTGGACATCATTCCTAATGGAGTTGCTCCTCTCCCGGTGTTGTGTGACAACACGGGAGCTTTAGCTCAAGCAAAGGAGCCAAGGTCTCATCAGAAGTCCAAACATGTATTGAGAAAGTACCACATCATCTGAGAGATTGTGGAAAGAGGAGAAGTGTCGATTGACATAGTCGGCTCCGCAGATAATGTTGCTGATCCACTAGCTAAGCCTTTACCTGGACCATTATTCGAGATGCATCGCGAATCAATGGGTTTGAAGCATATGGGTAGTTGGCTCTAGTGCAAGTGGGAGATTGTTAGAGTAGGTGCCCGTCGAGCCAAGTGTTGGCCGAGTGTTCACAATGAAACTCTATGTATAAGCAATCTTTATTTTAATAATATTTGAAATTATTGTTTTGGCAAATCTTTATCTACATACCTATGCTAGCTGCATAGATAAAGCCCTTGAATTTACAAATAGTAGAAAGAATATGAGATGCTCATATGATGAGTATCATGAAACTCATATTTGGAATACTGTATATTCTAAACAATTCCTAGTCGATTCAGCCGCCGCTAAGAAGGATATAGGCCGCTAGAGTTCGAGACTAGTATCTGCGATGTGAGTACCATGTTTCATTGGTAGGGGGCATTGTGATGTCCGAGAATGCAGATAGGTGCTCCTGGTAGAGTGCACTGAACAACCCTCCATAAAGGACTCTCCAAGTGGTTCTCACTTATCGAGTGGAAAAGTCCTAGTTTATGGTTGTACACCATTAGTCCTTATGACCCGGGAACAACATTGAGACTCTATGTGCTAGAATTACACTTTGACTTGTTTACCGACTCTCATGGGGTCATCAGGTGGCAAGGTTGGGTGTTCTGTCGAAACATATAGGAGTCGATGCATTGTAGTCGGGGATTCACCGCTTACCTTCGGGTATGGATATCCTATGTGTTCTCATGTGTATGTAGGTTGAAATCTCTGATCAGAGTATGGTGGTAATTATGAAAGGGGTTTCATAGATTACACCATCGATGCAACTACGACATGACACATAGTATCGATTCATTGACAACTCTCGACAAACCAATGGTTGTCGAATCGATCGGGATATATGAGTTGAAGGGACCGTACTGTACGCTAACCATAATTGAATGGTTCTTGCAGGAACTATCATTTGATACCTAGGGAATCATGTAAGCGATGCTGCTAGGCGTTTAACATGATTGGTTTGGTACTATCAGACTTAAGTTCTGACGTTCTTGTTATCAAGGAGTTGATAAGTAAGAATGGAGCAATTGGGGTATGCTCATATAAGGGCATGTTTAGTCCGAATCACATGGAGATGTGAACCCACGGCTAGTTGTATCAATGAACCATTGAGGGCCACACAAGTACTAGCTTTCTAGATACCGTTGAGAAGTAAAAATAGTTCAATGTGTTGAACGGCTTATAAATGAGTTTATAAGCGTAGAGAAAAATAGAAGTATGACTTCTATGAGAAAAATGTAATTTTTAATTTATGAATGTGTTCCTAAATTAAAAATAGGCCAAGTGAATAATATACTTGAAAATTGTGATTTTCATAAACATTATTATGGACTAAATTAAATTAATTCGAGTGTTGAATTAATTTAACACTAGTGGGCCTAGTAGAGTCCAAATAATTAAATTAATTCAAGTGTTGAATTAATTAAACACCATTGGGTCTTGTAGAGCCCAATTGGAAATAATTATTTAACTAGTAGGCTTGAGTAAAATCAAGTAAACTATAAATGGGCTCAAATATGTTTGAGACAAATTTAAATAGTCCATGGGCTTTGTAAATGTTACAAGCCCACTAGGTTTTGCATGCTTGAGAGGTGAAGGAGTGTGAATACTTTTGATTAAAATATTGCATGACATGCAACTTTTTTGGATCAACTTTTTGCACTACCAAGGCAACTCATCCTCCCTCATTCAACATACTACTTGGCCGAAATTTTGCAACTTTTTCTCTCATTTTTTGTGTTCTTCAATTGTTGAAAACACTCACTTCTCTTTGAAAAATCCTCTTAATTTTCTAGTGCAAATTAAGAGGGGATTTACCTAGAAAGTGGTGGGCCTAATTTTTGAAGGAAGGAGAGCTTGTAGACTTGTCATCCTTGAAGAGCCAAGTTGTTTACAACTTGGTTGGTGCCATTCATCAATCTCTTGAGATTGATAGGTAACTATTTTTAAACACCCTATGTATGATATTTTGGTGTTTATTGTATTTGCCACACACAACATCATGGTGGCCGAAAATTTTCTTGTAAAAATTCGATTTTTAAACTTCCATTGCGCTTCCGGTCACCGTGACTGATCCCCTTTCAAAATATATATGAATTCACAATCCTCCTCTCATGAGCTAGCTTTTGAGGTGGAGTTAGGTGGATTCATATCATATGGTATCAGAGCCATACTCTTGACTGGTCGTGTGGGTGCATGTTCCTGGAAGTGCCCTGGAGTGCTGGTTAACGAAGGAGTTGGCACGAGGACGTACAGTCTAAAGGGGTCGGGAATTCCTGGAAGTGCCCTGGAGTGCGGGTTAATGAAGGAGTTGGCACGAGGACGTACAGTCTAAAGGGGTCGGGAATGCCTGGAAGTGCCCTGGAGTGCGGGTTAACGAAAGAGTTGGCACGAGGACGTGCAGTCTAAAGGGGTCGGGAATGATGTGTCCCACATCGGTTAGCAAAAGTTGTCTTGGGCAAAATATATATGAATTCACAATCCTCCTCTCTTGAGCTAGCTTTTGAGGTGGAGTTAGATGGATTCATATCAATGTGTATAGGAGATTATGCAGATTTTGAAGTGTGGTGGATGATTATTGAGAATTGGGAATTGTTGATATCATATATGTGTTATTGAGTTGATCGGGATCGAAATAATACGTCGTTATGCCGTCCAAAATGTACCGTGAATGAATATTGTTACGTACATGTGTGGATTGAATAGAATGTTGATCTTGTATCTATTGAGCATTACCATTTCAGATTCATTGTGCCTCACTTCGACTTCGAGACCTCGACATCGATAAAAGTTCAACAGGAAAGGTATAATTCATGTTTTGTTTGGGGAAGACACAACTCAAATGAGATTCAATTTGAGTTTCCCAACCAAATCACATACTAGAATTGTTGTTTATCTTTTGATATGAATTTGATTTGTTTATAGATTTATATTCAAATCTCTTGATATGATGATGTCTTGTTTATAGATTTATATTCAAGCCTTTGAGATAGGAGAGTCATTGGCAGACTTGCCAAACTAGACGTTCGGTGGTATCGACGCTTCGGATCAGATTCACTCCGATTATAGACATTCGATACAGACAGGGCCGAAGTCTAGGAATAAGACGTACAGTTGCCCTGATTGGGAGGGTAGGTAACAGACAGTGACGTCTTATTCACACCGGGATCCCTAGAGTAGAGTCGAGTCAAGACATGATTTGATTTGAATTGCATGTTGATATAGATTGGTTTCATAGACTATGGAGCCCATTGTTATTGTTTTCACGCATGATTTATGATTATGTATTAGCATGCATACATGTTTTATACTGGGATATATTCTCACCGGAGTTTCCGGCTGTTGTTATGTCTGTATGTGTGCACAACAACAGGTGGGGTAGGATCTGGGTCACGACAGAGATGAGATCGAGATAGCGTGGTGACTACGGGCGCAGAAGATCACTAGTAGTTTGTACATTTGATATGTAATTTATTTAATTACTGGTTTGTAGAATATGGATAAAACAAGACATGTATATTATGTTTGTGCAATAAAATAAATACAGACCTTGTGCTTGTTTATAGACATTTGAATTAATGTTAAAAAGCAAAAATTTGACCCACGTTTTCTAACAACGATCCGATTAATCCCGTAAAAAACTGAGTTAGAGCCCGGGTCCCCACAACAGGTCGACAAGCAACAATCTTCAATTATATTTGAAACACCTATCGTCGATAATGATAAGGAACATACCTTTCGACTCAAGGCGTCCGCTGCTGCATTTGACTTTCCAGGATAGTACTTGATCTCGCAATCAAAATCTTTCAGTAGATCAAGCCATCTACGCTGCCTCATGTTCAACTCTGACTGAGAAAACAGATACTTCAGGCTTTTATGGTCAGAATAAATTTCAAACTTCTCGCCATAGAGATAATGACGCCAGATCTTCAATGCAAATACGATAGCCGCCAATTAAAGATCATGAATTGGGTATCGGGTCTCATGTGGCTTCAGCTGTCTAGAGGCATATGCGATTACATGACCCCGCTGCATAAGAACACATCCTAGCCCTCTGTGGGATGCATCACAATATACAACGAAATCACCAGTATCTGAAGGAATCATCAAAACAGGTGCACTGGTCAGCCTCTTCTTCAACTCTAGGAAGCTAGACTCGCAATCCTCAGACCACACAAATGGTGCATTCTTCTGTGTCAACTGGGTAATCGGCTTCGCAATACTGGAGAAATCTTTGATAAATCGTCTATAGTACCCTGCTAGACCCATGAAACTGCGTATCTCAGGCACCGTAGTCGGTGTCGGCCAACTGATCACAGCTTCAACTTTACTCGGATCCACAGAAATACCATCTCCAGATATGATATGACCCAAGAAGACAACCTGTCTCAACCAGAATTCACACTTGGACAGTTTGGCATACAATCTCTATTTTCTCAATGTCTGCAATACAATCCTCAAATGATCGGCACACTCAGTCATATTCTTAGAATACACCAGAATGTCATCAATAAAAACAATCACAAACTCATCTAAATATCTCTGAAAGACGCGGTTCATCAGTCCCATAAACACCGCTGGAGCATTCGTTAAACCAAAAGGCATGACAATAAATTCGTAATGTCCATACCTGGTTCGAAATGCTGTCTTTGGTATATCAATATCTCGTACTCGCAGCTGGTGATATCCAGATCTCAAATCGATCTTGGAATAAACAGAAGATCCCTGCAACTGATCAAATAAATCATCAATGCGAGGCAATGGGTACTTGTTCTTTACCGTCGCCTTGTTCAATTGCCGGTAGTCAATACATAATCGCATAGAACCGTCTTTCTTACGCACGAATAGCACTGGAGCGCCCCAAGGAGATACACTGGGTCTTATATATCCACTGGCTAGAAGATCTTCTAACTGTGCTTTCAATTCTTTCAACTCTATAGGTGCCATTCTATACGGAGTTCTCGAAATAGGAACGGTACCTAGAATAAGATCAATGCTAAAATCTACCTCTCGAGCTGGAGGTAACCCTGGGATCTCGTCAGGAAATACATCTGCAAACTCCCGTACTACAGGCAAATCTGCCAATGCCGGGCTCGATT
Source organism: Primulina tabacum (assembly GCF_025594145.1). Lineage (NCBI taxonomy): Eukaryota > Viridiplantae > Streptophyta > Magnoliopsida > Lamiales > Gesneriaceae > Primulina > Primulina tabacum. The sequence goes on along the minus strand of NC_134560.1, from coordinate 21,749,821 downwards.
TCTGTAGATCTACAGAATAAATAAGGAACCCCTCTGCTCATTTTTGCAACAATCTACTCATAGTCAAAGCAGATACTAAGTGAATCCGAGATCTAGAACCCTTACCGTAGAATTTCCACTCTTCTGTCATTTCAGGTCTGAATCTGACAATCTTGTGAAAACAGTCTACGGTGGCTCTGTACTTAGTTAACATGTCAATCCCGACAATACAATCAAAATCAGATAAGCCAAGTACAACACAGTCTAAATCGATCTCATGCCCTTCAAACTGTAGTATACAATGTCTAACTAAAGTTACAGATATCAAACCACTCCCCAACGGAGAAGAAATAGACACTACAATAGACAATGACTTGACAGGCAATGCATGTGTCAATGCAAAACGTTCTGATATGAATATATGTGATGCACCTGTATCTATCAATACATATGCAGGATACCCGCAAAGAAAACAGTTACCTGCAATCACATCGTCTGGTGCATCTTGGGCTTGCTCCTCCGTCAATGCAAACACCTGAGCCTTTTGTCTGGGAGGTTGGCTCCCTCACTGTGTGGCCACCTCTGGCTCTAGGTTGGGACTGTGTAGGCTTGGGCTGGAAGGAATGGACAGACGAAACTTGCCTCTCGGGCTGAGTCACTGATGCTGATGACCGTGCACTCTGAAATCTCTGTGCACCTCTCTGGGGACAGACTCTGGCGAAATGTCCTTGTTGCTTACATATGTTACATCTGCCCATCACTTCCTGACACTGCTCTGTGGCATGTCGGCCTCCACAAGTAGTGCAATACACGCCTGTCACATCTGTACTCTGGCCAGGACCTCTCTGTCGTGGTCCGCTGGAGCTCGACGAACTGCTCCCAGCTCTCTTGAACTGCTTACCCTTAGCTTTCAAAAAATCCTTCTTGCCACTACTACTGCTTCCACTATCAAATCAAGGAGGAGGTGGTGGAAACTGGAAGGCGGCCTGTGGCGGTCTCTGTCTCTGAGCACTATAGGAAGCTCCTCGCTTCCTGATCAAGCCAGCCTCTGCTCCTTTTGCTCTCTTCAGTGCATCAGAAAAGGTATTAGGTCGTCCCGTGTTCACCAAAGTTAAAATACCAGGGTTTAAACCATTGATGAACTGGTCCGCGACCGCTTCGTCATTTCCTGCCACGTGTGGCGCAAATCGGAGCAAAGAAGAAAACTTGGCAACATACTCTTCTATGTTCCACTGCCCCTGTCTCAAGTTGGCAAATTCGGCCCCTTTGTCTTTTCGATACGACACTGGAAAGAACCGTTGATAAAACTCATCTTTAAATACCTTCCAAGTAATATCGATACCTCTATGCTCCAGGGCTCGTTTCGTTGTAAGCCACCAACTTTTTGCCACTTCTTGTAATTGATGCCCAATCAACTTCACTCTCCGTTCGTCAGTATAAGCAAGAGATTCAAACAACATCTCTATATCGTCTAGCCAGCTCTCACAATCCACTGCATTCTCCGTGCCCTTCAAGGTAGGTGGATGGAATGATTGAAACCTCTTCAACAAAGTCTCCATCGATGTCGCAGTAACGTCCATCTGAGTACCTGACGTACTACCCTATTCCGACACTTGACCTGCAGCTGGTTGTGGTATTCTTCTAGGCGGCATATCTGATTATCAAACAGATTTGTACACAATCTATATACAATCTGTCTCAGCCCTCCTCTGATCATATACCTCTGATCCAGAATCGGTTCTGATTCAGTCTTTACAAGTACATGCTGTAAATCAATTCAGATAACAATACAACATGTAATAGGGAAAGCAATAAATTATGCTAACACATCAATAGCAAGGAAGAAGACTCGATCTACCCTGCTCATCCTATCTTATCTCAGTCTAAAGGATCTATCGCTCTGATACCACCTGTTGTGGGGACCCGGGCTCTAACTCAGTTCTTTACGGGATTAATCGGATCGTTGTTAGAAAACGTGGGTCAAATTTTTGCTTTTTAACATTAATTCAAATGTCTATAAACAAGCACAAGGTCTGTATTTATTTTATTACACAAACATAATATACATGTCTTGTTTTATCCATATTCTACAAACCAGTAATTAAATACATTACATATCAAATGTACAAACTACTAGTGATCTTCTGCGCCCGTAGTCATCACGCTATCTCGATCTCATCTCCGTCGTGACCCAGATCCTACCCCACCTGTTTTTGTGCACACATACAGACATAACAACAGCCAGAAACTCCGGTGAGAATATATCCCAGTATAAAACATGTATGCATGCTAATACATAATCATAAATCATGCGTGAAAGCAATAACAATGGGCTCCATAGTCTATGAAACCAATCTATATCAACATGCAGTTCAAATCAAATCATGTCTTGACTCGACTCGACTCTACTCTAGGGATCCCGGTGTGAATAAGACGTCACTGTCTGTTACCTACCCTCCAAATCGGGGTAATTGTACGTGTTATTCCTAGATTCCGGCCCTGTCTGTATCGAATGTCTACAATCGGAGTGAATCTGATCCGAAGCGTCGATACCACCGAACGTCTAGTTTGGCAAGTGTTCCAATGACTCTCCTATCTCAAAGGCTTGAATATAAATCTATAAACAAGACATCATCATATCAAGAGATTTGAATATAAATCTATAAACAAATCAAATTCATATCAAAAGTTAAACAACAATTCTAGTATGTGATTTGGTTGGGAAACTCAAATTGAATCTCATTTGAATTGTGTCTTCCCCAAACAAAACATGAATTATACCTTTCCTGTTGAACTTTTATCGATGTCGAGGTCTCGAAGTCAAAGTGAGGCACAATGAATCTGCAATGGTAACGTTCAATAGATACAAGATCAACATTCTATTCAATCCACATATGTACGTAACAATATTCATTCTCGGTACATTTTGGACGGCATAACGACGTATTATTTCGATCCCGATCAACTCAATAAGACATATATGATATCAACAATTCCCAATTCTGAATAACCATCCACCACTCTTCAAAATCTGCATAATCTCGTATACACATTTTTTGAAAATACAAAATAATTACATACGATAATCTTTCTTCGATCCGTTTTAAATATACGTTCGAAGACATCACAAGAATACATATTAACCATCAATATCTGATTTCTTCAACATCTTAACTTCAAAACATGTTGAAAGTTAACAATACTTACTTCCTTTTGTAGCCAATAGCAAGAGGAGTACGAATATCACCCCGGATCGAAAATCGGATAACTAAATGTGAGACAATCACAATTCTAAGCTAGGGAGAACTTGGAGCTTTTCTGAATCTCTTTCTCTCGGTTATTGCTGATGGAGATGAAGAAATGAAAGTGTTACACATTATATAGCTCATGCCATGTGTCAACTTAGTGTGCATGCTGGACTTCTCGCGCATATGCGCGCCCTTAACTCGCGCATATGCGCGATAAATATTGTCTCGGCATCAACACCTCGCGCATATGCGCGCTTCATCTCGCGCATGTGCGCCAAAGCCTCTGGAGGTGTCGCGCATATGCGCGCCTTATCTCGCGCATGTGCGCCAATGTTTCTGGATGTGTCGCGCATATGCGCGCATTTCTTCGCGCATGTGCGTCACAGCTTTGGCCCTTCACAACTATTTGAATATTTTCTCATCTTTTTACATGTCTTTCCTATTCCCATCTCGCTTAGTGCTTCTCATATTATATCATGCATACTCATATCTTCCGAGTCTCACATCAATGAAAACTAATAATCTCAAGCCTTACATTTCTCCCCCTCTAAGAAATGATTTCGTCCTCGAAATCGTAGGCAATCTATCGAATCATACATAAAAAGTAATATAATTAAAACTGAAGAATTACTTACGTCATGTAAATAGCTTGGGATGTTTCTTTCTCATATCTGCTTCTGTTTCCCAAGTCGCTTCTTCGATGCCATGACGACTCCACTGGACTTTCACTAACGGAATAGTCTTCATTCTGAGCTGTTTTTCTTTCCGATCAAGAATCTTTATCGGTTGTTCAACATAACTCAACGTCTGATCCAGCTCAGCTTCGTCAGGCCGAATGACATGAGAATCTATAAACAAATCAAATTCATATCAAAAGATAAACAACAATTCTAGGATGTGATTTGGTTGGGAAACTCAAATTGAATCTCATTTGAGTTGTGTCTTCCCCAAACAAAACATGAATTATACCTTTCTTGTTGAACTTTTATCGATGTCGAGGTCTCGAAGTCGAAGTGAGGCACAATGAATCTGAAATGGTAATGTTCAATAGATACAAGATCAACATTCTATTCAATCCACACATGTACGTAACAATATTTATTCTCGGTACATTTTGGACGGCATAACGACGTATTATTTCGATCCCGATCAACTCAATAACACATATATGATATCAACAATTCTCAATTCTCAATAATTATCCACCACACTTCAAAATCTGCATAATCTCCTATACAAATTTTTTGAAAATACAAAATAATCACATACGATAATCTTTCTTCGATCCGTTTTCAAATATACGTTCGGAGACATAACAAGAATACATAATAACCATCAATATCTGATTTCTCCAACATCTTAACTTCAAAACATGTTGAAAGTAAACAATACTTACTTCCTTTTGTAGCCAATAGCAAGGGGAGTACGAATATCACCCCGGATCGAAAATCGGATAACTAAATGTGAGACAATCACAATTCTGAGCTAGGGAGAACTTGGAGCTTTTCTGAATCTCTTTCTCTCGGTTATTGCTGATGGAGATGAAGAAATGAAAGTGTTACACATTATATAGCTCATGCCATGTGTCAACTTAGTGTGCATGCTGGACTTCTCGCGCATATGCGCGCCCTTAACTCGCGCATATGCGCGATAAATATTGTCTCGGCATCAACACCTCGCGCATATGCGCGCTTCATCTCGCGCATGTGCGCCAAAGCCTCTGGAGGTGTCGCGCATATGCGCGCCTTATCTCGCGCATGTGCGCCAATGTTTCTGGACGTGTCGCGCATATGCGCGCATTTCTTCGCGCATGTGCGTCACAGCTTCGGCCCTTCACAACTATTTGAATATTTTCTCATCTTTTTCCATGTCTTTCCTATTCCCATCTCGCTTAGTGCTTCTCATTTTATATCATGCATACTCATATCTTCCGAGTCTCACATCAATGATGACTAATAATCTCAAGCCTTACATTTCTCCCCCTCTAAGAAATGATTTCGTCCTCGAAATCGTAGGCAATCTATCGAATCATACATAAAAAGTAATATAATTAAAACTGAAGAATTACTTACGTCATGTAAATAGCTTGGGATGTTTCTTTCTCATATCTGCTTCTGTTTCCCAAGTCGCTTCTTCGATGCCATGACGACTCCACTGGACTTTCACTAACGGAATAGTCTTCATTCTGAGCTGTTTTTCTTTCCGATCAAGAATCTTTATCGGTTGTTCAACATAACTCAACGTCTGATCCAGCTCAGCTTCGTCAGGCCGAATGACATGAGAATCTATAAACAAATCAAATTCATATCAAAAGATAAACAACAATTCTAGGATGTGATTTGGTTGGGAAACTCAAATTGAATCTCATTTGAGTTGTGTCTTCCCCAAACAAAACATGAATTATACCTTTCTTGTTGAACTTTTATCGATGTCGAGGTCTCGAAGTCGAAGTGAGGCACAATGAATCTGAAATGGTAATGTTCAATAGATACAAGATCAACATTCTATTCAATCCACACATGTACGTAACAATATTTATTCTCGGTACATTTTGGACGGCATAACGACGTATTATTTCGATCCCGATCAACTCAATAACACATATATGATATCAACAATTCTCAATTCTCAATAATTATCCACCACACTTCAAAATCTGCATAATCTCCTATACAAATTTTTTGAAAATACAAAATAATCACATACGATAATCTTTCTTCGATCCGTTTTCAAATATACGTTCGGAGACATAACAAGAATACATAATAACCATCAATATCTGATTTCTCCAACATCTTAACTTCAAAACATGTTGAAAGTAAACAATACTTACTTCCTTTTGTAGCCAATAGCAAGGGGAGTACGAATATCACCCCGGATCGAAAATCGGATAACTAAATGTGAGACAATCACAATTCTGAGCTAGGGAGAACTTGGAGCTTTTCTGAATCTCTTTCTCTCGGTTATTGCTGATGGAGATGAAGAAATGAAAGTGTTACACATTATATAGCTCATGCCATGTGTCAACTTAGTGTGCATGCTGGACTTCTCGCGCATATGCGCGCCCTTAACTCGCGCATATGCGCGATAAATATTGTCTCGGCATCAACACCTCGCGCATATGCGCGCTTCATCTCGCGCATGTGCGCCAAAGCCTCTGGAGGTGTCGCGCATATGCGCGCCTTATCTCGCGCATGTGCGCCAATGTTTCTGGACGTGTCGCGCATATGCGCGCATTTCTTCGCGCATGTGCGTCACAGCTTCGGCCCTTCACAACTATTTGAATATTTTCTCATCTTTTTCCATGTCTTTCCTATTCCCATCTCGCTTAGTGCTTCTCATTTTATATCATGCATACTCATATCTTCCGAGTCTCACATCAATGATGACTAATAATCTCAAGCCTTACATTTCTCCCCCTCTAAGAAATGATTTTGTCCTCGAAATCGTAGGCAATCTATCGAATCATACATAAAAAGTAATATAATCAAAACTGAAGAATTACTTACGTCATGTAAATAGCTCGGGATGTTTCTTTCTCATATCTGCTTCTGTCTCCCAAGTCGCTTCTTCGATGCCATGACGACTCCACTGGACTTTCGCTAACGGAATAGTCTTCATTCTGAGCTGTTTTTCTTTCCGATCAAGAATCTGTATCGGTTGTTCAACATAACTCAACATCTGATCCAGCTCAGCTTCGTCAGGCCGAATGACATGAGAATTATCAGGCATATATTTTCGCAACATTGATACATGAAAAACGTCATGTATCCCGGGTGGAGAAGGAGGAAGAGCCAATCGATATGCTCGATCGCCAATCTTTTCAAGAATCTCATATGGACCGATGTATCTACGAGACAACTTCCCGCGTTTTCCAAATCTGACAACGCCTCGGAAAGGTGAAATCTTCAAGAATACTCTGTATCCCTGTTAAAATACTAACGGTCTACGTCTGATATTGGCATACTTGGCCTGTCTATCCTGTGTCGTCTTCATTCTTTTCTGGATTATCTTCACTTTCTCAGTCATATCACGAATCATATCAGGCCCAAGTTCTGGTGCCTCAGAGATATCATCCCAATATAGAGGAGATCTGCACTTCTTGCCATACAAAGCTTCAAACGGTGTCATCTCTATGCTCGTTTAATAGCTGTTGTTGTATGAAAATTCACACAACGGTAGTGAATCTTGCCAACTAGTGCCAAAGTCTAGCACTACATGTAACGCCCCAGATTCGACGACTGTCCTCACTGTACCACGACGAGTCTTTCCAGCGTGCTTATGTCCTCACTCACACGCACCCTGGGAAACTTCCCAGGAGGTCACCCATCCCAAAATTGCCCCAAGTCAAGCACGCTTAACTTTGGAGTTCTTATGTGATGAGCTACCGAAAAGAAGATGCACCTTCGTGATATGAGTAGTACAAATCAAATCTTTTAAGCCCTCTTCAACTGTACAGTCCATTACATTGAACAGTCTCGGAATCCCTCTCATTCCCGTGTGGGTTCGGTTCATTCATGTTCCCTTCACCTAGAAGCCTGCCAGGAGCCGCTCATTGTCCGTGCAACTGATGGCACCGGCGATCACCCCCCGCCCTCTTCGGCCCCGGGCCTCACATGCCCACCAGCTTCCGCTTGGTTCGTCCCCGAACCACACCGTACTAAGAGAGGTCGGCTCTGATACCACTCTTGTAACGCCCCAGATTCGACGACTGTCCTCACTGTACCACGACGAGTCTTTCCAGCGTGCTTATGTCCTCACTCACACGCACCCTGGGAAACTTCCCAGGAGGTCACCCATCCCAAAATTGCCCCAAGTCAAGCACGCTTAACTTTGGAGTTCTTATGTGATGAGCTACCGAAAAGAAGATGCACCTTCGTGATATGAGTAGTACAAATCAAATCTTTTAAGCCCTCTTCAACTGTACAGTCCATTACATTGAACAGTCTCGGAATCCCTCTCATTCCCGTGTGGGTTCGGTTCATTCATGTTCCCTTCACCTAGAAGCCTGCCAGGAGCCGCTCATTGTCCGTGCAACTGATGGCACCGGCGATCACCCCCCGCCCTCTTCGGCCCCGGGCCTCACATGCCCACCAGCTTCCGCTTGGTTCGTCCCCGAACCACACCGTACTAAGAGAGGTCGGCTCTGATACCACTCTTGTAACGCCCCAGATTCGACGACTGTCCTCACTGTACCACGACGAGTCTTTCCAGCGTGCTTATGTCCTCACTCACACGCACCCTGGGAAACTTCCCAGGAGGTCACCCATCCCAAAATTGCCCCAAGTCAAGCACGCTTAACTTTGGAGTTCTTATGTGATGAGCTACCGAAAAGAAGATGCACCTTCGTGATATGAGTAGTACAAATCAAATCTTTTAAGCCCTCTTCAACTGTACAGTCCATTACATTGAACAGTCTCGGAATCCCTCTCATTCCCGTGTGGGTTCGGTTCATTCATGTTCCCTTCACCTAGAAGCCTGCCAGGAGCCGCTCATTGTCCGTGCAACTGATGGCACCGGCGATCACCCCCCGCCCTCTTCGGCCCCGGGCCTCACACTACAGCTCTCAACATGTCCTCTAAAATTTGGATAGTCCGCTCTGACTGTCCATCTGTCTGGGGATGATAAGCAGTGCTCAGGTGCAATGTCGTACCTAAAGCCTGCTGCAGACTGTGCCAAAAGTGAGAAGTGAATCGTGGATCACGATCTGATACGATAGACTTCGGCACACCATGCAATCTGACTACCTCTCTGACATATATCTCAGCCATCTGATCGTGTCGGTATGTCATTCTGTATGAAATAAAACACGCTGATTTGGTTAATCTGTCAATAATGACCCAAATCGCGTCACAGCCTCGGGATGATCGAGGTAACTTCGTCACGGAATCCATGGAAA